>NC_041397.2:9560304-9930738 GCF_900747795.2 Erpetoichthys calabaricus | reverse complement strand
CACATCTATCTATTTAATACAGGCAACTTTCAAATTATCGAGCCTCTTTCTTCTATTTATATACTTACTTTCAGACTGATCAGTTATATGATGTTTTTCTATATTTGTCCATCTTTCTATTTCATATAGTGCCTTTCATATCTAATTTTGTAATAGGGGCATTTCAGATCATTGAGTCTCTATCTTTTATTTATTATATTTACTTTCAAATTGATTTGTTACTCTTTATTGTGTTTTCTGTTTTATCTGTCTGTCCATTTAATATAGCGCCTGTTAAGTTGTCAGAGGATAAAATGAAGAGACTCAGTGCCCAAAAGTTTAACTTTAATCCAACAACTGGAAGCAACAACAGGAAAACAATAGTCCTCCGAAACTTTCTAGATTCCTTAACACTCTTTTTTCATATACCTCTTCACTATCTCCACCTAGTGGCCAAAAGTACAGAACATAACAGTGCCTTTCACATCTATGTATTCTAATACAGGGTCTTTCAAATCAATCAGTATTTATATATCTTTATTTAATACTAGCCATCACCTCGCGGCTAAGGCCTGCGTATTAGAGACAGGACAGTGAACGACGGCCCCCACCCAGCTCTCTACTCCTAACGTCACTCTTCCTCCTTCCCTCGGGTCCACAGCCTCTGTCTCAGAATTAGCACGAATATATCGCTCCCTGCAAGAGAACTATGATTCTTATGATTCAATGAGAGAAGTCACAAAATCAAACGAAATGTTCAAGCAAATTTACAAAAAACAAAACAGATCTAAATCCATTAAGTAGTGTCTCTTGTGAAAAACGGACAGACAGACAGACAGACAGACAATCGTTGGATTTTATATACATAGAGATAGTCCCTTTCATATCTATTTTTTGTAATACAGGGTTTTTCAAATTGATCTTTCATATAGTGCCTTTCCTGTCACTGTATACAATCATATACATTAGGCCATCTCTTGTACTGAATTACTAAATGCCAGGGGATTTTGAGGTCAACTATGAAAAGTCCTAACACCCCCTCTGGTGTATGATCTACTATAATGGGTTCTAGATCGTCAGTGAAGGAGAACCTCTGAGGTGTTTTGGCTGCATTTTTTACCATTAAATGGCCATCAATTAATGTCAAGAAAATGTTCGAGCCGTTCACTCTCATAAACACGTATGTGGTGTTATGACATTACATGCCATTTGAGATTTCGAGACTTGGCACACTGTACTCTGCATGGCTTACTATGGGAGCAGCTGCACGGTGGTCACGTTTCAAGAGGGACATTCATTACGCTGCTTTATCGTTTGATCACTTGTACTTTTGACAGCTGGCTTTACTTCTGTCGGTCATCTGCAGTTGCATCTTCTTCTCTTTCAGGCCCAGTGCCAGTTGAAGCCCATGAGGAGCCTGAGTAAAAGAATCACACCAGCACTCCCCCAACCCCCCCTCCAAAAGAAAAAATGCATTCCACCTTTCAAGAAGGATTCGTGCTTGAGCGTCTCTGTATCTGTGTGCCTATCCAGTTGCAAGTCTTTGTCTTTCCAACAGACGCAGTATCACAAACATTAACACTGTCTTTTTAGGAGTCTGGTGTCAAATGGCATAAAAACAGAGACATATGCATTGCATTTCCATTCCAACAGATGGCGTCAGCACAAACATTTGTAGTGATAAAACTGTATTGCATGTGTGCTTCCAACAGATGGTGTGTCATTAGCATTACAACTGATTTTAGGAGTCCAGTGTCAAATGGCATGAAACAGAGACATATGCATTGCATTTATGATTCCAACAGATGGTGCATCACAAACATTTGTAAAAATAAATTTTTTTTTTATATTTGTGATTCCAACAGATGGAGCCACCATTAGCATTAACACTGCTTTAACAACTCCTGTGCCAAATGGGCATAAAACAGATCAAATATGCATTGCATTTTACATTCTAACAGATGGTGCATCACAAACATTTGTAGTGCTGAAACTGCATTGCATTTGTGATTCCAACAGATGGAGCATCATTAGCATTAACACTAATTTTAGGAGTGCGCTAAATGGCATAAAAGAGAGACCTATGGACTGTATTACATTTGTTATTCCAACAGATGGTGCATCACAAATATTTGTAATAAAAATGCATTGCATTTGTTGATTCCAACAGATGGGAGCACCTTTAGCATTAACACTGCTTTTATGACTCCTGTCCCAAATGGCATAAAAGGCAGGGACATGTGCATAACATTTTTCCATTCCAACAGATGGTGCACCATAGTATTAGCACCACTTTTATGACTCCGGTGGCCAAATGGCATAAAAACAGAGACATACATATTGCAATTTTCCACTCCAATAGATGGTGCAAAAAAATAAAAAAAACATTTGTAGTGCTAAAACTGCATTGCATTGGTGATTCCAACAAATGGAGCAACATTAGCATTAACACTGATTTTCAGAGTTTCAGTGTGACAAATGGCATAAAACAGAGACATATGTACTGTATTACATTTGTGATTCCAACAGATGGTGAATCACAAATATTTATAGTAATAAAAATGCATTGCATTTGTGATTCCAACAGATGGAGCACCATTAGCATTAACACTGATTTTCAGAGTCCAGTGTGCCAAAGAGCATAAAACACAAACTTATGGACTGTATTACATTTGTTATATCAACAGCTGGTATATCACAAATATTTGTAGTAATAAAAATGCATTGCATTTGTGATTCCAACAGATGGAGCACCATTAGCATTAACACTGTTTTTTACGACTCCTATGCCAAATGCAATAAAAGCAGGGACATATGCATAGCATTTTCCATTCCAACAAATGGCGCATCACAAACATTTGTAGTGCTGAAACTGCATTGCATTTGTGATTCCAACAAATGGAGCATCATTAGCATTAACACTGATTTTCAGAGTCCAGTGTGCCAAATAGCATAAAACACAAACTTATGGACTGTATTACATTTGTTATTCACACAGCTGGTGCATCACAAATATTTGTAGTAATAAAAATGAATTGCATTTGGTATTCCAACAGATGGCCGCACCATTAGCATTAACACTGTTTTTACGACTCCTATGCCAAATGCAATAAAAGCAGGGACATGTGCATAGCATTTTCCATTCCAACAAATGGCGCATCACAAACATTTGTAGTGCTGAAACTGCATTGCATTTGTGATTCCAACAAATGGAGCATCATTAGCATTAACACTGATTTTCAGAGTCCAGTGTGCCAAATAGCATAAAACACAGACTTATGGACTGTATTACATTTGTTATTCCAACAGCTGGTGCATCACAAATATTTGTAGTAATAAAAATGAATTGCATTTGTGATTCCAACAGATGGAGCACCATTAGCATTAACACCGCTTTTACGACTCCTGTGCCAAATGGCATGAAAGCAGGGACATATGCATAGCATTTTCCATTCCAACAGGTGGCGCATCACAAACAGTTAAATATTTTGATTTTTTTTTCTGCTCACTTCTATTGGATTTTTGACTTCCGTTTAATTGCATTGAGTCTCGGCTACTGTGGGTTACATTTGGGCAACTCCTTTTTACCTTCTTTGGCTCTTTTGAGCCTTTGTGCTTTTTTGACTGTTTTTGTAATAAATCTTTTATTTACAAACAGTCTTTGTTTACCCTTTCACCCACAAACCAGAGGTTTACGGTCACCCTGCTTCTGGTGAGACAATATTATATGAACATTACTTATATTTTTGAACTTTATACCTTGAGTGCATTTTGGCCCGATGTTGGCCAAAGCCAGCCACTAGAGTAGGAGCTCAGGCTGCCTTTAGGTTCACCCTGTCAATGGGCAGTCACTTGGGATTTTCAGCCAGCTTCCCTGGCTATTCTTAGAGGCCTCACAGCACCTGAGTCATTTTGGGTGAGTGGATCATCACAGGTTCCTCATTTGGAGCAATTTCCAAAGAACTGAAGGTAACACAATCTTCTGTCCGGTGAGCACACTTACAAATATCTAGAAGCCACGCCAACATCACTCAGGGCAGACGTGCAAATCAACCCCCATGGATGAACAAACTTTGAACTAAACTGATAGACAGCAGAGGAATTGGCATCGGGTACCAGAGTGTGCCCCATCCACCATTGCTATGGCCTGAATGGCTGTTGTATAAGGAAGAAGCCCCCGCTCTAAGAAAAAAGCCATCATTCAGGTGCTCACCAGGACAAAGCCCTGGGGTCAAGTTTATAAATCAAGCCCTTGTTTTGTGCATACGCAGCTTTTCATAAATAAAAGAAAACTTAACTGGAAAACGAATAAAAATTTACTGCAACTTGGACCCAACCGTACAGTATGTGACATTTTAGAGAAACTGGGAAATGATGACACTCTGGTCAAGCAGGGAAATGCAACCAAGCCAGCTAAACGATGACTCCTGTGTATCATAATTCAAACTGCCGAGCCGTTACTGTAATGTGTGATGATGTGACAAACACATGACACTGCAAAAGTGACGAATGTGACACACTGAATGCATTTCAGTTCCCTTTGAGGGGGCTGATGCTGCGGATTTGCACTGGACAACGTCTTTGGTTTTTTCCTCACTTTGTATCGGTTGCTTGATGTCACTTCTCAGGTCACTGGCTGACAGGGTCAGGAATATCTGAGCCAAGATTCACACCGTCACATCTGCTCTGCTGGAAGCCATTAACTGACTGGCAAGGCGCTATATCCAGTTTTTGTATGGTGTGGGTGCACATATATAATACACTGCCGAAAAAAATGAAGGGGACACCTAATCATGAGAGTGGTAATGGCAAGTCAATGAGGCTTCAGGGATTTTAAATGTGTCCAGTTAGGAAGAATAAGTGACTGTGAATCAATGTCACCTGCTTTGGTGACAACAGGTGACCTGGAGAGGCAACAGCAAGACAAGCCCAAAAAGATAATGGTGGCCACAGACATTTGCTCTCTCCTTATTCTCCCTGACTGATTCTTCTCTAGTTCTGTGTTTTACTAGTGTCCTTGTCACTTCTTGTGGCATGAGGTGGTACCTGCAGCCCATTCAGGTAGTACAGGTAGTCCAGGATAGCACATCCATACACGCCGTTGCAAAAATGTTTGCTGTGTCTCCCAAGAGCACGGAGAAGATACCAGGAGATGGGCTGTAACACAAGGAGAGCTGGCCAGAGCTGAAAAAGGGCTTCAGCCCAGCAGCAGGACTGGTATCTGCTCCTTTGTGTGAGGAGGAACAGGAGGAGCACAGCCAGAGCTTACAAAATGACTTCCAGCTGGCTACTGGTGTGATTGTGTCTGACCAAACTGTCACAAGCAGACTCCATGAGGGTGACATGAGGGCCCGATGTCGTCTAGTGGGACCTGTACTCACAGTCCATCACCGTGCAGCTCGATTGGCATTTGCCAGGGGATGCCACCGTTGGCAGCTCCACCACTAGTGCCCTGTTGTCCTCTCAGATGACAGCAGGTCCACACTGAGCATATGTGACAGAAGTAAAAGTGTCTGGGGACACGTTGGTGAACGTTATGCAGCCTGTGACATTATCCAGAAGGACAAGGTTTGGTGGTGGGTCAGTGATGATCTTGGGAGGCAAATCCATGGAGGGTCGCACAAACCTCCACATGCCAGGCAACGACAGAGCCAATGACAGCTCTTACGCTGGTGCAGTGGGCCCAGAGTGCCTCCTGATGCAGGACAATGCTGAACCTCATGTGGCCAGAGTGTGCAGGCAGTTTTTGGAAGACAAAGGCATTGATACCACAGACTGGCCCAAAAGTTCACCCAGACCTGAACACCTTTGGGACGTTATGTATCAGTGCATTTGAAGATGCCAAGCAGTGCCACAGACTGCCCAGGAGCTCACTGATGCCCTGATCAGGTATGGGAGGGCATGCAGGCACATCTATCTATCTATCTATCTATCTATCTATCTATCTATCTATCTATCTATCTATCTATCTATCTATCTATCTATCTATCTATCTATCTATCTATCTATCTATCTATTGTGCCCTTTATATCAATCTATCTGCTATATAGTGCCTTTCATATGTATGTATCTATCTATCTATCATTATATAGTGCCATTCAGTTCTATCTATCTATTATATAGTGCCTTTCATATCTATCTATCTATCTATTGTGCCCTTCATATCTATCTATCTATCTATCTATCTATCTATCTATCTATCTATCTATCTATCTATCTATCTATCTATCTATCTATCTATCTATCTATCTATCTATCTATCTATCATTATATAATGCCTTTCATATCTATCGATCTATAGTGCCCTTCATATCTATCTATTATATACAGTAGTGCCTTTCACACTATCTATCTATCTATCTATCTATCTATCTATCTATCTATCTATCTATCTATCTATCTATCTATCTATCTATCTATCTATTATATACAGTAGTGCCTTTCACACTATCATTATATAGTGCCTTTCTTATCTATCTATCTATTTCGGGTGTTTCTTTTTTCCCTGTCTGCCTTTATCAGACCCCCGACTGATCCACTGTTTTATCCTTCATCAGTGCAGCCCCTTCAGTTTCTGAACCCTAACATTCAGACGTCCTTTCCTACTATTGATTCCCTTGGATGGCCTTTTCGAGTCTCTTGAGCCCACTGATTACTTCAACTTGCCGCCTGTTCAGGTCCTAACTTCACAAATATCGCACAGCTTGTGTAACACACTTGTGGGTGGTGGTCACTTGCTCGTAAGGCACTATATAAATAGATGTTGTATTTTGTAAATTGCAGCCCATTGAAATGATGCTCTCTAGGCTGTCGTGGCTCACAGCAAGCAGCGACTCTCATTGTTTTGTGAGTCTCACTCATTACACAAGGAGCTAAAGCCCAACTTCTAGAGAGTTGCTTCCCCCAAATCCTCGAGTCACTGGAGAATGTCTTTTCCTTTGAAGTTGCACGTTCAGGTGGTCGTCCGCTGAATTGATCCAAACCGTAGACCTGCTCTAGCCCTTCGTCTGTCTCCCTGAGGCTTTGAAGAACTCTGAGTGAGCCTTGATTCATGGAGAATGAATCACACGGGCAGAATGAGCTCGGCTTCCGGCAGCAGCGTGTCAAAAGTTGCCATGGTGCTGTTTGGTGTTTTCAGAGCACACAACAAGTAGCAGTCTTGATATATGGGCCCGCTGAAAGGAAACGGCTCCCGAGAACTCATTACCTCTACTGGCTGAATAGCCTCGGGTGCCCCGGGCCAGTGTTTCCCATATGTGCTCTCCGACTTCAAAAAATTTGCCGGCAGCAAGCGTCCCATATTTCTCTTTGACCTTCATACTCAATGGATGGAGAGTGTTTTTTAAGTTTTTGTTTCTGTTTTTTTCCGGGTGAGTTTAGCTTTTGTGCCAATTTGGGGTCCATTGAGCTCATTTGAAAAATGTGCTCCCCCTGATCTGCAGACGTCGTTGCAGTTCTTTAATGAAGGAGACAAAAGGAAAATCCAAATTACTGTCACCAAAGTAGAAACCGCACAAGGAACATTTCAGAAGAAGAAACAGTTGAGCTCATTGGGTTGTGAGTGTCCATCCACTCATCCATTTTTCAAAACCTGCTAAATCCTGAGAAGGGTCATGGTGAAGCTGGATCCATTCCGAGCAAGCGTAGGGACCAAGGGCAGGGATGATCCATGGACGGGACCCACAGACACCCACACGGGCCAAATCACCTGACCCGCCATGTCTTTAGTGGTCATCTAGAGGACCTGCTGGTCACTTCTCCAATCATACTGAAGGGGGCATTCACAGCAGTGGCACACCGTGAGGGTGGTCATGAGTTTTAAAGACCTCTTTCTCTTCTCAATGTGGATACCATTACTACACTGTATTAGCTTCCTTCATACACACAGAGGCCTTCTGCAATCCGTTTATGTCTACCGTGCCACCAGAAAGAAATTGAAAAACAGCATAAAACAACACACACATAAAAAAAATGGACATGGGTGGGAAATGTTGTGATATGTTATGGAATCCCACAAGTGGAGAACGGTCGGGAGTTGAGGTTTTGGTTTTGTTCAACAGAAATGTCCGACTCACCCCAGCTCAGGTGTGCGTATTCCTGGTCTTTGAATGGATCTGTTGCCCCCCCTTGTGGGATGCTTCAATATATAAGAACGTTCTCCTCCCAGTTCCCCAAGAGACATCCTGAAGAAAACAGCAAACCAGCATTGGAAATAGGAGCCACCTCTCGCCATGGAAACTCTCCATCTCCCTACAACCTCTAACTGAACTTCTTCATCCCAAATGTTATGGACTAAACTCAATGTGAGAAGCTGGGCCAAGTTCCCCAAAAATGCCTCCTTGGTCCTTCCCTATTTAAGCTCATCTGTGGCCACTGAGTTCACTGGGGGGGGGGGGGGGGGGGGGGGGGGGGGGTCTCAGCAAGAAACACTGCCTGGGGTTTTTCTCAGAATAAATGGAGAATCTGTGCAAAAGCTGGCAGATAATCAAGTGCAATACAATCCAATACAATACAATTTATTTTTGTAAAGCCCAAAATCACACAAGAAGTGCCGCAAAGGGCTTTAAACAGGTCCTGCCTCTTGACAGCCCCCCCAGCCTCGACTCTCTAAGAAGATGAGGAAAAAAACTCCCAAAACAAAATGGGAGAAACCTCAGGAAAGGTGGTTCAAAAGAGTATCAGGGGGGTCAATTACAATACAATACAATACACAAAACAGAACAAATCCTAAATACAGTATAAAAATAAAATATTACAAGTATGGAGCAGATTTTAACAGTAGATGATATCACATAATATGATTTGGATTTGATTAAAGTCCTGGAGTGCTCAGCCATCAAGCTGCCTCCCCCCATTTGGCCATTCCACATCTGAAATAGCGCTAATCCGATGAAAGGACCCCTCTACCCGACGATTCCTGCGATCCTCCATCAGGGTTGACTTTACCTTAGGCAGGAAAAACAACCTGGCAGGTGGACCGTGGGCACCAAATGCCACATTTGAGTACTGAGAAGAGAAACAGAATAGGTGAGGGTGTAACGGTTGTCACATATTTTTATTTTTGTGTATGCTTTTAACTGTTTCTGACGTGTGCTTCCTTTAGAGATTATGTCCAGAGGAATAATTGACTGTGGGATATTTCTTTAATTAAGGGGAGTAGGGGTCCAAACAGCGCCTGTGGGTCCTGGCTAAAATAACTTTGGTGTGACGTAAATCTTCCTTAAAAGGCAAGGAGGCGCGTATTTTAAAGGAGAGAAGAAAAAAGGAAAGAAGCGAGGAGGTCGGAGGAAGAAGAAAGTTTGTTTAAAGAAGTAGCTGGGAAGGAGAACGGAACTGGTAAAAGAAGCGATTGGTAAAGCACGGAAGGCTCCGAAATTACGGTTGGACGCAACGAAAAGGAGTGCGGGATAATCGGAAAGGATCTTCGGAGTGCACGGCTTTAAGTTGTATTTGTGATGAGGGCAGCGGCCCTGGAAGGACGCTAACGCTCAGACTCCCAGGTGAGACGGATTTCAGCTTTTAACGAAGAATCGTCGCCAAGCCGGTGAGATTGCTCCTTTTTTACCTATAAATACAGTTTACTAGTCAGCAGAGCGTAGTTGACTGGATCACTGGATTATTCACGGACTTCCCAGGCCGTGTGGCTAAACTCTCTAAATCAACTTAATATAAAAGGGACTGGGGAACGTGTGGGGATTGTGAGACTGTGTGTCTAATTTATATTTGTATATATGTGCACTCCTCAGCCTCCCTGGAAAAGTCTATTCGGGGGGTCCTGGAGAGGAGGGTCCGTCGGATAGTCGAGCCTCGGATTCAGGAGGAACAGTGTGGTTTTCGTCCTGGTCGCGGAACAGTGGATCAGCTCTATACCCTTAGCAGGGTCCTGGAGGGTGCATGGGAGTTTGCCCAACCAGTCTACATGTGTTTTGTGGACTTGGAAAAGGCATTCGACCGTGTCCCCTCGGGGAATCCTGTGGGGGGTACTCCGAGAGTATGGGGTACCGGACCCCCTGATAAGGGCTGTTCGGTCCCTGTACGATCGGTGTCAGAGCTTGGTCCGCATTGCCGGCAGTAAGTCGAACCCTTTTCCAGTGAGAGTTGGACTCCGCCAGGGCTGCCCTTTGTCACCGATTCTGTTCATAACTTTTATGGACAGAATTTCTAGGCACAGCCAGGGCGTTGAGGGGGTCCGGTTTGGTGGGCTCAGGATTGGGTCACTGCTTTTTGCAGATGATGTTGTCCTGTTTGCTTCATCAGGCCGTGATCTTCAGCTCTCTCTGGATCGGTTCGCAGCCGAGTATGAAGCGGCTGGGATGAGAATCAGCACCTCCAAATCCGAGACCATGGTCCTCAGCCGGGAAAAGGGTGGAGTGCCCTCTCAGGGTTGGTAGCGAGATCCTGCCCCAAGTGGAGGAGTTCAAGTATCTCGGGGTCTTGTTCACGAGTGAGGGAAGAATGGAGCGTGAGATCGACAGGCGGATCGGTGCGGCGTCCACAGTAATGCGGGCTCTGCATCGGGCTGTCGTGGTGAAAAAGGAGATGAGCTGTAAGGCGAAGCTCTCAATTTACCAGTCGATCTATGTTCCTACCCTCACCTATGGTCATGAGCTATGGGTAGTGACCGAAAGAACGAGATCGTGAATACAAGCGGCTGAAATGAGTTTCCTCCGCAGGGTGTCTGGGCTCTCCCTTAAAGATAGGGTGAGAAGCTCAGTCATCCGGGATGGGCTCAGAGTAGAGCCGCTGCTCCTCCGCATCGAGAGAGTCAGATGAGGTGGCTCGGGCGTCTGATCTGGATGCCTCCTGGACGCATCCCTGGTGAGGTGTTCCGGGCACGTCTAACCGGGAAAGACCCAGGACACGCTGGAGGGACTATGTCTCTCGACTGGCCTGGGAACGCCTTGGGATTCTCCCGGAAGAGCTAGAAGAAGTGGCCGGGGAGAGGGAAGTCTGGGCATCTCTGCTCAAGCTGCTGCCCCCGCGACCCGACCTCGGATAAGCGGGAGACAATGGATGGATGGATGGTGTATTCCTACGGATATTTACTGTGAATATATGGGGGTTGTTGATAAATAGGATATATCTCTGTTTCTTTTCCTGGCTTTCTTTCTTGCTTTCTTTCTGTATATTATATAAGGGTAAAAGGAGGTGGCCTATTTCTTAGTGTTTCTTTTGGATAAGGATTGATTTAAAGAGTGTTGTATGATTGGTTTGATTTATAATATATATTCTTTTGGTTTGGTTAAACAACTGTTGGGTGATTATTTCTTCTTTTGGTATAAATCCATAATCAACTCCATCTGGGGACATCAATAGTGGGTCTAAGGTTCTGTCGGTTTTCGGACATAAGAGTAGGAGTTTTTTGTGTGTTCCGGGCTCCTCATCCAACAATTAGGGGAGTTCGCTACAAAGGTGAGTAACAAATTCTAACTCTCATGTTACTTCTGTTTTAGTGCTAATGACTAACAACAGAGATGCAGTCTGTACAGTTAATCAGCAGCTCTAGTCAGGGTGTGCTAAACTGAAGTGGTGAGTCTTTTAAAGCTGAGACCGAAGGGGCATCTCTTATAGTAGCAGGCAGACCACTCCACAGTTTAGGAGCCCTGTAACTAAAAGTTCGACCCCCCCCCCCATTGTTATTTTATTAATCCTTGGAATCATAAGCAGACCAGCATCTTGAGATCTTAATGTGCAAATCCGCACCATTGAACCCGAAACACGTTCACTCTTACCCCTGCGAGCAGCGCCCTCCATCATGTTTGGGACTAAGACATGTTTTTTTTTTTTCTTGATGCCCCCCTCTGTTATAAAGTTTATAATTACAAATCAGACAATTCTGACATTATGCTTGAAGTGGATCATTGAAGGGGATTTGCACACATGTTGGTCACGCCACAGTTTTCTACATGTACCCCCCCTCAATGAGGAACTCCTGTCCCCTCCGGGGCTGCCCCCTGCCTTGTGTTGTTATGAGTGCCACCAAGTTGGCCACGGGTGGAGGCGCTGTCCCAATAAGGTCTCCATAGTTGCAGCGCAGCGCCTCCCCGTCCCCCTGCTGTTTCTGTGTTTCAGGACGGAGATCCGGACGAGACTGACTCCCCATCTGGAAGAACAGCCCCCAGTGGGACAGGACACTTCGCCCGTCAAGGCTCAGCTGGGATAGGAGGAGCAGTGTGGCGGACGGCCTTACCCAGCCGGGATGCCCCGACTATAGAAGGACCGGGGGGAGAGACTATTTTCAAGGCTGTTTTTCATCAGACCGACAGAGGGCACCACTCAATGACCGGAGTAGGCAGGAGGAAGACAAAGCTCTTGAGGAAGAGTGGAGGCGGAGAGACTGGCGGCAATAGGGACAACTGTGTTGTGATTTGTGTGCTGGACGGTCCTTTGTGTAAATAAATGTGTGCTGTGTGGACTAAAACCTGAGTCCTGCCTGTCTGTGTCGGGTTAGGGCAGCTGTACACCCCTGGGCTTCACATACTATGACCTATTTATCATACAATGACTTTAAAATCGATATACAGTGGTGTGAAAAACTATTTGCCCCCTTCCTGATTTCTTATTCTTTTGCATGTTTGTCACACAAAATGTTTCTGATCATCAAACACATTTAACCATTAGTCAAATATAACACAAGTAAACACAAAATGCAGTTTGTAAATGGTGGTTTTTATTATTTAGGGAGAAAAAAAAATCCAAACCTACATGGCCCTGTGTGAAAAAGTAATTGCCCCCTGAACCCAATAACTGGTTGGGCCACCCTTAGCAGCAATAACTGCAATCAAGCGTTTGTGATAACTTGCAATGAGTCTTTTACAGCGCTCTGGAGGAATTTTGGCCCACTCATCTTTGCAAAATTGTTATAATTCAGCTTTATTTGAGGGTTTTCTAGCATGAACCGCCTTTTTAAGGTCATGCCATAGCATCTCAATTGGATTCAGGTCAGGACTTTGACTAGGCCACTCCAAAGTCTTCATTTTGTTTTTCTTCAGCCATTCAGAGGTGGATTTGCTGGTGTGTTTTGGGTCATTGTCCTGTTGCAGCACCCAAGATCGCTTCAGCTTGAGTTGACGAACAGATGGCCGGACATTCTCCTTCAGGATTTTTTGGTAGACAGTAGAATTCATGGTTCCATCTATCACAGCAAACCTTCCAGGTCCTGAAGCAGCAAAACAACCCCAGACCATCACACTACCACCACCATATTTTACTGTTGGTATGATGTTCTTTTTCTGAAATGCTGTGTTCCTTTTACGCCAGATGTAACGGGACATTTGCCTTCCAAAAAGTTGAACTTTTGTCTCATCAGTCCACAAGGTATTTTCCCAAAAGTCTTGGCAATCATTGAGATGTTTCTTAGCAAAATTGAGATGAGTCCTAATGTTCTTTTTGCTTAACAGTGGTTTGCGTCTTGGACATCTGCCATGCAGGCCGTTTTTGCCCAGTCTCTTTCTTATGGTGGAGTCGTGAACACTGACCTTAATTGAGGCAAGTGAGGCCTGCAGTTCTTTAGACGTTGTCCTGGGGTCTTTTGTGACCTCTCGGATGAGTCGTCTCTGCGCTCTTGGGGTAATTTTGGTCGGCCGGCCACTCCTGGGAAGGTTCACCACTGTTCCATGTTTTTGCCATTTGTGGATAATGGCTCTCACTGTGGTTCGCTGGAGTCCCAAAGCTTTAGAAATGGCTTTATAACCTTTACCAGACTGATAGATCTCAATTACTTCTGTTCTCATTTGTTCCTGAATTTCTTTGGATCTTGGCATGATGTCTAGCTTTTGAGGTGCTTTTGGTCTACTTCTCTGTGTCAGGCAGCTCCTATTTAAGTGATTTCTTGATTGAAACAGGTGTGGCAGTAATCAGGCCTGGGGGTGGCTACGGAAATTCAACTCAGGTGTGATACACCACAGTTAGGTTATTTTTTAACAAGGGGGCAATTACTTTTTCACACAGGGCCATGTAGGTTTGGATTTTTTTTCTCCCTAAATAATAAACACCATCATTTAAAAACTGCATTTTGTGTTTACTTGTGTTATATTTGACTAATGGTTAAATGTGTTTGATGATCAGAAACATTTTGTGTGACAAACATGCAAAAGAATAAGAAATCAGGAAGGGGGCAAATAGTTTTTCACACCACTGTATCTATTATATAGCGCCTTTCTTATTTGTCTGTTTTATACTGGCTTTAACATGAGTGAAATAGAGAAATAGCTAAAGGACGTCTTCTGGTTGTGCAGGAATAGAAAACATTAAAACACTTGGAAGGTAGATTTCAAATCCAAACCTTTAATTTGCAGATATAACTGTACATATGACAGTGTGGGTCTGTGGTGTACAATAAAAAATAAAGTACATCTATTCTTAGTTTTCAAATTACACATAAAGGAAAATCACGTTGCAAATCTTACACAAATATTAATCTTAAAGTTGCAATACTGAAGTTGGCCACTAGGTGGCACCTAATAACTAAAGGCCATCCATCCATCCATTTTCCAACCCGCTGAATCCGAACACAGGGGTCTGCTGGAGCCAATCCCAGCCAACACAGGGCACAAGGCAGGAACCGATCCCGGGCAGGGTGCCAACCCACCGCAGGACACACACACAAACACACCCACACACCAAGCACACACTAGGGCCAATTTAGAATCGCCAATCCACCTAACCTGCATGTCTTTGGACTGTGGGAGGAAACCGACGCAGACACAGGGAGAACATGCAAACTCCACACAGGGAGGACCCGGGAAGTGAACCCAGGTCCCCAGGTCTCCCAACTGCGAGGCAGCAGTGCTACCCACTGCGCCACCGTGCCGCCCAATAACTAAAGGCAAGGTGCCTTTAAGTGAAAAAAGTTTTAGTGTTAATGAAATTACAAGCGTAACTAATTTAATACAAACCAAAAAACAAATGAACCGAACTTACGTTGCTTTGCTTGACGCACACTATTTCTAAGGAACTCTTTAACTTTGTGAAGTGCAAATAATTAAACAGATAGTGAAAACAGCCACTGCGGTGGGTTGGCACCCTGCCCAGGATTGGTTCCTGCCTTGTGCCCTGTGTTGGCTGGGATTGGCTCCAGCAGACCCCCCGTGACCCTGTGTTCGGATTCAGCGGGTTGGAAAATGGATGGATGTATGAAAACAACCATGCTTTCTCTTTCTTCCTGCTACCCACAGTACTTTGCTCGGAGGTAGGCAGCACCTAAGTCCGTCCTCCTGCTGACTGAACTCTGCCTCTCAGACAATGCCCTCCATCTTGTTTGGGACAAAGACACCCTTTTTCCTTGATGTCCCCCTCTGCTCCTCAGTTTCAAACAATTCCGACACTGTGATTAAAGTTCACATTGCAGACTTTCGTTTAAGGCAGGGGTCCTCAATCACAGCCCTGGAGGGCCGCAGTGGCTGCATGTTTTTGCTCCAACCCAATTGCTTAATAAGAAGTGTCAGAGGGGGACATTTTTTTTTTGTGCACTGGGTGGTTCCATTAGACACCCATTGATGGGACTGGGGTGGGTGAGAAGTTAAAAGGCTGTCTGCAGGATGTAGGCATTTGCTGTATTGCAAAGGAGTCACTTTGGCTGGTTGAGATTACAAATAATACCAAGTTGTGATAACAGAGCTGCTCCTTCCTTGGAGGATGTCTGTATTTACCTGAAATAAACATGTTTGACAATACTGGTTTCTAATCAGCAGATCTGTACTCATTAATGGTTGGTAACAATACATTGTGTTAACTTGTGTTTTCATTAATTGTTAAATTAATTTAGATGTGCCATTGATTAAACTGATTGTCCAGGACTGACAACAGCAGGGACGGAAGGAGATTTAATGTCCTGGGCAGCAGAAGGCAGAAGGGACAGTCCACTGAGAACACTGCCAAGACACTCGGACAGAGCACAGGGGCTCGTAGGCAGACGAGGGTACCAGGCTGGCACGACGTGAGGCACAAGGACGGCAACACTTCCAGGGAGGAACAGACAGCTCCACAAGGAGACGCCGGATGTGGGTTCAGCGAGAGAGGAAAGCCGCATGAAAGGACCAAGCAAAGCTGACAGACGAGAAATGAGGAGTGCCGAGGTCACAGCAAAACAAGGAGCCCAGAGGAATGACGGAGAGACGCTGACAGGCATTCAACAATTTGACACAACTTCTGTTGGGAAGCGAGTGTCCGGTGAACAGAGTGCATCAGTAGACAGTTAAACAATTAAGTGTTGGGGTAACACAGTGCGCAAACTGGACTCTGCACCACTAAAGGTTGTATCCTACGATTCTTGCTTTTAATGGACTTTTAGAGCGTGGACTGTGTGTTTTCTTTTTAAAAAAGGAAAATTCGTTCCCGATATGTTTAGATTCTGTTATGTTCGTTTATCTTTTTAATGTACCTTATATTGTCTTGTGTAATAGAACTTACTGTTGCTTTTTTCTGAAATTACTGTTGTGTCTTTCATTGTGTGTTTACTCACCGCCCAATTTAATGAAACCTGTGTGCTATTATCGGTACGAGTTCCCAATCTCTTAATAAAACTGGGTGGCGTAGTCGGCTATTTTAATGGTGTCTAAGTTAGATTACCTGTAAGTGTGACCAGACACAAGTCACAGAAGCCCTTATTGCTCCAGTAACACTTTTGTTTCACTTTAGTGGTGTCGCTCGTTAAGATTTTGAACCCTTATTGCTTATTTAATCTTAAACGGCTGTATTCCATCCATCCATCCATCCATTATCCAACCTGCTATATCCCAACTACAGAGTCACGGGGGTCTGCTGGCGCCAATCCCAGCCAACACAGGACACAAGGCAGGAAACAAACCCCGGGCAGGGCGCCAGCCCACCGCAAACGGCTGTATTCTTGGTCTTTAATTGCTCCTAATTAGCAATAACATGCAAATGACAAAAGGGACCAGCAGTTCTCCATTTAGCTTGTTACCATTGACACCTCTGTGTGTATTTATCAAGCACTATTGGGTTAAATTAAATACTTGGAAGGAAAGTGAAGAGAAAAAGTGAAGGACTGAGAATTACTCCTCCATTTTAGCCTTCAAGTCATTTAGATGATATCCTTAGAAAGGGAAAGAAAATCTAAGATATGAGAATGAGCTGACATGGCAGAGTTAAAGCACCGACAAGCCATGAAATTAAATTATTGATAAGAATTGCTTTCTAATTAAACAATCGGGTTAGAACAAAAACCTGCAGCCACTGCGGCCCTCCAGGACTGGGATTGAGGACCCCTGATTTAAGAAGATTTGCAGACATTTTGGCCACATAACACTTTTTCTACACAGGGCATTTCAGGGCACCATCACATTTGGCACAGCTGGCGTTTCAGGTGTTTGTGATTCCTCTGGTGGGTTTCATTGCTTCATAAGTTACCTCAGCTGGCTTCTCCTCTCTGGAGCCTGCAGCTGCCATTGTTCAACATGGGAAAGGCGCTATATCAGTATGCTGCTGCTGGAGTATGTGAATTTCCCCTTGGGATTAATAAAGTATCTATCTATTATGTATATAGTGTCTTTCACTCTATCTATCTATCTATCTATCTATCTATCTATCTATCTATCTATCTATCTATCTATCTATCTATCTATCTATCTATCTATCTATCTATCTATCTATCTATCTATCTATCTATCTATCTATCTATGTTCCCTCTAAGAAGTAGCATATAGTGAGCAAAAAACATTGTTTATGAGCGACATTTTCTTTAAGCCAAAAATTTATGAGCACCAACTCCGACGGTCGGAGTGAGCGATCGTGCAATAAGTACGAGCGACGCCGTCGGAATGTGCGATCGTGCGGGAAGTATGAGCAGCGCTCTGAATTCGTGTGAGCGATTGCTCACACGCTCAGCTTAGAGGGAACATTGTATCTATCTATCTAATACGTATATAGTGCCTTTCACTCTATCATATAGTGCCTTTCACATCTATCTATCTATCTAACTATCTATCATATAGTGCCTTTCACTTCTATCTATCTATTTAATATGTATATAGTGCCTTTCACTCTATCAATCTATCTATCTATGAATATAGTGCCTTTCACTCTATCATATAGTGCCTTTCACATCTATCTATCTATTTAATATGTATATAGTGCCTTTCACTCTCTATCTCTCTATCTATCTATCTAATATGTATACAGTGCCTTTCACTCTCTATCTATCTATCTATCTATCTATCATATAGTGCCTTTCACTTCTATCTATCTATTTAATATGTATATAGTGCCTTTCACTCTATCAATCTATCTATCTATGAATATAGTGCCTTTCACTCTATCATATAGTGCCTTTCACATCTATCTATCTATTTAATATGTATATAGTGCCTTTCACTCTCTATCTATCTATCTATCTAATATGTATACAGTGCCTTTCACTATCTATCTATCTATCTATCTAATATGTATACAGTGCCTTTCACTCTCTATCTATCTATCTATCTATCTAATATGTATACAGTGCCTTTCACTCTCTATCTATCTATCTATCTAATATGTATACAGTGCCTTTCACTCTATCTATCTATATAAATAATATGTCAGTCAATCATTTTCCAACCAGCTATATCTTAAAACAGGGTTACGGGGGTCTACTGGAGCCAATCCCAGTCAGCACAGGGCAGAAACAAACACCGGGCAGGGTGCCAACCCACCGCAGGGCACACACACACCAAGCACACACTAGGGACAATTTTGGATCGCCAATGCACCTAACCTGCATGTCTTTGGACTGTGGGAAGAAACCCACACAGACACGGGGAAGACCCAGGAAGCGAACCCAGGTCTCCTTACTCCACCGTGCCACCCTAAGTAAAATGTATTATTATTATTATTATTATTATTATTATTATTGATGTCTTTATTTATTCATTTACTTGGGGTGGTTACACTTTTCTGTGCAAACTAAACTGTTGTGTAGGAAGCAAAAAAAGATGCTTTTCAGATGAAGGGTGGGCAACAAATCTGTCAGTGTATTAAAAATAATAAAAAAAATAATAAAATATCAACTTCTACAAACATAAACAACCCACGACATTCAATAAAAAAATGAATTCAGTAAATGTTTTGAACTTTCCTTCCAACCGTAAAAAAGGCGTGGAGGCCCCTTGGACCACAATGCAACAAAAGGGGCGGGTATTTATGCAAATATAGGATAATCACGTGCCTTCCTTGCTTAATTTAAGTAAAATCAACATAATTGAACTGCTTGTTCCTACTTGATGTGATTGTGTTAATGTAACATCTAAGGGAATTATGTCAGCGTAACTGGACAGACTTGGTTGGGAGTGTGCGCCGATAGAGAGTTGCCACAACCACAACACCACACAGTGTGAGACCCTCAGTGCAGCGGGTGACACCTCAGCACCACGTAAGGCTTTTTTTTTGTTTTTTTTACTGTGGCTGGAATGCCAGTCTTGCCACCAAGCCCCAAGTTTTCCCTGTAAGTTGGAGGACCTGCTTGCAGGGCTGGATGCAGATTTACGTCATGCCCAGGACGGAGCAATTGCAGGTTAAGGGCCATCCTCAAGGGTCCAGCGGAGTGAAGTCACTTCTGGCATTTACGGGATTCGAACCGGCAACCATTCAATTAAAAGTTATTTAATATTTGGTGTTTGGCGCCACTGGAGCAATTTTCAGGTTAAGGGCCTTTTTTTACAAGGGCCCAACGGAGTAGGATCCCTTCTGGCAGAAGTGGGATTTGATATCAAGAAATAATTAATTATTAATTATTCTTATCCAGAGATCTTGACAATACATTGTTCTTTTCTCTCATGTTTAATTAATCCTAGCCTGAATGAATCTTTTACATTTAAAATTTCTCATTTAAAGATTTACCAATGTTGTTTCTTGTCCTAGAGTGTGTATATAAACAGAGGGAACTCCAGTCTCTGTATTACATCTTGCCTGAAGAAGGGGCCTGAGTTGCCTCGAAAGCTTGCATATTGTAATCTTTTTAGTTAGCCAATAAAAGGTGTCATTTTGCTTGGCTTTTCTCTACAGTCATAATGGCTAACACGTTACAACACCCTAGTCAGGGCCGGATTTATATGAAAAGAGGCCCTAGGCTATTCCACTTATGAGGCCCTTTCACCTTCCATTTTTAAGTTTGTAAATTACATGAGAGATAATAAAATTTTGCTAACAATTTGAATGTAGGCCCCTCTTGATCTTGAGGCCCTAGGCTGAAGCCTAGTTAGCCTATAGGAAAATCCGGCCCTGACCCTAGTACTACAGCTGTATTATGTACATTTAGAACAATAAAGTAAATGTCATTTTTTCAATGTTTTAGCACTCATCAACTATTGCTAAATATAAGTAAAAAAAAAGTAATACAAACTTTATTTCAATTATTACCTGTGTTTGTTTTTATATCTAACATCTATGCCTGTTTGTGCAAATAAACAAGCTGAACGATTCAAGCAAGGATCGTATGTGGGGGCCGCAGATTCAGCTTTTCTAGTCTTCGTCTTCTTAAGGCGGGTGGGATGCTTGCGATTAGAAGGACAAGTAGGTTAGCAAACAGAGCTGTCTTCTCTCTGTCGATGTCTTTAAAAATGTTTTCTAACCTCCCTAGTGTTACCCTCAATTATCATACAGGCTCAGAATTCGATTTAAGAACAGTTCATCCCAAACATCTTTCGGATATCGCCGTTAGGATCCCGTGGACATCAGCGTTCAGCCATAATAACAATCGGGACAGAATTCTGCTGCCATCTAGTGGACAAAATAACATCTTGCGGCAGCAAATCCTGTAGATTCCTCCCTATACTACGGTAGCAGCGGGGATGCCCGGCTGTCGCTCGGGTTGGAAAAAAGTGAGAGAGTTTCCATTTATTATTTGGCAGTTCATTTATTAGTCGAATATCGTTCAAAAGTCAAACTGATATTGCTAACAAAAAACAGATTTTGATTGTTATGAATCATTTAGAGTGCCTTATGAATCACAAAATTTTTCGTTTCGCTATTAGGAGCAAGAACATATAAATTCTTTCCCGATCCTACCCTGGAAAAGGCGACGTAGAGCTGGCCGTGTGAACAGCACGGTTCTTTGAGGTAAACTCCAGTAACTTTAAGTGATCGTCTCTGCGCTTTATTTACGGACTTCGCAAATGCAAGACGTTTTGGAAATTGAAGAAGTTTGAATTTGAAAGGAACTTCATTGGAAATCAAAGGTATACTTGGAATGAAGACGTCCGATTCCGGTTAGAACTGTAATGTGGATGATGCGACTATGTTGCCACATTTCTCACAACCTTGATATATACACTTTTCTGAATTAAACTAGAATTTACTGTTTTACGGTTTTTCTTAATTTTTTCAGTCATGTTCACGAATTACATTTTTTTTATTAATCACCAAAACTGTAACTTTTGAATAGTTACTCTTCCTCTGACTTGGTCATTGCGTTGTGATGAATATCGCAGACACGTGTTCTGATACTCTATGGTAACTCATCAATATTCACGAGTGGGGCGGAGCCTTCAACCGAAACACACAATGGCATGTAAACAAAAAGCTGTAACGAACCAATAGTTAAATCAAGCGATAAGTGGTGACGATGTGAACACCGGACGTTGATAGGACGAGTGAAACTAATGAAGGATGTGACTCAAGGCACTATCGAACTGTCGCAACATGCCGGGTCAGTTTGGGCGCGTGAAGCTTCAATCAATCAAGTAGAAGGACGAGAAAGACGTCAGCCCCTAACACCCCCCATTGTTACTACTATTAATGTACGAGTCATTTTGCTTGGCTTTTCATGTACGTGTAACAGGAAATGTGGAGGTCACTTAGCCTTGCGCGATGGTAAGTGACAATAATACCAGGCACGACGTCGATCATATGGATTGACTCTTGCATGTCATTTAATGCACACATTACAAAGTTGTCCAAATCCTGTTTCTTCCATCTTAAAAAATGTTGGGAAATTAAGACTCTTTCTAAATAAACAGGATTTTGAGAATTTGATTCCTGCATTTATTTCTAGTAATGGGCGGCACGTTGGCGCAGTGGGTAGCGCTGCTGCCTCGCAGTTGGGAGATCTGGGGACCTGGGTTCCATTGTCAAGAGGCAGGGCCTGTTACATCCCATTGCGGCACTTCATGTGTGATTTTGGGCAATAGAAAAATAAATTATGTTGTATTGTATTCTGTGCGGACATTTTCTACTATCCTGATTGTGATGTCAGGATGTGTGCTGGTGCCTGTGTAATGGGCTAGAAATTTCAGTACTCTAAAGAAAATGACATTTTGTTGTGTTGCTTAGTGTAATGGGCTGTAAACCAGTGTTTAAAAGAAAAGGCAGAATTTCTGGAAGATTCTGCTACAGGTTATTGCTGATGGCTATCTACAGGACATAAATATTTACCTGTCTTGCTAAAGAGTCACCTGCTTTGATTTAGTATCTCATCAATGTGGGGATACAGAACTTTTCTGCTTCCTTGGAAAATTAACGAGTTCTGGGGACATTGGTTTCTAATCAAGTACTCAAAGTAAATGTGTTTACACTATTTGTTACAGTGGTGTGAAAAACTATTTGCCCCCTTCCTGATTTCTTATTCTTTTGCATGTTTGTCACACAAAATGTTTCTGATCATCAAACACATTTAACCATAAGTCAAATATAACACAAGTAAACACAAAATGCAGTTTTTAAATGATGGTTTTTATTATTTAGGGAGAAAAAAAAATCCAAACCTACATGGCCCTGTGTGAAAAAGTAATTGCCCCCTTGTTAAAAAATAACCTAACTGTGGTGTATCACACCTGAGTTCAATTTCCGTAGCCACCCCCAGGTCTGATTACTGCCACACCTGTTTCAATCAAGAAATCACTTAAATAGGAGCTGCCTGACACAGAGAAGTAGACCAAAAGCACCTCAAAAGCTAGACATCATGCCAAGATCCAAAGAAATTCAGGAACAAATGAGAACAGAAGTAATTGAGATCTATCAGTCTGGTAAAGGTTATAAAGCCATTTCTAAAGCTTTGGGACTCCAGCGAACCACAGTGAGAGCCATTATCCACAAATGGCAAAAACATGGAACAGTGGTGAACCTTCCCAGGAGTGGCCGGCCAACCAAAATTACCCCAAGAGCGCAGAGACGACTCATCTGAGAGGTCACAAAAGACCCCAGGACAACGTCTAAAGAACTGCAGGCCTCACTTGCCTCAATTAAGGTCAGTGTTCACGACTCCACCATAAGAAAGAGACTGGGCAAAAACGGCCTGCATGGCAGATTTCCAAGATGCAAACCACTGCTAAGCAAAAGAACATTAGGGCTCGTCTCAATTTTGCTAAGAAACATCTCAATGATTGCCAAGACTTTTGGGAAAATACCTTGTGGACTGATGAGTCAAAAGTTGAACTTTTTGGAAGGCAAATGTCCCGTTACATCTGGCGTAAAAGGAACACAGCATTTCAGAAAAAGAACATCATACCAACAGTAAAATATGGTGGTGGTAGTGTGATGGTCTGGGGTTGTTTTGCTGCTTCAGGACCTGGAAGGCTTGCTGTGATAGATGGAACCATGAATTCTACTGTCTACCAAAAAATCCTGAAGGAGAATGTCCGGCCATCTGTTCGTCAACTCAAGCTGAAGCGATCTTGGGTGCTGCAACAGGACAATGACCCAAAACACACCAGCAAATCCACCTCTGAATGGCTGAAGAAAAACAAAATGAAGACTTTGGAGTGGCCTAGTCAAAGTCCTGACCTGAATCCAATTGAGATGCCATGGCATGACCTTAAAAAGGCGGTTCATGCTAGAAAACCCTCAAATAAAGCTGAATTACAACAATTTTGCAAAGATGAGTGGGCCAAAATTCCTCCAGAGCGCTGTAAAAGACTCATTGCAAGTTATCGCAAACGCTTGATTGCAGTTATTGCTGCTAAGGGTGGCCCAACCAGTTATTAGGTTCAGGGGGCAATTACTTTTTCACACAGGGCCATGTAGGTTTGGATTTTTTTTTAATAATATAATAATTGTTTGCATTTATATAGCGCTTTTCTCACTACTCAAAGCGCTCAGCAATTGCAGGTTAAGGGCCTTGCTGAAGGGCCCAACAGAGCAGAATCCCTTTTGGCATTTACGGGATTTGAACCGGCAACCTTCCGATTGCCAGTGCAGAGCCCTAGCCTCAGAGCCATCCATTTTTCTCCCTAAATAATAAAAACCACCATTTACAAACTGCATTTTGTGTTTACTTGTGTTATATTTGACTAATGGTTAAATGTGTTTGATGATCAGAAACATTTTGTGTGACAAACATGCAAAAGAATAAGAAATCAGGAAGGGGGCAAATAGTTTTTCACACCACTGTATATAGAGGAAATTGGCTTGCACCATTGTTTTCACTGATTACCATGTTGATCTATGCAGAAATTGAAGCATATATATATATATATATATATATATATATATATTTCTGGGAAAAGGAGAACAAAAAAAGAAGAGAACAGAGAAGTCTTGTCTGAGACTCAGGACTGCTGTCTGTTTCTTTCATGCTTTACACCTTATTGCTGTGGCTACACCCTGTAGCAACACTGGCTTGTACCTGGCCCAGGTTCCCCTAGGCCTGAGGTCAGTAACACCTGCATCAGTACAGCAGTGGACACTTGACATGCCTTCCCTACTGTATTTATGTTGACATTTACAAGTTTCTATTACACATTATAGCCAGAGACCGGAGGCATGAGAGACAGAAAGTTGATCTGGAAAATGACAAATGTGGAGTTTGCATATATACACATTCTAGCTTTGCTACCTGACTAAGATGGGTTGTAATTTAAATAATGTAATAAAAAAAAAAAATAATAATAAAATAATTAAAAAACGAAGGAGCTTGTTATTGACTTTAGAAAAAATAAAACTGACATCCAGCCACTCATCATTGGTGGGGCCTGTGTGGAGAGGGTCCCGGTGTTCAGGTTTCTGGGCATTGAGCTGGAGGATGACCTGACCTGGAGCACCAACACCAAGGAGCTGCTGAAGAAGGCGCAGCAGAGGCTGTATTCTCTGAGAATTCTCAGAAATAACCGTCTTCCCAAAAATCTGCTCCTTGCTTTTTATCACTGTTCCATTGAGGGTGTGCTCATGTACGGACTGTGTGTGTGGTATGGCAGCTGCACTTTCTCAGAAAGGAATGCGCTCCACAGGGTCATCAGGACAGCGGAGAGAACAACTGGTTGTACCCTCCCCACTCTGGAACAAATCTACACCTCCCGATGCCGCAAAAAAAGCAATAGACATTTCACAGGACTCATCACATCATTGCCTCTTCCAGTTTTTGCCATCGGGCAGGAGATACAGAGCAATGAAAACCAGAAGAAACCGCCTTAAAAACAGCTTTTATCCAAAAGCAATCATGGCCCTGAACTCAGAATAAAACTGCTCCATATCATTCTCTCAATGTGCAATATACAGTAGACTTAAGTCAACAAGTGCAATTTGTATATTTTGTAAAGTACTTTTATTACTATTCAGTTTGTTATTATTTTCTCTCTTCTTGTCTTTTTAACTCTTATTCCTCACACTGAGTCGACTGCACCTTCAATTTCGTTGTTCCTTTGTAAAAGTGATAATGACAATAAAGATCTATCTATCTATCTAGACCTCAGCATTTTTCATTTGCAGTGCAACATCTTTTGAATTTATTTTATAATGTATGTGGTAATGAAATTCGTTACATTTGTCATTTCAGCAAATGGCCCATCACAAACATTTGTAGTAATAAAATGCATTACGGCAAGGTTTGATTTTCCATCTGTTGGAATGATACGCTGTCCCTGTTATAGGCCATTTGGTATGGGATTTGTAAAAGCAGTTTAAATGTTAATGATGTTCCATCTGATGGAATGTCAAATTCAATGCATATGTCCCTGTTCTTTGATGTTTGATATTAACACTTGTGATATGTCACCTGTTGGAAAGCCAAATGCAAGGCATATGTCTGTTATATTACATTTGGTATGGTATTCATAGAAGCAATTTTAATATTGGTCATGTGCCATCTGGTGGAATGAAAAATGCAACGCATACAGTATATCTCCTGTTACCTGCCATTTGGTGTTAATGTTTGTGATGTGCAACCTGTTGGAATGAGAAATGCAAGGCATTTTATTTCTACAAATGTTAGTACCATGGAATGACAGTAATATAGTAACCGGATGAACAGAGAGACACACTAATACTTATTCATTTATTAAGGTGGACATACTCGATGTAACTGCCTGTCCTATCTATCTATCCTATATATATATATATATATATATATACATCTATATATATATATATATATATATAAATAAATAAATAAATATATCCATCCATTTTCCACCCGCTGAATCCGAACACAGGGTCACGGGGGTCTGCTGGAGGGTTCTAGTCAATAAGGGCGCGCACAAAAAGGCGACCTTCAAAAGGGCGACCTCAATTGGGCGCGGAGAATAAAAGCGCACATAAATAAAAGCGATCTTCAAAAGGGCGACCTCAATTGAGCGCCGAATAAAGGTGCGCGTAAATAAAGGTGAGCTTCAAAAGGACGACCTCAATTGAGCGCCGAATAAATGCCACCTTTCCTTCTTTATTTCTCTTTTCTAATAGTAGAGATTGGTGAAAATGGGTTGTAGGAATTTGAAAATGTAAGGAGGAGGTCTCCAGCATGGAGGGATGCCGCAAAGTCACACTGAAGCAGCGCGAGCGTTAAAGCGCGTTAAACGTCGCCCTCGTGTGGGCAACAGTGGAATCACAATTTAGTCAATGACCGGCGCATAATCCAAGGAAGCCTCATTTAACCGGCAGAGCACGTCGAGTATGAGAAAGTATAGTACGAGTCCTGAAGTACCAGGGTGGGTTCGAGGATTTTGGCATGTTTGGGTTGGGAGGGGTGAATATGACAGTCAAAGACGTATTGGTTGCCCTAGCTTGATGCAAACAAACATACAATACAATACAGTTTATTTTTGTATAGCCCAAAATCACACAGGAAGTGCCGCAATGGGCTTTAACAGGCCCTGCCTCTTGACAGCCCCCCAGCCTTGACTCTCTAGGAAGACAAGGAAAAATTCCCCAAAAAAACCTTGTAGGTCCGTCCATCCAGTATCCAACCCGCTATATCCTAACTACAGAGTCACGGGGGCCTGCTTGAGCCAATCCCAGACAACACAGGGCACAAGGCAGGAATAAAACCCCGGGCAGGGCACCAGCCCACCGCAGGGAACGCAGACACACACCCACCCATACACTAGGGACAATTTAGGATCGCCAATGCACCTAACCTGCATGTCTTTGGACTGTGGGAGGAAACCGGAGCGCCCGGAGGAAACCCACGCAGACACGGGGAGAACATGCAAACTCCACGCAGGGAGGACCCGGGAAGCGAAGCTGGGTCTCCCAACATATTTATACAGTATATAACACATACAAATAAAACAGAAACCTTACCTTCCCTTATCTCTATCACAGACCTCCAGCTACCACAGGTGACAGTCCCAACCCTCCTTGAGGTACGATGGCGGTGTCTTTGGTGACGTCGTCTGATTTCTTGCATTTTCTTGATCTCTCACTTCCCAAACTTGGACCATAAGGCTTTGTTTTGTTGAGACACCCCACCATTACCAGGAGCCACTTTCATGGAACACCTCCACCTCGTTTTAGATTTGGGGAAATACTCCATAACGCTCTTTATGTTAGCTGATTTAACGTATAGACTCTGGGGAAGTGCTCATGATATAATCCACAATATAAAAAATATTTGCTACAGGCAAAACCTGACAAATGCTAAACGTGACATATAATAATATTTCATTAAGGCAAAGTTAACAACTGGCACACACAGAGCCTGACGGATACAAAGCATCACTTACACAATAAGACGCCCGATGATTATAAACCAAGATGTTCATTTAATTAAGTCGGCACATCTCTTTTTTTCATCATTAAAGACCCCCTTTTTCACAATCACCTGACAAATCCTTTCAGCACTGCTGGATTTCCTTTAATTTTTAATTTCTCCTGTTCCCCTGTGCCGCTGACGGCCCATCTTTGCATTCACAGCTTTGCTCCCAGCTCTTCCCGTATGCCAGCCACGAGACAGGAAATTTACACAGGAAGTCTCTGTTGCCCCAAGTGCCACGACTCAGGCCAGTTTTATTGCACCGAAAAAGGTTGAATCCCCATCCAGGGACACGTTGGCTGACGGCCGAGGAATGAGCAGTTCAATGCTGTCCTCTTGCTCCAGTTTGGCAATCCCTACGAACACATAATTTGAAAGTAAAGACAGAAAAAGTTACACTAAGAAGTTGTCTTGCTGAAGCCAAGCGTACATATAATCTACGTGTCTGGAAGACAACCAGGAGTGAATGGAGCTGAAAAGTGGGTGGGGACAATTTAGACGTCTCACTTGAGTGTCACATTTCTAAACCAATCCAACGACCTCTTGAAGGCGGAGACTCAAAGTAGGGGGCGGGGATTTTAAACTACAAAGATCAGAGGTGCTCAGTAAGGAATCCATTCCCGGACGGGTTTATCCATTCCCAGGAATTTGGGAATCCCGCATGTCATTCTCGGGAATCCCAGGCTCCCGGGAATGACACAGTGCACGGGCATGTCATATGTGAACGGTTTTAGAACGAGCGACACTTATTTTTAATAAAGCTACTGCAATATGTTGACACCAATAAAAGACTAACCTTATCTACAAGCAGTTCATGCTGTCATATAAGTACATGTATCTAGTTAGTTGCGGCAATAAGAGCGTAGAAAGCATGTGTCGAGCATGCGGTCGTCCAGGCGAGAGCGCACCTTCATGCAGAGTATGCCAGCCGCTGAGAAAGCACGCTCTGCTGTGACGATGCGGGTTCAGCTCCATGCTCCTCTTCTATTAGGGAGCCCTTGAACCCATCACCGTCGGTAATGTCACCGATGAACTAGTCAGTGAGGCAATAAACAATTAAGCAAAAGGAATGGTGTATAAAAAGTGCAACAGTGCTTTTATTAAAACAAATCCAAAGTGCAAACAAAATGCTGTGCAGTTCCTTCAATAAATAAATAATCCATAAAATGAAAAGTGGAGGTTAAAATCCAAACAAAACAATCCTTTAAAACAACGAGGTAAAATGTCACTGGAAGCAGTCTTTTAAAAAACAAACGATAAACCCGGTGCTTCTTCACTGTAGACTGGCGACTCCCCTGCTACACCCGTCTGGGCTACTCAACAGACGAGACGCATTTTTTTGCAGCTGGCCTTCTGCCTACTCCTGTCACAGTTGTCCGACTTGCCTCACCGATCCTCGGCTCCTCCAGACAACGACATGGGACTCCCTCCCACGGCCAAGGCTCTCACGTGGAGGACACCCTATCCCATGTCAAGACTCTCGCTGCCATCCGCAGAGAATCTTCCGCCTTCCTGTCACTCCCGTCCTTCAAACAAAACTCTGCGGGAGCGACAACAACTACTACGCATGAGGTGTCGGCCTAACACCCATGCTACCATCCCAGCTGCTGTGAGCCTTTACTTGCTCGTTTTCCTGCACCGGCGCATGCTCTCTCTCGCTTCCTCCCATAACCTCCGTCTTTCTTTCACCTCGTTCACCTTTCTCTTTTCTTTCTTTTCTCCTCTCCTTAACCGGCTCGCGCTTTGCTATATATGCCGGGAGGACATAGCAGCTGCAGCCCATTAGCCACAGGAACAATCATGGATGTGGGCAGTTTCTCACCTGTGCACTAAGGTGAGAAACGCCCCCACCGCGGATCACCCTGCGGCTTGCTATAGCCGCCATGCCCCCTCGCTAAGCCGTGAGCGCGGCAATTATTTATTTTAAATAAAACGGCCTTTGATGCAAGAGCTGTGGACCCATAACACCACATTCCACCCTCCATAAAACTCCAGTTGCATGGGAAGGCTCCACACCACTACACTACTAACCCAATGCAACTGGAGACCAGGTCCACAGCTCAGCCACTCTACACTGCACTAAAACAATAAAAGCACTAAAACAAACCCAAGCCCCCCTTCATTAAAACAGGACATTAAAAGAATAAGAACTTTAAAAGACAAATAAAAACCAGCAATAAATAAATGTCCATAAAAAGCTCAGTCCCTTAAACATGTCCTCCTCGGGCTCGGGTACGTGGGTTCTTAAAAAGTCAGGCACCAATCCCGCTTGCTGCTCTGTCTCCTCTTCTGTCCTCACTGACTAGCTCATCGGTGACATTACCGACGGTGATGGGTTCAAGGGCTTCCTAATAGAAGAGAAGCATGGAGCTGAACCCGCATCGTCACATCTGCCTCCACTGAAGTAGGCGGCACAGTCATCCTGATACACTTGTTCTAAACAACACCTGCGCTTGCTGTTGCTCTGAAACACCGCCATTTCAGTTTTTACTGTTTCTTATCATCATTCTGTGATGGCAGATTTCTTGGCACAGATAATGTGGATGCAACAGACTGACGCACTGCAGTTTCAAGTTGCTGTTCAAAGCTGTTAACCGCACAGACGTCAATGAACTCTGCCCCATCCCGGCATTCGTGAGCTGCAGAGTGCAGACACCTCCCAGTCCACTGTGCTCAGTCTTAGTGGGAGCCGGGTGACTGACTGCTGCTGGTCTGTTGTTGAATGAATTCATGAACAACACACTACACCGTGGGCCAAAAAACAGTGCCACTTAATTATTTTCAACTATAACTCTGTTATTTCTTGATCGATTTTTACACACTATCTATGCGAGCTTGGCCGGTCCCGTTCAGCCAGAAATTCCAGCAGTTTCATTCCCGGGAATGTGGTATTGGGAAACGTCCGGGAATCAATGGATTTCCTAGTGCTCAGGTCATGAGGCTGGTCTGACAGACAGCAAGCATCTGATTACGAAATTCTCCTACTAGATATATAAATGTGTGTCACGTGTGCGGAGAGTGCATTGCACGTTTTAAAAATAAACATAACCTGCCAGGGAAAAAAAAACACCTTCTGTAACATCAGGCATTCAGCAGCATCAATGGACGAGTGGTAAATGAGAATGATGCGTCGTCCCAGATGCTGTGTGTCCTGTCTTGTTGTTCAGCGTTACGCCGACAGTGTAGGAGTCAATGTGAGCTTGAAAGAATTGGCAGCTACCATCATGAATATATGAATTGTAAAATATGCATTTGAAGTAAGTGGTGTGTCCCACTCCGTCAACAGGACTGCAGATAACGATGAGCCACTGGAGACGCAGATTTCAGAACTCAAAACACCCGAATCAACAAATTTAATGCATAGATGAGGCTGCACAACATCCACCATCTGACTGCTTGTCAAAATGAAAAACTAAAGAACTTGAACATCACTGACTAATTGGAAATGCAAACACCCCGTGACAAAAAGGCGACAGTGATATCACACGTTAAAAAAGGGACAAGTGTCTGTGTATCTGTATGTCCACCCAGTTGCTATACCTCCTTCATTCCAATAAATGGTGAATCACAGACATCTGTAGTAATAAAATGCATTACTTTCGTCATTCCAACAGATGGACCATCACAAACATTAGCGTTTTTTTTTTTTTATCCCACGTGCAAAAGTTCGCTGACGACACTGCTTTCTTGGGCTGAATCAGGAGTGGGCAGGAGGAGGAGTATAGGAACCTAATCAAGGACTTTGTTAAATGGTGCGACTCAAACCACCTACAACTGAACACCAGCAAAACCAAGGAGCTGGTGGTGGATTTTAGGAGGACCAGGCCCCTCATGGACCCCGTGATCATCAGAGGTGACTGTGTGCAGAGGGTACAGACCTATAAATACCTGGGAGTGCAGCTGGATGATAAACTGGACTGGACTGCCAATACTGATGCTCTGTGGAAGAGAGGACAGAGCCGACTATACTTCCTGAGAAGATGTTGCAGATGTTCTACCAGACGGTTGTGGCGAGCTCTCTCTTCTATGCGGTGGTGTGCTGGGGAGGCAGCATAAAGAAGAGGGACGCCTCACGCCTGGACAAACTGGTGAGGAAGGCAGGCTCTATTGTAGGCACGGAGCTGGACAGTTTGACATCTGTAGCAGAGCGATGGGCACTGAGTAGACTCCTGTCAATAATGGAGAATCCACTGCATCCACTGAACAGGATCATCTCCAGACAGAGGAGCAGCTTCAGCGACAGACTGCTGTCACCGTCCTGCTCCACTGACAGACTGAGGAGATCATTCCTCCCCCACACTATGCGACTCTTCAATTCTGCCCAGGGGGGTAAACGTTAACATTATACAAAGTTATTGTCTGTCTGTATACCTGCATTGTTATCACTCTTTAATTTAATATTTTCTTTATCAGTATGCTGCTGCTGGAGTATGGGAATTTCCCCTTGGGATTAAGAAAGAAAGAAAGAAAGAAAGAAAGAAAGAAAGAAAGAAAGAAAGAAAGAAAGAAAGAAAGAAAGAAAGAAAGAAAGAAAAAGAAAGATAGATAGATAGATGTGAAAGGCACTATATAATAGATAGATAGATAGATAGTATCTATCTATCTATCTATCTATCTATCTATCTATCTATCTATCTATCTATCTATCTATCTATCTATCTATCTATCTATCTATCTATCTACACTGCTTCTTAAGAATTCCCTAACAAATGGCATGTAACAGTGGCACAGCAGCCGCATGGACACACTGCAATGCAAATGTTAATGCTGAAAACATCCAACAGAGAGTGACTGGCGGACAGGCAGAAAACAGCTTATCTGCCTCAATAAAAGGACAAGTGTCTTTGTGTGTGTCCATCCAGCGGCTATGATCCTCTTGTATGCCATTTGGTATGAGATTTGTAAAAGTGGTGCTAATGTTTGTGATGGGCCATGTCGGAACAAAAAATGCAGTGTGTTTCATTTCGACATGCACTACACAATACACTGTAGTAGATGATGCACTGCAAACGTTAATGCCGAATACGTGGAGGTCTATGTTGATTATTTAGATCGCAACTCTTCTTAGATGGAGAGCACAGCTAGCATTTCTTAAAAGAACTTTTAGTTTACTTACTGAAAAAGTGGATTCGAATACTTTCTTTTTTTTCTGGGGAGGGGGTGTCCGTGTGTGTATGTGTATCTGCATGTTCATCTGGTTGGAAAAGTGCAGGAAGAAGCACACTTGTATTGTCCCAATTATAACATCGGGCTGTGCGTTGGTGGCTGTTTCAAAATATGTCACATGATCGATACAAACTAAATCTGCATCAGCACAGCAGTGGACACTTGACGTGCTTTTCCTACTGTATTAATGTTGACATTTCGGTGTTCACTTATTTGTGTTATACATATTTTTTCCTTGTTGAAAAAAATGTAACTTTTTGGCTTGCTTTTCTAGGGGTAAACATAACACTACGGAGGTTACACACTGTCACACATATACTCATGGGAGACAGTATAAGACATGGGTGTCCAACTCCAGTCCTGGTGGGCTGCAGTGGCTGCAGGTTTTCATTCCAACCATTTTCTTAATTAGTAAGCCATTTTTGCTGCTGATTAGCTTGTTTTGCCTTTGTTTTAATTGATGTGATTCAGACCCCTTGTGTGTTCCTTTTTTCTTAATGAACAGCGAGACAATAATGAGACACAAAACAAGACCAGCTAACCAGAAAATAAAGAAAGGTGAAGGTCTCGGTCATGTTGGGTCTGCTCAGGTCACCAAAACAGAACATCAACAGTCTGCTGTGGCAGAATGAGAGCAGCAACAAGTCCTGATATTCAATAATGGCTTTAATTAACAGAAAGACTTGGCTTCTCATTAAGGAACTGGTTGGAGTGAAATTGGCTGGAGTTTGACGTTCCAGTTTAGCTGGGCATCTGTCGGCTCGTTTCACGTCTCATTTCTATTAGATAGATAGATAGATAGATAGATAGATAGATAGATAGATAGATAGATAGATAGATAGATAGATAGATAGATAGATAGATAGATAGATAGATAGATATTTTATTAATCCCAAGGGGAAATTCCCATACTCCAGCAGCAGCATACTGATAATAACAATATTAAATTAATGAGTGATAACAATGCAGGTATAACAGACAGACAATAACTATGTATAATGTTAACGTGTACCCTCCCAGTGGAATTGAAGAGTCACATAGTGTGGGGGAGGAACGATCTCCTCAGTCTGTCAGTGGAGCAGGACGGTGACAGCAGTCTGTCGCTGAAGCTGCTCCTCTGTCTGGAGATGATCCTGTTCAGTGGATGCAGTGGATTCTCCATGATTGACAGGAGTCTGCTCAGCACCCGTTGCTCTGCCACAGATGTCAAACTGTCCAGCTCCATGCCTACAATAGAGCCTGACTTCCTCACCAGTTTGTTCAGGCGTGAGGCGTCTCTCTTCTTTATGCTGCCTCCCCAGCACACCACCACGTAGAAGAGGGCACTCGCCACAACCGTCTGATAGAACATCTGCAGCATTTTATTGCAGATGTTGAAGGACGCCAGTCTTCTAAGGAAGTATAGTCGGCTCTGTCCTTTCTTACACAGAGCATCAGTATTGGCAGTCCAGTCCAGTTTATCATCCAGCTGCACTCCCAGGTATTTATAGGTCTGCACCCTCTGCACACAGTCACCTCTGATGATCACGGGGTCCAGAAGGGGCCTGGTCCTCCTAAAATCCACCAGCAGCTCCTTGGTTTTGCTGGTGTTCAGGTGTAGGTGGTTTGAGTCGCACCATTTAACAAAGTTCTTGATTAGGTTCCTATACTCCTCCTCCTGCCCACTCCTGATGCAGCCCACGATAGCAGTGTCGTCAGCGCACTTTTGCACGTGGCAGGACTCCGAGTTGTATTGGAAGTCTGATGTATATAGGCTGAACAGGACCGCAGAAAGTACAGTCCCCTGCGTTGCTCCTGTGCTGCTGACCACAATGTCAGACCTGCAGTTCCCAAGACGCACATACTGAGGTCTGTCTGTAAGATAGTCCACGATCCATGCCGCCAGGTATGAATCTACTCCCATCTCTGTCAGCTTGTCCCTAAGGAGCAGAGGTTTGGCTGCTATTTAATGAAAAGAAACAAATCAATTCAGAGGACTGAATCCTTAAAAAACGGGGCTATGAAAATGAAGGGAAAAGGAGTTCATTAGCAGTGAAAACTGCTCGCTGATTAAGAAAAGGGTTCAAATGAAAACCTGCAGCCACTGCGGCCCACCAGGACTGTAATAAGAATATAAGTTTAATGTCACTGTGCTCTGTACAAAAATCCACTCACATATACAGGCCAGGCCAAAGTTAGCACACAGGGGCTGTCAGCATTTAGAACTGCTAGGCAAGCATTTGAAGAGAGAAAGGTACAACTACGAAAATGGGCATTGTACTATTTCTGAATGTTAGAGATGAAATTGAACCTTCTCCTGCCCTTGTTTGGAACCTAAGTAAGGGCCTGCACATGGAGAAGACAGTAGAAAAGACTTGGACAGCAGCCAAATACTTTGAAGCCGATGGACGGATGGGTGATATCATCATCCGTCCTGAAAATCCGTTCAGTGCAGTGACGAAAAATGGCAGCGCAGCGACAAAAGATGGCAGACTGTATAGATCAAGATCCCACCTTGGTATTGTTTTTGCTTCCCGTCTGTAATGCCACGTAAATCATCAGTAAAGAAAGCTAAGTTATTTTCTCTTATGTAATTTTTACCGCCGTATCACTATGGGAGGGATATCGCCTTTTAATATCATATCAATATAGTTTTCGATTACTTAAAATGCTGCAATTACAAAAGAACTTATTCCAACTAGGGAGGTATCGCCCCCTAAAAGGAAACAAGGACCAGAATTGGACACTCCTGGTTTAAGGGCTTTGGTGATGGTAATTCTCCGCCACACCAGGGGTTGGCACTGTGTGATAACGGCCTCTCTCTTCCTCCATCTGCAGACTGGAAGATTGACAGCTCTCCTCCTCTGATCTCACTTGCAGGGTCCACCCAATTGGCCCCGCCTCCCCTGGCCCACATATGTTATAACTGGAGGAACCGCCATCTTAGTCAGTCATCATGCGTTTTTTGAAATTCTTATTCATTTAATTATATTCATTGGGGCAAGGTGCCCCAACACCCTGACTTTGTCTTGTCTTCTTGTCTTAGCACCAAAGACTAGAACATTACAATAATCAAGCTGAGAGGTGACAAAAGCACAAATATGTTGCATGAGCAGTGAAAGAAGGTGATGAGATGCCCCCAGATGTCTGTGAGGTTAGGCTTGCCGAGACTGGAACAGACTTCAACATGTGACCCCAAATCCTGTCTCAAGGCAACTGGGGACGTTCAGGTTCTCATTGGTGGCACTATTCGAGCGTGTGAAAGGCAATATATAAGGAAAATGTATTATTTTTTTGTTTATTTAGTGTACAGAGCCAGACTTTGCAGAGTTTCTATATGATTTAAGGTTAGTGAGCGTGACTGCTAAATGAACCTACCTGCTGTGTAGCAAGTATTGAACGGGTAATCTTCATTCATGTGTTGGATACAGTGGAATAAATTCACAATTCTCAGCTCATTTCCTACAATTCCAGCCTTCTTCCTTATAATCACGTGGCCCATTGCAAATGTTCTGTCCATGTAATATACCTGTTAACAGACAACAAAAAAAAAGATTGAGAATTTGGCAGATGCTCTCCATCTCTCCGAAATTTCAGCTCCTACCTGGCTGTACACAAAGAAGTACCCGGCCTCTCTGACGACAATCGCATTGCTTTCTTGTTCGTGTTCCAGCGCCGGGCCTCGCCTGAGTCCTTGGTGCCAAGGGATGGCCGTCTGCATATCTGAAATGTGAACAAAACTCAGAGGTGGGAAACACAGAGCTGCGAGGCGATGATGTGAACTACATGGCACAGGGGAGTCAGCGCTGGAGACCAGACTGACTAGTTTGTGACTTTGTATAACGCCGTACCACAGCACACAGCATCCCAAGACATTTAACCTCTACAGTACAATACTTCCTTTACTTGAGAATGGAAGCATGTGGAACCAAATTTGAACCATTTGGGGTCACTCGGGGAGTAAGTATGGCACCTTAGCACCTTACAAGAGAACAAGACCGTTGTAAGACATTCTGCAAACTTTGTACAATGCCTCCTTTTCTCAGAAATGGCAGCGTGTGGCATATAAAGTCAACCACTTGCTCCCAACTGATGTGTACACTTGCTTTGTTCAACATGGCACCTTTCCAAAGTAAACCCCATTCTAAGGTATGTAGAAAAAAAAAAAAGTTTAATTTCTCATAAGCGGGACCACATGGCACATGAAGTGAATTACTCAGCGTCACACAGGGGGTCAGTAGTGGAGACTAAATTGGCAGACTTGTCATTTTATACAGTGCCCTTCGACAGTACACCGCATGCTAAGACATTTTATACTTCATTGCCATAATATTTCTTTTTTATAAAAATGGAAGCATATGACATTTAAAGTGAATTATTCTGTGTCACATCATTGAGGAATCATTGTTGGAGACTAAATTGTCAAACTTGTGATTTCATATAGTGCCTTTTCACAGCACACACCATCCCAAGACATTTTACTTCTAAGGTACAGTAGTTCTTTTTCTCATACCTGGGAGCATGTGGTACATAAAGTGAACCATTAGGGGTCATACGTGGACTTCCTGTTAACAACTAATTTTCATACTTGTGGTTTTATATGGGCGGCACGGTGGCGCAGTGGTAGCGCTACTGCCTCGCAGTAAGGAGACCCAGGTTCGCTTCCCAGGTCCTCCCTGCGTGGAGTTTGCATGTTCTCCCCGTGTCTGCATTGGGTTTCCTCCGGGTGCTCTGGTTTCCTCCCACGGTCCAAAGACATGCAGGTTAGATCGACTGGCAATTCTAAATTGTCCCTAGTGTATGCTTGGTGTGGGTGGGTGTGTGTGTGTGTGTCCTGCGGTGGGTTGGCGCCCTGCCAGGGATTGGTTCCCTGCCTCGCGCCCTGTGTTGGCTGGGATTGGCTCCAGCAGACCCCCGTGACCCTGTGTTTGGATTCAGCGGGTTGGAAAATGGATGGATGGATGGTTTTATATAGTGCCTTTCTGCAACACACAACATCTCAAGACATTTTACATCTATATTATAATACTTGCTTTTCTCCTTAATGGCAGCCTGCAGCATGTGAATTGAATCACTCAGTGGCACACTAGGAGTCAGTGGTGGAGACTAAATTGGCAAACTTGTCATTTATATAGCGCCTTTCCACAGTACACACCATGTTTAGACATGTAACCTTTGACATTCAGTCCCCAAAACTGACACATCGGGACACCCATACGGAGTCATTTTACCGGCCATTTCTCAAGTTATAAAGTAATATAATATAATATCATCCACCTCAATAAAAGGACAAGTGTCTGTCTGGGTAGCTGTGTGTCCATCCAGTTGCTATGTCTCTGTTACGTGACATTTGGTACTGGATTAGTAAAAGCAGCACTAATGTGTGTGATGTGCCATCTGCTGGATTGAAAAATGCAATGCATTTTATTACAACATGCAGTACTGCAAACATTGACACTGAATAAGCCGTGATCTACGTTGATTACTGACATTTCACTCCATCTTAGACAACTAGCACAAGTAATGTAATATAATTCTAATAATTGGCATGTCAATGTTCATTCACATTAAAAAAAGGGCTTGGCCATGACAGTGAATTCTAAACTACAAAGCAGCTCATTCAGTCTCTAAAACTGAAACATGATGTGACCCAGAGGAAGTCACTTATCCTGCTCATTCTCATGTTATAATATAATATAATATAATATAATATAATATAATATAATATAATATAATATAATGCATCCATTTTCTTAACTTTCTTTTCCAGGGCAGGGTCAAGGAGCAGCTGTAATTGGCATTCTAGTATTCATTCACATAAGCAGGTAGTAGCCATGAAGCTGAGCTGTAAACCACAAAGCAGCACATTCAGTCTCCAAAACTGACACATAGTGTGGCCCAGAGAGAGTCATTTTATCTGCCATCGCTCAAGTAATAACACAAGATCATTCACCTTAATGAAAGGACAGGTGCCTGTGTGTCTATCTGGTTGCTATGTCTTTGTTATATGTCATTTGGTATGGGATTTGTAAAAACAGTGCTAATATTTGTGATGCACCATCTGTTGGAAAGGAAAACACAATGCATTTTACTACCACATGCGTTAACAAATACATTTCAGTAAATGGTGCACTGCAATCGTTAATAGTGAATACGCAGAGGTCTATGTTGAGTACTGAGATTTCAACCCATCTTAGATGGGTAGCTCAGGTGGTGTAATATAATTATAATAATTGGCATGTCAATGTTCATTCACATAAGAAAGGGCATGGCCATGAAAGTGAATTCTAAACTACAAAGCAGCTCATTTAGTCTCCAGAACTGACACATGGTGTGACCCAGAGAGAGTCACTTAACCTGCTGGTGTTCATGTTAGAAAATAATATAATATGATAGAATATAATTATAATAACTTGCATCCCAATGTCCTTTTACATAAGCACGTAATGGCCATTAAGCTCAGATGTCACCCTAAAAGCTGCACATTCAGTGTCTAAAAAGGACCCACAGTGTGACCCAGTGGCAGTCACTTAACCTGCTGGGGTTCATGTCATAGGGATAAGTAAAATTTTGTGCTTGGAAAGTGCCTTAGAATGGGGTTTTACTGTGAAAAGGCACTATACAAAGTTTGAAGTTTGTGATTTTAGGGTCACTGTCAGGTCCTTGCCTGACCTTTGGGTGGCACACTTAGCCTTTTACTGCTCACATTATAAAAACACAGCACACATGAAACTATGACTGCAAGGTACTTAAACATGGGTTCTAATTGGAAAGCTGCTATAAAACAATTAGAAGACTCAGTGCCCGCCATGACAACATCACATTCTTGCTGGTGCTCACATTTTAAAAATATGGGCAAAATGTGCACATTAATAAAGTTAATTGAAAAATGTTTGAATATGAATACCATTGTGTTTGTTCATTTGCCATGGCATGATGTTGGTTGGTGTGGCACAGCAGGGAATCCTGTTGACACAGTGTGGACAACACCACCACCAATTTATTTTCTGCATAGCCCAAATCACTTAAGGAGTGCCGCAACCGCACCACCCATGAGCAGGTTGTATGTTGTTACAGCATCTGCATGGGCTTTGGCTTTCCTTAATACACTTTTATATCACATTCCCTTTTTTGGCTGACGCTTTTTTTACATTGAGATATGATTGGTTCCATTTCTTTAGTTTTAACAATCTGTAGGTAAGGTGACCTGCTCGTGGTCACAATGAGTCAGTAGCACGATTTGAACCCACAACCACTGGGGTTGAAGACCAAAGACTTAACCACTATGCCACATAAGCTAAAGACACAATGCTTTGGGGGGCTTGTGATGGGCCCTGTGTGTGTCTTATGTCATGCATGTGCATTTGTGTGCCCTGCAATGCACTGGCACCTCACTGAGGGGTTGGTATTTACTTTGCTTCCAATGCTTTGAAGGTAGACCCAGAGGCCCCCATGACCCCTGAAATTATGAATTACGCAGGTTATATAATGGATGGATTGGTGAACAATTAGCAAGAAAGAGAAGGAGAAGAATCATAATAGACAAGCTATAAATTGCACTTTATCATTTTCAGTTGGATTTACCTTTTTGGAAGGTGCTCCTGCTGTTATCTGCTATCATATGCAAGCAAGCCTGAAGTACTACGAAAAAAAGACAAAATAAAAATAAGAGAAAATAAAAACAAACAACATCATGTAGTCATTTTTCCGTTTTGTCCAGTTATTCTGTTTAAGTGGCTTGTGTTTGGAAAATGCCCTTGGTCGTTGTCTTTGTGGAGTTTACATGAGCTTCCCAAGTTCATTTGGGCTTTCCTGCCACACTGGTGTATGAGGTTAATTGGTGGACCCAGTAATGCTGCCAGGATGGGCTCTTCTACTGTCAATTGGATGAAGTGTTATGCCATGTTACTACATTTTATTACTTTTCATTACAAGATCCAGATAACTAAGAAGAGAAAAAGTGAAAATACTTTTGTCACGCATGTGTGTCTGGGGAATTGCCTTCCTCGCTCGATCAAGAGTAAACAATGCCACGCTGGAACATGAGGGGGCGCTGCTGCAAACGGCTTCTTCTCTGCCATCTGCAGCTCTGAAGAGACATCCCCTGTGGGCAAATGACCCCGTCCCCACTGCCCAAAGAAGGCCCACTCCTTCCAGTCAGAGCCCCGTAAAAAAATGGATGATCTCTGGAAGGTGGCGTCGCATTTGTGGGGGACACAGCAGTTACCTGACCCACTGCAACAGAAGTGCTAGAACAAGCCAGAAACTTGGCAAAGCAAATGGTGGCTGTGGCTGTTCTTATATCTGTGCCCACTAGCAGGTGTTTACTTTCATTTTAAGGGGTAAAATTAAATGGGGTCACCCAGAAGGCTGTTTTCAATGGACTCCTCCTATTCTTCTGGCTCTTCCAGTGTTTATTCAAATGTTGATAGATAGATAGAAATGAAAGGCATTATATAACAAATAGATAGATATGAAAGGCACTATATGATAGATAGATATGAAAGGCACTATATAACAAATAGATAGATAGATAGATAGATAGATAGATAGATAGATAGATAGATAGATAGATAGATAGATAGATAGATATGAAAGGCACTATATAACAAATAGATAGATAGATAGATAGATAGATAGATAGATAGATAGATAGATAGATAGATAGATAGATAGATAGATAGATATGAAAGGCACTATATAACAAATAGACAGATAGATAGATAGATATATATGAAAGTCACTATATAACAGATAGATAGATAGAGATAGAAATGAAAGTCACTATATAATAGATAGATAGATATGAAAGGCACTATATAACAAACAGATAGATAGATATGAAAGTCACTATATAACAGATAGATAGATAGATAGATAGATAGATAGATAGATAGATAGATAGATAGATAGATAGATATGAAAGTCACTATATAACAGATAGATAGATATGAAAGGCATTATATAACAAATAGATAGATAGATATGAAAGGCACTATATAACAAATAGATAGATATGAAAGGCACTATATAATAGATAGATAGATATGAAAGGCACAATATACCAAATAGATAGATATGAAAGGCACTATATAATAGATAGATAGATAGATATGAAAGGCACTATATAATAGATAGATATGAAAGGCACTATATACCAAATAGATAGATATGAAAGGCACTATATAACAAATAGATAGATAGATAGATAGATATGAAAGGCACTATATAACAAATAGATATGAAAGACACTATATAACAGATAGATAGATATGAAAGGCACTATATAATAGATAGATAGATATGAAAGGCACTATATACCAAATAGATGGCTATGAAAGGCACTATATAATAGATAGATAGATAGATATGAAAGGCACTATATACCAAATAGATAGATATGAAAGGCACTATATAACAAATAGATAGATAGATAGATAGATAGATAGATAGATAGATAGATAGATAGATATGAAAGGCACTATATAACAAATAGATATGAAAGGCACTATATACCAAATAGATAGATATGAAAGGCACTATATAATAGATAGATAGATATGAAAGGCACTATATTATAGATAGATAGATAGATAGATAGATATGAAAGGCACTATATGATAGATAGATAGATAGATAGATAGATAGATAGATAGATAGATAGATAGATAGATAGATATGAAAGGCACTATATGATAGATAGATAGATATAAAAGGCACTATATAACAGATAGATATGAAAGGCACTATATAACAGATAGATAGATATAAAAGGCACTATATACCAAATAGATAGATATGAAAGGCACTATATAATAGATAGATAGATATGAAAGGCACTATATACCAAATAGATAGATATGAAAGGCACTATATGATAGATAGATAGATAGATAGATAGATAGATAGATAGATAGATAGATAGATAGATAGATAGATAGATAGATAGATAGAAACTTTATTGATCCCTATGTAAATGTAAGTACCGATAGCTAAGAATTATACCAGGTTAGATATAAACGTTTAAGTATCCACTATGCAGATAACATTAAGTACAGTAAGTACAGGCTGTCAAATGCAATCACTGGACACTGAGGTTGGACTCTAACAGTCCACTACAGGTAATGTAGATGGTGCATACAATAATTCCAGTGCAATGGGAATTGTGCAAGTAATACTACTACTGAATACTAAAGTGACATAGTATTAACGTAAAATAAAGTGACATGGCTTATGCTGACAGGGTACCATGTTTAAAGTGACAAATTTTGAAAATGGTTATATAGTTTCTCACTGCTAATATGTGTTAATACAGCTTATGAGCAGAGAAGGAGCCTCATGACCAGAACTCAAACACCTCCTGCCCTTGTTGGGAAGAGTTAAAGAGTCAAATGGCTCAGGGTACAAAAGATCTTTTGTATCTGTGCATATTGGAGTTCTGTGACAACAGCCTACCACTAAACAAACTCCTCTGCTTAATTATGGTGGTACATAGTGACTGATGTTCATTGTCTACAGTAGATAGCACCTTGCATAGTGTCCACCTCTCTTTTATGGTCACCAGAGCATCCATTTAGGGAACTGTTGTAGCCAAGCAGGCTCACCTTCCCTTATGAGCTTCTGGGAGATGATGCTGTTGAATACTGAACTAAAATCAATGAACAGCATTCCAGTGCACATGTTTTTCATCCAGATGGGACAGCACCAGATGGAGAGTACGTGATATGGCATCCACGGTGGAACATTTCAGGTGACAGGCAAACTGGGGAGGGACATTTGATGTGGAAAGTTCTGCTTTCTAGGTGGCCCAGCACTAAACTCTCAAAGCACTTCATGATGACCCGTGTTAGTGCTATAGGGTCACAGTGAGGGGGGCACAAACTGGATCTGTGTTGAGGCAGCACTAACCACTGCACTGCCAAGCTGCCCTTGGTTCAGAATGGCTCAACAATTCCCAGTCACCTCATGCATTGAGATGCTCCAAGGTAACAGGTTACTTATCTGGTCTCTCTGCCCAGATGCTGCAAATGCTGCACAACCAAATGTGCTGCTAAAAATAACTCCTTCCTCTTATGTGTGACCCGGCTTGATGGGAATAAGAAACCAAACTCTTACAATCTTGCAATGTGGTTTAAAAAAAGGGATGCAAAATGTATTGTGGTCAACAAGGAAATGAATGAAGAAACTGAGTTTGTAAGAAGTGCAAGTGTACTGTTTAGTCATCTTTCTCTAATTGCAAAAATAAGACAAGTCCATTCAGTTCATTAACTGGCTTAGTAGTCTCAACATTATTTATAATTTTTTAAAGCTGACAGAGTCCCTACTTCAAATATATTGATGCATAGTTTACTCCAGTCTCCCTCCACTCTTTGTATGAAGATGTGCCTCCCAGTTTCCATTTTGGATGCACTTCACTTAGTCACCACAAGATGTCCTCAAATACACAATTCACTATATTTGTACTGGATTGATTTGATGCTATTAGATTGGATTAGATTCAATTTTATTGTCATTGAACACCATGCAAGTACCATGGAAATGAAATGCAGTTTTGCAACTAACCAGAAGTGCAAATGAAAGTTAACGGCAGGTAATCAGATAAATCTTTATTTGTAAAATGCTATTTGTCTGGTGTGTGATTACTCACAAACTATTGGAGCTCGAACCATGACATTGGTTTTGATCAAAAGCTCATGCCCTGAAACGGTCTGGCTAATCAAAAAATTTGAGGCATTGGTGAAGTCGACTGTTGTGAGCTGGGAATCCCAACCACTAAAGACTTCCAAAGCATGTAGTCCCAAACACTTCCAAGAATGGCCACTAGACGGGGCTATCATTGTCAAACCCCAGCTAGTAATAAGGGAAAGTACCGAATCTTTATATAATAAAACATTTATTCTTCAGAAAAACTTATTACAAACACTACGAAACTTTATATAACACAAAAGGCAAAGGAATTCCACAGAGTGAAGGTCAAAAATCCAAAGAATCACAAATCCTACAAAACCAAAAGAACTCACCACTCCTTAGTGCATTTGATGTGAACCGCCAGGAACTATGGGAGAACATTTTGGATGTATAGGGCGGAGGGCAGGTCCGGGTGGCGATTGGCAGGTGGCCTCACCTCTTGCGGGACCACCCACAAAACACATGGTACGTAACAAAGGCATCTTATATACATCGACAACACCAAAAATAAAGAATGATGTTCATAATCGACATAAATCAAAGAAACAAAAATGCACAAAAGAAACATAAAAAATGAAGATGCACTCCATCCAGAGGAGAAACCCTAACTAAGATATGACATCAAACCCCTTGTGGGTTTCTTCCAGCAAAGTGATAGGCAAATGAAGTGACATTGCAGAAAAAAAATAAAAGGGAATGAGTCATCTGCTGATTGTCAAGCAAATTGCAGTGGCTGATGATGTGACAAAGAACACCATAAAAATAAGAACAAGAGCAACACCATCTGCTGAGTGTCAAGCGCAGGTGACAAAATACAAGAACAACAAAGATGAAGAAAAACGTGATTAGGGGTCCATCTGTAACTACTGAGGTTAGACTGATGGCAAAGGCGGTGAAATGCTGGAGCCAGAACCTTGATCTTGGTCTTGTTCGAAAGCTTATGTTCTGATACATTGTGGTAGGATGCAATAATTGAGGTGGTGGCAAAATCAGAAAACTGACCTGCGCTCCTGGGTTTCTTACAGCAAAGTGATAGGCAGATAAAATGACATGACAGAAAAAAATAAAGAGTACTGACATCTTCTGAACGTCAAGCAAATTGCAGAGGCCAACAACGTGACAAAGATCCTCATAATAATAAGAAGAAGAGCAGCGCCATCTGCTGAAGCATCACGTGTGGGAGGCAGAATTTAAGAAAGACAAAGAAGAATACATGAGTGGAACCAGGGGTCCGTGTGTAACTACTGGGGGTGGACTGATAAGTGACACGTGTGGGATACGGAATGCAACAATGATAAAGAAATGCTGGAGCTAGAACCTTGATCTGATCTTGATTAGAAACACTACAAAGGATAGATAACCTATCCCAGAGTCGGTCACTGAGTGACTAAATTAGGCTGTGTAAGTATTACAGAAGAATTCAGACTGATAATTCAGGACTTTGTAGAAGCCCTTTTGGCAAGTCATCTTGGACAATTCTCTATAAGCTTTGCATGCCGGGATTTGGGGAGTTGATCCCATTCTACCTGGTAGATTCTCTCCATTTCCAGTAGGACTGAATGGGAAGTGTCAGTAAACTGCCGCACCGGTGTTGACTTGGCTCTGTGCTTCAGGTTTTTGTTGTGCTGAACCCCCCCTAGTGTGAGGTGGCATTTGAGCAGGTTTTCTTCAAGGACCTCTTTGTATTTGTCTGCATTCTGTCTTCCCTCCATTCTGACCATCCAGCCACTGTCACCAAAGCATGATTCTGCCACCAGCATACTTCACTGAAGGGATGAGATTAAGTAAGGTGATGAGCAGTAGCTGGTCATTGTCAGACATAATGCTTGGAGTTCTACAAAGAGTTCAATTTTGTTCTCATCTACCATGAACGCCTGATTAATGGAGGTCTTTTGAGATGATTGTCCTTATTACAGGTTCTCCCATCCCAGCAGGGAACTTCTGAAACTGTTACAGTGACTGCTGGATTCTTGGTCACCACCCTGACTAAGACCCTTCTTGCCTATCTACTCAGTTTGGCCAGACAGCCGGTTCCAGGAAGAGTCCCTGTGGTCCCAAACATCTCCCATTTCACAATGATTGAGGCCACTCTGCTCCTGGGACCACTCCAAGCTTTAGAAATGGTTTTATCCCTTTACTCAGATCTGTGTCACATCTTCATTTGGAATTCATAGCTTGGTTTTTATCCTAGCATGCAATGTGAAGTTTAGGGCCTTCTATACATAGGTACACATGTGTAGCTTTCTAAACGATGTCCACTCAATTCCAAGTGCCCACAGATGGACTCCAAACATGTTCTAGAAACATCTCAAGGAGAATTAAAGCAAACAGGAGGGACCTATGCACAAATTGAGAGAGCCACAAAATGTCTGAACACTTCTACGAAGGAGACATTGTAGCTTCTGATTTTTAATAAACTGGCAAATCTTTCTAAAGAAACAGGTTTTCACTTTGCCAGTATGGGTTATTAAGTGCAGACTGATGGGAAAAATGGGGTGTTTTACTGTGTTAGCATTTATGGATGCAATGAGATGGCAAGTAAAACTAAAAAGATTACAATATTCAAGCTTTCGAGGCAACTCGGCCCTCTTCTTCAGGCAGTTTGATTATTGTAATCTCTTTAATTATCCAATAAAACTTCTTGACTTGACTTCTCATTTGGTAAAAATGGCAAATTTATGCATTTAAAAAAGAAATCTACAGTGTAATAAAATGTGCAGAAAGTGAAGGGGTCTGTATATACACTGAAATGCACTGTATCTATTGTAGATTCCATAGCGGATGGACTGGTGTCCCTACTGGGATGGACAGTAAAGCCTTACCTACCCAGAAGGCCATAATGGACGGATCATCTGGATGGAGGTGCAGCCTGGCAGGGATGGTTCCAGTCAGGGAGAAGGAATAATGGATGTGCTAGGGGATGATGTGGGTACCAGGGTCGATTCATCCCCCAGCAAGAGAGGTGGCAGTGCTCCTCTGACTTGATCCCAGCTCAGATACCAGTAGGTTTGCTTATGACCTGGAGATCAGAAAGGCAGCCCTATCAGGGTCCGTGGGTGCTACCAGGGGACACAGCTTAGAGAAGACCTCATTGTTTTGTCAAGCTTTAGTGTGACCTCTGCAGTGTAATGGAGTGGCACCATAGCAATCTCACCTCACTCTGGGAGATGGAGATGGACAACAGTCACCTGGGATGAGTAGAGGAGGAAAAGGAAGGAAGGAAGGAATGATTGTATTGCTGTGCTGTGTTGTGTAAAAGAATCCTGTTAAATATATACTATTATGTTAATAAAAGCACTTGATTTAAACCTGGAACTGTCTGGGCATAGTTGTGTCTGTGGTTTGGGGTACTGTTACTCTCCGTAGTGGTCACATTATCTATCTGTGTTTAACACTTTAGTTGAGGTACTACAAAAATGCACCTACTGCTCAATTACTCTTATGTAACAAGGCCTTAAAAAGGTATATTCTGGTGTTAATAACATTTACAAATCATCAGTAAAGTTGCCATTCATCAATGCTACCAACTAAAATGATTTCACTTTGAAACGGTAAAAGGTTGATCAAGTGAGACATTTATCTTCATATCCCATACTGCAGTATAAGACCTATGAATCTCTCATGTTAACAAGTCACTTTACCAGCATATCGAAGGGTACCTAAACTAAAGTGTTATCCTATCTATCTATTATATAGTGCCTTTCACATTTATCTTCTGCTATTTATATAGTGTCTTTCACATCTATCTATCTATCTATCTATCTATCTATCTATCTATCTATCTATCTATCTATCTATCTATCATATAGTGCCTTTCACATTTATCTTCTGCTACTTATATAGTGTCTTTCACATCTATCTCTCTATCTATCTATCATATAGTGCCTTTTTCTATCTATCTTAGTAGACAACATGGGTGGACGGACATCCCGACCAGGTTGGTTAGTGGTGCCTTTCCTGGTCTGGAAGCCTTTGTAAGTGATGGACATGGGGAGACTGCTTCCTCAGTACACTGGATCCTAAACTAAAGTGTTACCCTATCTATCTATCTGTCTGATTAGACAACATGAGTGGACAGACATCCCGACCAGGTTGGTTAGTAGTGCTATCTATATACAGTGCATCCGGAAAGTATTCACAGCGCATCACTTTTTCCACATTTTCTTATGTTACAGCCTTATTCCAAAATGGATTAAATTCATTTTTTTTCCTCAGAATTCTACACACAACACCCCATAATGACAATGTGAAACAAGTTTACTTGAGATTTTTGCAAATTTATTAAAAATAAAAAAATTGAGAAAGCACATGTACATAAGTATTCACAGCCTTTGCCGTGAAGCTCGAAATTGAGCTCAGGTGCATCCTGTTTCCCCTCATCATCCTTGAGATGTTTCTGCAGCTTCATTGGAGTCCACCTGTGGTAAATTCAGTTGACTGGACATGATTTGGAAAGGCACACACCTGTCTATAGAAGGTCCCACGGTTGACAGTTCATGTCAGAGCACAAACCAAGCATGAAGTCAAAGGAATTGTCTGTAGACCTCCGAGACAGGATTGTCTTAAGGCACAAATCTGGGGAAGGTTACAGAAAAATTTCTGCTGCTTTGAAGGTCCTAATGAGCACAGTGGCCTCCATCATCCGTAAGTGGAAGAAGTTCGAAACCACCAGGACTCTTCCTAGAGCTGGCCGGCCATCTAAACTGAGCGATCAGGGGAGAAGGGACCAAGTCAGGGAGGTGACCAAGAACCCGATGGTCACTCTGTCAGAGCTCCAGAGGTCCTCTGTGGAGAAAGGAGAACCTTCCAGAAGGACAAAAATCTCTGCAGCAATCCACCAATCAGGCCTGTATGCTAGAGTGGCCAGATGGAAGCCACTCCTTAGTAAAAGGCACATGGCAGCCCACCTGGAGTTTGCCAAAAGGCACCTGAAGGACTCTCAGACCATGAGAAAGAAAATTCTCTGGTGTGATGAGACAAAGATTGAACTCTTTGGTGTGAATGCCAGGCGTCACGTTTGGAGGAAACCAGGCACTGCTCATCACCAGGCCAATACCATCCCTACAGTGAAGCATGGTGGTGGCAGCATCATGCTGTGCAGATGTTTTTCAGCGGCAGGATAAAGGGAAAGATGACTGCAGCAATGTATAGAGACATCCTGGATAAAAACCTGCTCCAGAGAGCTCTTGACCTCAGACTGGGGCGACGGTTCATCTTTCAGCAGGACAACGACCCTAAGCACACAGTCAAGATATCAAAGGAGTGGCTTCAGGACAACTCTGTGAATGTCCTTGAGTGGCCCAGCCAGAGCCCAGACTTGAATCCGATTGAACATCTCTGGAGAGATCTTAAAATGGCTGTGCACCGACGCTTCCCATCCAACCTGATGGAGCTTGAGAGGTGCTGCAAAGAGGAATGGGCGAAACTGGCCAAGGATAGGTGTGCCAAGCTTGTGGCATCATATTCAACAAGACTTGAGGCTGGAATTGCTGCCAAAGGTGCATCGACAAAGTATTGAGCAAAGGCTATGAATACTTATGTACATGGGATTTCTCAGTTTTTTTATTTTTAATAAATTTGCAGAAACATCAAGTAAACATTTTTCACGTTGTCATTATGGGGTGTTGTATGCAGAATCCTGAGAAAAAAAATGAATTTAATCCATTTTGGAATAAGGCTGTGACATAACAAAATGTGGAAAAAGTGATGCGCTGTGAATACTTTCCGGATGCACTCTATCTATCTATCTATCTATCTATCTATCTATCTATCTATCTATCTATCTATCTATCTATCTATCTATCTATCTATCTAATTAGGCAACATGGGTGGATGGACATCCCAACCAGGTTGGTTAGTAGTGCTATCTATCTATCTATCTTAATCATAATTCTTTATTATTGTTTGAGTTGTACCATTTGTACGAAAATGTGCTACAGAAGTAAATGTTGTTGTTGGTGCCCTGCTCACCTGAGACACTCTTGCATTTGGACACTCGACTGACCACTGCAGCAAACAGAGTTCTCCTTTAACTACAGTGGTGGTTCTGTTATCTCAAGGCTCCAAGTTTGCATCCCATAATTGCTGGTCAGTGACGATGAGTATGTTGTGTGGGGCACGGTAGTCACCCAGAGCAAATTTTGCACGGGTAACATTTTTGGGGCTCATCCGGGATTTACTTTGGTGAGAGACTGGGATGGTGTTATGGTAAAGGCACCCTTGATGTTGGATGCTTGTCTGCCCATTGCAGCAAAATGAGTTCTCCTTTACTTACGGTGGGTAAAACGGTGGTTCTGTTGTTCCAAGACCCGGAGTTCACATTCTGTTGCTGCTGCTCAGGAAGTTATAAGTAAGCTGTGCTGAGTGGGGGGTGTCTTCTTGTCAATGACATTCGGGGGCTTACATGGATTCATTTCAGGGAAAGTTGGCTGTACTGGAAGAGGTGACTGTACTGGGGCTAATAGGGGGGTTCCGGCTGCTATATAAAACACACTCACAGTTACAGCCTCGACAGACCCCTGCAGTAAATAGGAAGCCCCCCTTTTGTTACCCAGGCTGAAACATCAGTTTAGTAATCCCAATGTCTCAAATTGTGTCCTGTAGTTGCCGCTCGGGGAGGACAAGCAGCTGCGAGCGCTGAGATTTTTGCCCTGAGAGCATTTCTCAGCAGTGACATTTCAAGAGCGACGAGTCTCCTCTGGCAGTCAGAAACCTGGGGGCTCATTTATAAAGCTCATGTAAGCACAAAATGATTAATGCAAATTCCCTTGCAAACGCTGCAAATTTAGAAAAGAAAGAAAACTTGATGGGGGAAACGTGCATTTATTTATGGCAACTCTGACCCATGCGTATGCAAATTTTCAGAGAAACTGGGAAATAATCAAGCAGAGAAATGCAGCCAAACCAGCTACAAGACAGGTCATGTGTATAATAATCTGTATCACCGAGCCGTTATTGTAATGAACGGTGATGTGAAAAACACATCGCACCTCAAATGTGATGAATGGGAGGCACAGACTGCGTTTTAACTCCCTTTGAAGGGGGCCAATACTGCACATTTGCACTGATGAACTGTTTTTGTCAGTTTATATTGGCTACCGGTTGTCACTTCTGAGGTCACTGGCCGACAGGTCAGGAAGATCTTAGCCAAGCTTCACTCCATCACACCCACTGTGCTGGAAGCCATTGACCAACTGGCAAGGTGGTACATCCAGCTTTCATTTGGTGTCAGTGTACCCCATGCAATTCAGAAGATGTCATCCACTCGAAATTAAGCCTGTTCAGGCCCTGCCAGTGCTTGGATTGGGAAACAATCCAGGAAAATTTTGGGTTGCTGCTGGAAGAGATGATGGTGAGACCAGCAGGGAGCACTTAACCTGTGATCAAAAAGCAGATCCCAATGCCACCAGTGCAGTGACGGGGGCATTGTGCTGTAAAAATGGCACCATCCTGCAGATGAGACGTAAAACCGAGGTCTTGATTCTCTGTGGCCATAAAAGATTCCTGGGCAGTCTTCGTAAAGAGTAGGGTATATAATGATGTCCTGGGTAAATTGCCCACCACTGCCTAGTCATCCTGGCCCCCTAATTATCCCCTCTCTCTAACTGGCTATATCTCTCACCATTTCACAACCTAACAGATCATGTGTGGTGAGCATTGTGATGCAAAAATGGCTGCCGTCACATCATCCAGGTGGATGCTACACATTAGTGGTGGCTGAAGTGGCTCCCCATAATTCAATTTGTGTTTTATGTTACATTTGAAGGTATATTACGGACAAAATTCAATAAATAAATAAGCAATAAGAAGCATATGCCGTGACTCATTTATTTATTTAATGTCACATTTCATGCTCTTTCTCTTTATTTATTGTCGCACGTCATAGTACTTTTGTTTACTTGCACATTAACTAATTTAATTTTGACTGAAATATTCCTCCATAATGCATTAGTTAGCCGTTATCCCAAAACCATGGTATGTCCTTCTGGGTGGATGAATGTAAAGTGGACCCAGTCTTTGGTATTTTGGGCAACGTGCACTAGAAAGACCCGGGAAACAAACACTCATCTGTCATTCAATTCAACTGTGACATTTGGAATTTTTTTCCTCCAAAATGTCTAGCACTCTAGTTTTAGAACTCCCTCCTTTCACCCCTAAAAAGCAGGCTGCAATTTCCCATCCCACCCCCAGAACATAGTGACACTTCCACTTCAAAAAAGCAGACCATCTTAAATTAGCAATCCCATTCCCAGAACCACAAAGGAGATCTCACCTGTTTTATTGTTGAAATCCCTGGATCTCCGAACCCGGTCCTTCTGTCGGGTTTGTGCTTGGGGGACGTCTCTGTGGGAGGTGTCATGTATCTCATCCTCATCAACTTCCTGTAGGCTCAGAAAACAAAATATACTTAATCGTATATTGTGACAAGTGACTAAAAGGGGGGCCAGACAGGAGCTTCTTTAGCATGTGGTCCTCTTCAGAAGACACTGGGAGTAAAACATGGCACTAGGGGGCAGTGATCATGTGACGACTTCTGTGGGATATGGAGCCTGTCTAACCCTGAATACCAGATATTACTGGGAGAATATTAGAATCTGTAATTAGATCATGAAGCCTTGGAGGTAATATGGCTGATTAGGCCATTAATTGTAGACTTGAAGAACAAGGGTGAAAAGGAACTAGGAGTCTGGAGCCTTTAGGAATTTATAAGGCAGGTCATGACACATATGATGGAATTAAACCCCAAGACACAGCATAAAAGGTCTGGTAGGTGTCCAGAGATGAGATGGGAAGCTAAGTGAAGGAGAAAATGTGGGACATTATACAGGCATTTAATTAGATGTTGAGGGAAAAATACAAGGAACTATGGAGACTAACTCTGTGACCGTGTTTCAAGCTGTGTCCTCATTCTTCCCTAAGTTAGCACAGAGATCAGTAATGAATATGTAACCCACTTCTTAAGGGTTGCTCCAGTAAATCTGAGGCCCAGTCATGCGCTGGATTCTTACTTGTTATGGATGGCGCTATATAACAAAATCTTCTTATTGACGGTCTGATTGTTATTTCTCTAGATCTATAAATAACAATGCTAGTAATCCCAGAGTCTTATACTCTATAATTGATCATCTGCTAAACCCAAGTCACTCAACGGAATGCCTCCAAACAACTTCCAGTGAAGCTTATGAGGCTTTTGCTGTATTTTTGAATCAAAAAATTAATGATATTAGAAATACTATAGTACATCTCTCCAATTCTGAACCTCTTAAACCCGATACTCCATTTTATCCATCCATCCATCCTCCTCCGCTTATCCGAGGTCGGGTCGCGGGGGCAGCAGCTTGAGCAGAGATGCCCAGACTTCCCTCTCCCCGGCCACTTCTTCTAGCTCTTCCAGGAGAATCTCAAGGCGTTCCCAGGCCAGCCGAGAGACATAGTCCCTCCAGCGTGTCCTGGGTCTTCCCCGGGGCCTCCTCCCGATTGGATGTGCCCAGAACACCTCACCAGGGAGGCGTCCAGGAGGCATCCTGATCAGATGCCCGAGCCACCTCATCTGACTCCTCTCGATGCGGAGGAGCAGCGGCTCTACTCTGAGCCCCTCCCGGATGACTGAGCTTCTCACCCTATCTTTAAGGGAGAGCCCAGACACCCTGCGGAGGAAACTCATTTCAGCCGCTTGTATTCGCGATCTCGTTCTTTCGGTCACTACCCATAGCTCATGACCATAGGTGAGGGTAGGAACATAGATCGACTGGTAAATTAAGAGCTTTGCCTTACGGCTCAGCTCCTTTTTCACCACGACAGACCGATGCAGAGCCCGCATCACTGTGGACGCCGCATCGATCCGCCTGTCGATCTCACGCTCCATTCATCCCTCACTCGTGAACAAGACCCCGAGATACTTGAACTCCTCCATTGGGGCAGGATCTCGCTCCCAACCCTGAGAGGGCACTCCACCCTTTTCCGGCTGAGGACCATGGTCTCGGATTTGGAGATGCTGATTCCCATCCCAGCCGCTTCAAACTCAGTTGCGAACCGATCCAGAGAGAGCTGAAGATCACGGCCTGATGACGCAAACAGGACAACTTCATCTGCAAAAAGCCACTCCATTTTAAACAAATTTAATTCTTTTACCAGGATAGATTTGCCTTATTTATATACAATAATTTCTCAACGGAGACCCTCCACCTGCATCCTTGACCCAATGCCAACAAGTTTTTTCAAGGAAGTATCGGTTGTGCTAATAATAGTATTCTTGACATAGTAAACTCGTCATTAGATACAGGGGGTCTTCCCAGACTGTCTTAAGACTGCCGTAGTTAAACCCCTGCTCAAGAAAAATAATCTTGACTCCTCGGCTTTTGAAAATTTTAGACCTATTTCTAACCTGCCTTTCTTAAGTAAAATTCCACAGAAGGCAATCATTATGCAGCCAAATGATCTCTTGAATAAACCTGCCATTCTTGATAAGTTTCAGTCGGCTTTCAGAACAAATCATAGTACAGAAACTGCATTTGTTAAAGTAGTAAATGACTTGCGGATAAATGCAGACAGAGGCCGTTTATCTGTTGTCATCCTCTGAGTGCCGCATTTGATACCATCGATCACAATATTCTTATAAATCACCTTAGTCAATGGGTGGGCCTCTCCAGCAGGGTCTTAAATTGGTTTGAATCCTACCTGGCAGGTAGAACATCTTTGTTAGTTGTGGTAATTATACTTCAAAGACACATGATATTCTATATCAGTGAAAGGCAACCTCTTTCGAGTTGCGATGCACTAAGTCCAAAAATTTTCTTTCGCGGCGCACCTGAGGGACTGCCCATAAATAAAGTCATGACGACACAATCTATGGACAATCGTCAATAAAAAGTTAATTTTACAAGTTTGAAAGAAATTTTATTAATAAAGGAATCAAAGGATAAATCTTAAATTTAATTAATGTGAACGTTGAGATTGTTTTTCAGCACATATGAGATTGATGCGAGGATCAATTTTCGAAAGACAGACGCGCATTTCCTTGTTGATCATTTGAAGTCTCTCGCGTTTCTTAGACTTCATTTCCGTAAGTGTTGAAAACCTTGCTCACAGAGATAAGAGCTTCCAAAAGTTCAAAAACACTAGCAATTTTAAATATTTTACAAAAGTTTTCACGGCGCCCCTAGAAAATTCCACGGGCACCGGTTGCCAAACAGAGTTCTATATGGTGTTCCACAAGGCTCTATCCTGGGTCCATTGCTGTTTTTGATTTACATGCTTCCGTTAGGTCATATTATCTCAGGGCATAATGTGAGCGACCACAGCTATGCTGATGACACACAACTATATTTATCAATAGCGCCTGATGACCCCGACTCTCTTGATTCACTGACACAATGTCTCGCTTGTGTTTCTAAATGGATGAGTAGTAATTTTCTCAAACTAAATAAAGAGAAAACAGAAATTTTAGTGATTGGCAAAAATGGATATAATAAAGTTATTAGAAATAAACTTGGTGCATTATGATTTAAAGTCAAGATGGAGGTAAAGAATTTAGGGGTAACTATTGACTCTAACCTGAATTTTAAATCGCATATTAATCAGATCACTAGGACAGCATTTTTCATTTAAGAAATATTGAAAAAGTTAGACCCCTTATAACATTGCAAGACGCTGAGAAAGTATTTCCCGCTTTTGTTTTCAGTCGGCTAGATTATTGTAATGCACTCCTCTCAGGACCACCCAAAAAAGACATCAATCGATTGCAATGAGTGCAGAATGCAGCTGCTAGAATCTTAATTAGGAAAAGAAAATTCAAGCACATCTCTCCAGTTTTGATGTCACTACATTGGTTACCTGTGTCATTTAGAATTGACTTTAAAATCCTGCTTATGGTCTACAAAGCCTTAAATAATCTGCTCCATCTTATATTTCGGAATGTCTTACATCTTACACTTCAAATCATAACCTTAGATCTTCAAATGAGGGTCTGCTTAGAATTCCAAAAGCTAAACTTAAAAGAAGTGGTGAGGCGGCCTTCTGCTGTTATGCGCTTAAAATCTGGAATAGCTTGCCAATAGAAATTCGCCAGGCTAATATGGTGGAGCACTTTAAATAACAGCTGAAAACACATTACTTTAACATGGCTTTCTCATAGCTTCATTTTTGTTTAATCCTGATGCTCTGTATATTCAATTAATTATTATTACTATTATTCATGATGGCTTCAAAATCCGTACTAACCCCTACTTTCTCTTCTGTTGTTTTTCCGGTTTTCTGTGGTGTTGATCTGCAGCCCCACCACCTAATCAAAGCACCGTGATGTCCCTACGCTGATGGATTACACGGCCAGAAGTCCACATGACCGTCATCATCAAATTCTTCCATGAGAACCCTGAATACAATGAGGACTGATTGAGGTCATTTATGTTAGGTAGAATGCCTAGAGGGGGCTGGGTGTTCTGGTGGCCTCGGATCCCTTGCAGATTTTATTTATTTTTTTCTCCAGAGTTTTTTGTTTTTTCTGTCCTCCCTGGCCATTGGACACTGCTTTAATTCTATGTTAATTAGTGTTCCCTTATCTTAATTCTTATTTATCTTTTTTCTATTTCTTCATCATGTAAAGCACTTTGAGCTACATTGTTTGTATGAAAATATGCTATATAAATAAAATGTTGTTGTTGTTGATAGTGGGCGGCACGGTGGCGCAGTGGGTAGCGCTGCTGCCTCGCAGTTGGGAGATCTGGGGACCTGGGTTTCGCTTCCCGGGTCCTCCCTGCGTGGAGTTTGCATGTTCTCCCCCGTGTCTGCGTGGGTTTCCTCCGGGCGCTCCGGTTTCCTCCCACAGTCCAAAGACATGCAGGTTAGGTGGATTGGCGATTCTAAATTGGCCCTAGTGTGTGTGCTTGGTGTGTGGTGTGTTTGTGTGTGTCCTGCGGTGGGTTGGCACCCTGCCCAGGATTGGTTCCCTGCCTTGTGCCCTGTGTTGGCTGGGTTTGGCTCCAGCAGACCCCCGTGACCCTGTGGTTCGGATTCAGTGGGTTGGAAAAATGGATGGATGGATGTTGTTGATAGATCATCGGGTAGTGTTACCACTCCATTGAGGGCCTGAATATGCTCTGTATACCGCTGTATGGACTCTCTTGAGTCATGTGGATACTCAGTGCTTTCTCCAGTTTTTTTCTACCTTCCAATAGCATCCACTTTGGTTGCTTTTCAAGCGTAAGCTTGACTCAAGTTTAGTGAAGGTGTGTGCATGGAGATAAGGAGTAAAACAGAAAGGTGGTCAAGGACTTTGTGATGTCTTGCGGGTACAAACCCTGGAACTGAATATGACCAAGAGAAAGTACGTAGATGGGGATGAATTTTCAAGGGGGCAAGAAGCCTCTAAGATAAGACACTATAATGGACAGGAGGGAGAGGTGGAAGTGGTACAGACTAATAAATACCAGGGGGGGGGGTCCATCTGGACAGTAGGTGGACAACAAAGACCTGCAGTACAATGGGAAGGCTCTGTTTGTCTTTAATGCGTCTTGGGCGTGTTCTATCAGTCCATAGCAGCCAGGGTAGTGTACTTCTCTGTGGTCTCCTGAAATACAGCAGAACTCAAACAGAACTGACTGACCACTGTCTAAGAGCAATGATAGACAAGAGGATGTTAGGAAACTTCAAGGCCATTATGACTAATGCTGCCCATTTTCTCCTTGGCGTGCTATCTTGAAATTACCTTTGACAAGGCACTACTGGGGTTTTACAGCCATCAGACTTTCACCTTTCACCATGTGTATCATTAGTGTGACCATTTATAACAGACACACTGACTTAGGAACAATGCTTCTTTCTGTCTTTCGATCAATTAATATTTCATTGTGCGCATACACTCTTCTTCTTCTTCTTTCGGCTGCTCCCGTTACGGGTTGCCACAGTGGATCATCTTTCATATCTTCCTGTCCTCGTCATGTTGCTCTGTCACACCCATCACCTGCATGTCCTCTCTCCCCACATCCATAAACCTTCTATTCGGCCTTCCTCTTTTCCTCTTCCCTGACAGCTCTATCCTTAGCATCCTTCTCCCAATATACTCAGTATCTCTCCTCTGCACATGCCCAAACCAATGCAATCTCACATCTCTGACTTTGTCTCCCAAACCATCCAACTTGAGCTGACCCTCTAATGTCCTCATTTCTAATCCTGTCCATTCTTGTCATGCCCAATGCAAATCTTAACATCTTTAACTCTGCCACCTCCAGCTCTGTCTCCTGATTTTTGGTCAGTGCCACCATCTCCAGCCCATATAACATAGCTGGTCTCAATACCGTCTTGTAGACCTTCCCTTTCACTCTTGCTGATAGCTGTCTGTCACAAATCACTCCTGACACTCTTCTCCACCCACTCCACCCTGCCTGCACTCTCTTCTTTACCTCTCTTTCATGATCCCTGTTACTCCATACTGTTGATCCCAAGTATTTAAACTCCTCTACCTTCGCCAACTTTACTCATTGCATCCTCACTATTCCACTGACCTCCCTCTCATTTACACACATGTATTCTGTCTTGGTGGTCCTACTGATCTTCATTCCTCTCCTCTCATATCTTCACCTCTCCTCAACCTGCTCCCTACTATTTCTACAGATCACAATGTTATCAGCAAACATCACAGTCCACAGGGACTCCTGTCTAATCTTGTCTGTCAACCTGTCCATCACCATCGTAAATGAGAAAGGGCTCAGAGCCGATCCCTGATGTAATCCCACCTCCGTCACTCCTACTGCAGACCTCACTACTATCACACTTCTCTTGTACATATTCTGTACAACTCTTACGTACTTCTCTGCCACTCCCGACTTCCTGATACAATACCACAGCTCCTCTTGAGGCCCCCTGTCATATGCTTTCTCCAGGTCCACAAAGACGCAATGCAACTCCTTCTGGCCTTTCCTATGCTTCTCCATCAACACCCTCAGAGCAAACATTGCATCTGTAGCATACACTGAAAAGCCAAAACATTACGACCCCCTGCCTAATATGCTCTTACTCCTCCATGTGCCACCAAAACAGCTTCAACTGGTCGAGACATGAAATATAGGTGTCCCGTGGTATCTGCCAGCAGGATATTAACAGCAGATCCTCCGACTCTTAAAAGTTGTGAGGTGGAGCTGCTCCAGATCAGACATCTTGTTCCAACACATCCCACAAATGCCTGATTGGATTGAGATCTGGGGAATTTGAAGACCAGGCCAATGCCTTGAACTCTTTACCACATTCTTTAGACCATTCTCGAACAGGTTACATTATTCTGCTGAAAGATGCCACTTCCATAATGGAACATTGTTGCAATGTCATCCTTGATAGTACTCTATCTTTTCAGTCCCACATCAATAACATCTCCCAGTCTGCATATTTCCACTTGCGTAACATTAATCGTTTTCACCCCTCCCTAACTCCCCATACAACTGCTATCCTTGTTCATAGTCTTGTCACTTCTCGTCTTGATTATTGCAAATCTCTCTATAAGCTTCAACTGGTCCAGAACTCAGCTGCCCCTCTATTCACCAAATCACTCCTGTCTTGCAGCAGCTTCACTGGCTTCCGGTTAAGTTTTGTATTGACTTCAAAATTCTCCTGTTAACATTCAAGGCTATCCACAACCTCACCCCTCCATATCTGTCTGACCTCCTCCATGTTGCCATTCCCTCCCGTACCCATAGATCTTCTTCCTCCATCCACTTGACTGTCCCCTTCGTCCATCTTTCCACTATGGGGAGCAGAGCATTCAGTTGCTCTGCTCCCCAGCTTTGAAACTCATTACCATCTGAGCTTAGAAATTTTGATTCATTCTCACTTTTCAAATCTAAACTTAAAACTCATCTGTTTAAGACTGCTTTTTCTCTGATTATAATTGCTCTGTCTTGCGTGTTTAGTTTTGTTTAAATGTGTGTTTTATCTATTGTTTGTTGTCCTTGAGTGTTTAGAAAGGCACCTATGAATAAATAAAATGTATTATTATTATGAAGTACTGTACCTGGTTTGCAATGATGCTTAGACGCCAAATTAACACCCACATGATTGGTAAGACCCAGGGTTTCCCAGCAGGACATTGTCAGAACACACTGCCTTCATTTGCTTATCTTCTTTACACCGTGCATCCAGGTGCCATACGACTCTTATGCACTCAACCACCAACATGATGCAACAGAAAATGGGAATAATCTAACCAGATAACCCTCTTCCATTGATCCAAGATCCAGTTCTGATGCTTGTGCGCCCATAATAAGTGCTTTTGCTGGTGTTGTAAAACTTAAGATTTCCAAATACAGGTAGTCCCCAGGTTACGGACATCTGACCTACAACTTACGAAGGAGGACGCAACTGCGACGCATGCGCCTCAGTAACTGCCACTCAATCATCTTCGGCCTGGGGATGCTGCAAGTGGTGGCTGGAGGGGGGCGATTTCGCTGCTTGCGCAGTGTACTGTCCCTCGGGCAGCTCCCGGTGGCAAGCGGTGACCCGTGGTCCATAGTGACCGGGGCCATAGCTATCATTTGTGTGCAGGATGATGGTTTGCTGCCCGCCCACTACGCTGCAGCAGCTACTGCTCTTGACTGGACGCAGGCTGGATGGAGCTGAGGGAGGCGTTTCACTGCCCGCCCAGCACACACGGCTGGTAATGCTGCAAGCGGTGACCTGGTTGTGGCTTAATGGGGGTAGTATTGTAGTGTGCCTCGGATGGCTGCCTGTTGAATTGGGGTTGGGCGATTCACTACTCGCCTTTGGCCACACCGTGTTCGTTCTACAGCATACTGTAGTGGAGGTGACTGCGAGGTGGGCTGGTGATGAACCCCCCCTCGCCACCCCTATTCATTCTCAATAGCAAGCCTGCTTGTACCGTTACGCACATAGCAGGAAGTTGTCTCTTGTCAGTACATCAGACGTGTTGACAACTGGTGTCATCCTGCTGTGATCGCGTGTCCAGTGCTGTGCAGAAGAGCTCATCTTAATCTTTTGTCTTCACCCTTCAAGAATGTCTCTGAAACACAAATCTGATGCAAGTGCTGGTGATACAGTAAAGAGAGAAAAAACCATCACCATTGAAAATAAAGTAGAAATACTAAAAAGGTCAAAGAGAGGTGAAACTCCATCATTCATTGGCAGGGCACTTGGTTACAGTTGGTCAAAAATAGCATTTATTAAAATAATGTACCTGTTCCGACTTACATACAAATTCAAATTAAGTACAAACCTACAGTCCCTATCTCATACGTAATCCGGGGACTGCCTGTACGTAAGTCCCAAAAGTTCCCAGCTAAACACAAAAATGGCCTTGTAGAATGTTAATAAAATATTAAAATTTATTCATCAAACAAAACAGTATTCCAATAGCAATATTGGAGCACAAAGACAACATGAAATTGCCTAGTACAAGAAAAGCAATCCTAGGCAAACAAGTCTGAAAAACAGAAATTCAAAAAATGGTCAAAAGCAGACCGAAAAGGTTAAAATATCCAAGTAAAGAAAAGAAAAAGAGAAAACCACAAAAAGTTCCAAAGCGCAAGAACTCACCAAACTCCAAGAGCACATTTATAACAAACTACCAGGAACTAAAGGAGACCCTCTAGATTTATAGGATAGTCAGGTGGCCCCGCCTCTTGTCGGGGCCATCCACAAAACACATGGAACATCACCAAAGCATCGTACACAAAGCAAGTAATACATGAAAGGAACATTAATATAAAACTGTTGAGTTGTTAACAGAGGTGGCAGAGGCAGCACAACACTTTCAATAAACCTCACTCACAGCAGCTCACTTCTCCTACCCCTTGAAATCTTACCAGCACCCCCTGCTGGCATCACCAACACCTCTTCCAGCAACAACCCAAGCTTTTTCTGGATGGTCTCCCAGCCATGCTTAGCTTCAGGTGGATGTGATTAGGTACACCTGATCAACTGGTAATTAACATAAATCTCTAATGATAGATAGATAGATAGATAGATAGATAGATAGATAGATAGATAGATAGATAGATAGATAGATAGATAGATAGATAGATAGATAGATAGAAAAAGCATTATATAATAGATAAAATAATTTATCGTTTAAGTCTGGCTTGCCAGCGCTGGTCCCAGGGTGACTATTGCTCCAATTAGGTTATTAACAAAAAAAAAAAAAAAAAACACTTTAAAACACTGCATACATTTCTCACTTTACGTAATAACGTTTCTATTGTTCTGTACATTTGACTGTCACTCTATAATAAGTACTGTCTTTACAGTAGGATAACTTTAGATAAGCAGGGACCATTCGGGCCAACAAAACTCGGCACTCCTATCCACCTAACTCCTCCAAAATGACTAGTGTCGAATTTTTTTTTTTTTTTATATTTTTATTTTATTAATATTCATTGTAATCATTCCATACAAATAGATCAATTTATAACCCAACAAAATTGAAGACAAATCCAACCCCACCCCTGTGACTAGTGTCGCATTTTGAAGGTCCTTAAAGTCCTACTGTCTACCATTCTACTTGGTCACTTATTCCACATGTCTGTGGTTATCTGTGTGAAGAAAACCTTCCTAACGTTTGTGTGAAATTTAACGTTAACAACTTTCCACCTGTGTCCCCGTGTTCTTGATTAACTCATTTGAAAGTCACTGCCTCAATCCACATTACTAAATTCCCTTCATAATTTTAAACGCTCCAATCATGTCTCCTTTTAATCTTCTTTTTCTTAAACTGTAAAGGCTCAGCCCTTTTAATCTTTCCTCTTGACCCACCGAATTGTAGTCCTGAAATCAGCCTAGTCGCTCTTCTCTGGATTTTTTCTAGCACTGCTATGTCCTTTTTGTAGACTGGAGATCAAAACTGCACATAGGACTCCAGATGAAGCCTCACCATTGTGTTTTAAAGCTTCAGTAGAACCTCAGCATGCGCATAAAACATTTCAGTACGGCACTTCGGAAGACCGCCTCCACCCTCTCGCCTCGAAATTCGTTCGTTCTCAATACTACTGACAGTCGGGAGCGCGCGTGCCACTGCCGGAAACGCGCAGCTGCATTATGCCACTCTTCGCCGTCTCAGCATGTGCTCTGCCAGCCCCAACCCCCATCTCCAAATTAAAAGCACGTCGCGTTAGTACTCACCTGACGGTTGGCACCAAGCGGTTCGTTAGTGGCCCACTCTCGTTTCTTTAACAAGTCCATTTTCAAGCTGGCTACTTCTGCTTTAAGTGCCATCAAGTGATAGAGCGAGAGAGCGAACAGCGAGGCACACATCAGCGCTGCTACCCCAGTCACGGCGACCGCGGAGAGCAGGTAGCGCTGAGCTCTTTGGCCGCCAGTGTCAGATTCGGGGAGCTCTGCCGTTGATTTCATTTTCGTCATCAGAGGAGAGGGACTCATTGCGACCTCGACGCCCAATACCCGCCTGCTCAGGGCATTATTCCGCTCTCTTGTTGTTCTTCAGTTTGAAAAAGATATGCGCTGAATTTTGGCAAATCAGCTGTGCAAACCATTTCCTGTCAGATGGATCGCGGCTTTGCTTTTTGAATTAAGTTTGCAAATACTGAGCCACTTTTTTCTCACTCGTTTATAGTGTGTTACTTGGCTTTACAATGATCAGAATATCATAATTATTATCCCCGTGCAGACGGTTTCTTCATCTTCAGCAATTGTTATAAAGGAAACGGTCCGTGTCAAAAAAAAAAAAAAAAAAACTGGGCGTCTGTCCCAAACAGATAATCACCTGCAATACAGCAGACCGGTGGTGCTTCTACGTACACGGGGTCCAGCTGGGCTGCCAACTGCAGGAAATCAACTTTAAACCACAGAAGAGTGGCACCAAAAATGAAAAATTGCCCCCCACTAACACTTATTGCCAGCATTTCCGGCACACCCATTCGCAACTATAGGAAGCATTGAAGACTTCACCATCATGCACTGAATGGGATACCATTGCACACTCACTCGTCCCATGTCAAATCAGTCATTAATTACTTAGTGTGTGGACTTTACACCACAATGTTGCTGATTCAGTTCCTCCCTCTTACTAGTTGTATTATCCTGGGAAAATGAAACCTACTGTGTTTTATACACTCACCAAGCATATTATAGAACACCTGCGTATCCATGCCATTATCTAATGAGCAAGGGCATGGCATAAAATTATGGAGATGAAATTTGAGTAATCAAAGTAGTCCTCATCATATTCAGCATCATCTATTAGAATGTATTCTGTGAAGTGTGCAGTAGTAAAATGCATTGCATTTTTCATTCCAACAGATGGCACATCACAAACATTAGCAATGCTTTCACAAGTTCCATATAAAATGGTATATAATAGAGAAACCGCAATGGATAGACACACAGACACGTACTTTAATTAAGGTGGATATACACTCCCCTGCCACTTTATTAGGTACACCTGTTCAACTGCTAGTTAACGTAAATATCTAATCAGCCAATCACATGGCAGCAACTCAATACATTTCCACCTGTAGACATTGTCAAGACGGCCTGCTGAAGTTCAAACCGAGCATCGGTATCGGGAAGAAAGGTGACTGAAGTGATTTTGAATGTGGCACGGTTGCTGATGCCAGACTGGGCTGCTCCGAGTATTTCAGAAACTGCTGATTTGCTAGGATTTTCACATACAACCATCAGTAGGGTTTACAGAGAATGGAACGAAAAAAGGGAAAAAAAATCCAGTGAGTGGCAGTTGTCTGAGTGAAAATGACTTGTTGATGTCAGAGGATAATGGCCAGACTGGTTCAAACTGATAGAAAGTTACATAGTAACTCAAATAAGCACACGTTACAACTGAGGTAGGCAGAAGAGCATCTCTGAACACACAACACATCAAAACTTGAAGCAGGTGGGCTACAGCAGCAGGAGACCACATCGGGTGCCACTCCTGTCAGCTAAGAACAGGCAACTGAGGCAACAATTCAAAAATAGGACTCAACAAACACTGAAAAAGCTTTGCCTGGTCTGATGAGTCTTGATTTCTGCTGTGACATTCAGATGGTAGGGTCAGAATTTGGCGTCAACAACATGAAAGGCTGGATTCATCCTGACTTGTATCAATAGTATACGCTGATGGTGGTGGTGTAATGGTGAGGGGGATATTTTCTTGGCCCTTTGGGCTGCTTAGTACCAGTGGAGCATTGTTTAAATACCATAGCCTACCCGAGTATCATTGTTGACCATGTCCATACCTTTATGACCACAGTGTGCCCATATTCTGATGGCTCCTTCCAGCAGGATAACGCACCATTACACAAAGCTCAGATCATCTCAAATCTAAAGTTTGTTAGACTCAAATGGTCTCCACAGTCAACAGATCTCAATCTAATAGAGCACCTTTGTGATGTGGTGGAACAGGAGGTTTGCATCATGGAAGTGCAGCCAACAAATCTGCAGCAACTGTGTGATGCTGTTATGTCAGTGGTTCTCAAACTGTGGGGCGGACCCCCCTAGGGAGGCGCGAAGTAACAAAAAGGGGGGCACGAAGATGTGAAAAAAAGAAAACAAGAATCGAAAATATGAAAAAATACATCTATTGAAACCAAAACAAATTAACTTAAACTACATTCTGATACTAGAAAAATATAGAGTTAGATAAATGTCGATAAAAGTTAAGTAGGTATAATAAAATATGCATCTATGATATATCATTAATATAAAAAGAACAAATTGGTATTAGTGGGCTCCTTTCAAAAAACATTAGGGGGGCACGATTAAAACTGTTATGAAAACTCGGGTCACAAATACTTAAAGGTTGAGAAATGCTGTGTTATGTCAACATGGACCTTGATGAATGTTTCTAGCAACTTGTTGAATCTATGCCATGAAGAATTATGGCAGTTCTGAAAGCAAAAGTAGGTACAACCTGGTACTAGTAATGTGTTTGTAATAAAGTGGCCACTGAGTGTATATGTGTGTGTATTTTATATATATATATATATATATATATATATATATATATATATATATATATATATATATAATGTGGCGAATAGCTGGGGGTGGTACCCAGCTGGGATGCCAGGAAGGACAGGGAGAGGGACTACGCCTCCTCCGAGACCATGACAGGGCAACCGCCTTGGTTGGTATGGGGACCACGGGAACAGAGCATGGAAGCTCAACCCTATAGGGGCCCATGGTCACCACCAGGGGGCTCCCAGATGCCTATGAAGCCCTGGATGTCAGCACTTCCGCCACACCCAGAGGTGCTGGCGGAAGGAAAACCAGGGACACCCGGAGTGCTTCCGGCGGAAGTTCATCAAGGGGCACCTGGAGCATATCCGGGGCAACATAAAAGGGGCCGCCTCCCTCCGTTTGGCAGCTGGAGTCAGGTGGAAGAGGACGAAGCTCAGAGAAAGCAAGAGAGAAAGATGTCTGGACTGAGGGTGTGTGGTGCAGGGGCATTGGGTTGTGTGCTTTGGGACATTGCAAATAGTACAAATGTACAATAAATGTGTGTGGTGTTTCGAACGATCGGTGTCTGTCTGTCTGTGTCCAGGCTGGTTCCCACAATATACATATATAACATATATATATATATACACACACACACACACACGCATATATAAACATATACATATATATATATATATATATATACATATATACATACATACATACATATACATACATACATACATTATATTATATATATATATATATATATACACATACACACATATACAGTATCTCACAAAAGTGAGTACAGCCCTCATATTTTCGTAAATATTTTATTATATCTTTTCATGGGACAACACTGAAGATATGACACTTTGATACAATGTAAAGTAGTCCGTGTATGGCTTGTATCACAATGTAAATTTGCTGTCCCCTCAAAATAACTCAACACACAGCTATTAATATCTAAACCGCTAGCAACAAAAGTGAGTATACCACTAAGTGACAAATGTCCAAATTGTGCCCAATTAGCCATGTTCCCTCCCCAGTGTCATGTGACTCATTAGTGTTACGGGGTCTCAGGTGTGTTAAATTTGGCGTTATCGCTCTCACACTGGTTACTGGAAGTTCAACATGTTACATCATGGCAAAGAACTCTCTGAGGATATGAAAAAAAGAATTGTTGCTCTACATAAAGATGGCCTTGGCTATAAGAAGATGGCCAACACCCTGAACTGAGCTGCAGGACAGTGGCCAAGACCATACAGTGGTTTAACAGGACAGGTTCAACTCAGTACAGGCCTCGTCATGGTCGACCAAAGAAGTTGAGTGCACGTGCTCAACGTCATATCCAGAGGTTGTCTTTTGAAAATAGACATACAAGTGCTGCCAGCATTGCTACAGAGGTCAGCCTGTCAGTGCTCAGACCATACGCCCGCCGCACACTGCATCAAATTGGTCTGCATGGCTGTCGTCCCAGATGGAAGCCTCTTCTAAAGTTGATGCACAAGAAAGCCCACAAACAGTTTGCTGAAGACGAGCAGACTAAGGACATGGATTACTGGAACCATGTCCTGTGGTCTGATGAGACCAAGATAAACTTATTTGGTTCAGATGGTGTCAAGCGTGTATGGCGGCAACCAGGTGAGGAATACAAAGACAAGTGTGTTTTTCCTACAGTCAAGCATAGTGGTGGGAGTGTCATGGTTTGAGGATGCATGAGTGCTGCCGGCACTGGGGAGCTACAGTTCATTGAGGGAACCATGAATGCCAACATGTACTGTGACATACTGAAGCAGAGCATGATCCCCTCCCATCGGAAACTGGGCCGCAGGGGAGTATTCCAACATGATAACGTCCCCAAACACACCTCCAAGACAACCACTGCCTTGCTAAAGAAACTGAGGGTAAAGGTGCTGGACTTGCCAAGCATGTCTCCAGACCTAAACCCTATTGAGCATCTGTGGGGCATCCACAAATGGAAGGTCGAGGAGAGCAAGGTCTCTAACATCCACCAGCTCCGTGATGTTGTCATGGAGGAGTGGCAACCTGTGAAGCTCTAGTGAACTCCATGCCCAAGAGAGTTAAGGCAGTGCTGGGAGATAATGGTGGCCACACAAAATATTGACATTTTGGGCATAATTTGGTCATTTTTCACTTAGGGGTGTACTCACTTTTGTTGCCAGGGGTTTAGACATTAATGGCTGTGTGTTGAGTTATTTTGACGGTACAGCAAATTTACACTGTTATACAAGCCGTACAAGGACTACTTTACATTGTATCAAAGTGTCATATCTTCAGTGTTGTTCCAAGAAAAGATATCATAAAATATTTACAAAAATGTGAGGGGTGTACTCAGTTTTGCGAGATACTGTATATATACACACATATATATATACATACACACACACACACATTATATATATATATATATATATATATATATATATATATACACATACATACACACACACACATATATATATATATATATAAATATACACACACCCCGGCCAATACCCCCAGGCCGCTAGATGGAGCCCTCCCTGTAGCATGGAAGTGCCCCGAAGACCAGCAGGGAATTATGGACAATGGAGTTTTTATTCCCAACCCTGCTGGACACCATGGGGCCCACCAGAGGATGCTGCAGGGAGGCTCAAGGACTTATACGTGCCCTATAACCCAGAAGCACGTCATGATCATATGACCAGAAGGAACGACGTGTTTCCGGGTTGAAGAGAAGGACTTTTTATCTGACCCGGAAGTGATAAGAAATCACATGGACTGTAGGATTGGAAACACTTCCGGGTCAGGGAATATAAAAGGACCGTGGGAAAGCCCAGACGCAGAGCTGAGCTGGGAGGTAGGGTGGCGAAGTGTCTGGGAGAGGAGGATAGGTGATTATTGATTATTGTAGAGTACTTGTATGTGTAGTGTGGAGTGGAGGGTGCTTTGTGCACATAGTTATTATAAAATAAATAATAAATTATAATTTTACCAGGTGTTTGGAGTGGTATCTGTGGGTTCAAAGGAGCTCTAGCGCCCCCTACTGCTACAACATATATATATATATATATATTTACACACACACACACACACACATATATATATATATATATATATATATATATATATACACATATATATATATATTGTAACAAGGCGCTATATAAGCGCCCAACCCGACACAGATTGGACACGGGAGGCATGTATAAAAATAAATAAACTTTTATTTTATTCAGCTGGAGGGCAGGTTTTCCCGTGTCCCCCCAGCCACAATTCAGTCCCAAAGCACGAACTGAAAACACACACGGTATAGCACTCTCCTCTCTCTCTTCCACCACCACTCCTCCTCAAGCTTTGTCCTCCTACTCCTGACTCTGGCTGTTGAGTGGTGGTTGCTGGCTCCTTTAATGGCCCACCTGGAAGTCCTCCAGGTGCTTGATCACCTGTTTCCGGTTGTACTCCCGGGTGGGGCTGAAGATTCGTCCAATTGGGCTCAGGAGCCCATGCAGCGCCCCCTGGCGGCCACCCCAGATCCAATCAGGGCTGTGGAGAACTCCATCTCCCATGGAGCCCTGCGGGAAGCTGAGGCACCACCTTCTGCCAGGGAGGCTGCCACCAAGTGTCCTGGAGGAGGCACTGAGCAGCTCATGGTTTCTACCCTGGAACATCGAAGGGGCATCCCGGCCGGGTCTGCCACATTGCCCCTCTCTCAGATGAGCCCCGTGGGGCTCAGCGGCACATCCCACAGCGGCTGGTCTTCTCCAGGTTAGGGAGTTTGCGTCTTCCAGTCTGCAGCTTTGCCCTGTGGAAACACAAGCAACAGATCTGGGGGTGTTGCCCCGACGTCCCACGCCAATCGGACGTCCTCTTTGTACAACACCGCCAGATGTGACCACAGTGGCTGCAGTTATAATATGACCGACTCCATCCAGTTCGACCCCTGCGGGACCGGAAGCAGGAGGGGAAACTCCTGCCTCTTCGTCCGCTCCTCTGAGGGCTTGTGGTGTCTCTGCCCCTCTGCAGCGCAGCCCTCCAGTGTCCTAAAGCAGACGGGCTTACGCTGCGCTCTGTCAGGAGTCCCCGTCTTCTTATCCCGGGTCCTCCTCCTGCTCTGGGGTGCACTGATGGTCTGGGTCCCCTTATGGGAAGAAGAGAGACCCCTTACCGTCTGCACCCCTTTAATATAATAATAATAACATTTATTTGTATAGCACATTTTCATACAAAAAAGTAGCTCAAAGTGCTTTACATAATGAAGAACAGTAAATAAAAAAAAAATATATATATAACAACATAAGAAATTAAAATAAGACAATATTAGTTAACATAAAAAAAGAGTAAGGTCCGATGACCAGAGTGGACAGAAAAAACAAAAAAAAAACTCCAGACGTCCGTGAGACCGGTGCCAGAAGTCGAGGCAAGGCTGTTTGGCAGCTGATTGTGTATGTATATGTGCTTATATATATATATATATATATATATATATATATATATATGTGTGTGTGTGTGTGTGTGTGTGTGCATTTTATATATATATATATATATATATATATATATATATATATATATATATATATATATATATATTATATATATTATATATATATACAGTACTGTGCAAAAGTTTTAGGCAGGTGTGAAAAAATGCTGTAAACAAAGAATGCTTTCAGAAATATAAATAATGATTGTTTATTGTTATCAGTTTACAAAATGCAAAGTGAGCGAACAAAAGAAAAATCTAAATCAAATCAATATTTGGTGTTACTACCTTTTGCCTTCAATCCAGCATCAATTCTTATAGGTCCACTTGCACAAAGTCAGGGATTTTGTAGGATTCTAGTCAGGTGTCTGAATCAACCAATTCTACCAAACAGGTGCTAATGATCATCAATGTCACACGTAGGTTGAAACACAGTCATTAACTGAAACAGAAACAGCTGTGTAGGAGGCTTCAAACTGGGTGAGGAACAGCCAAACTCTGCCACCAAGGTGAGGTTGTGGAACAACCTACCAGCCGAGTTCCTTCAAAAATTGTGTGCAAGTGTACTTAGAAGAATTGATGCTGTTTTGAAGGCAAAGGGTGGTCACACCAAATATCGATTTGATTGATGATTTGATTGTTGATTGATAAAAATAAATGATCAACACTTCCATTTTTGAAAGCATTCTTTGTTTACAGCATTTTTTCACACCTGCCTAAAACTTTTGCACAGTACTGTATATATATATGTATATGTGTATGTGTATATATATATATACTATCTATATATATATATATATATATATATATATATATGTATATATATGTATATATATACACACACACATATATACTGTATATGGTACAGTATGATACAGCATCTGCCAAATAATACAAAGAGTACACAAGACGTGTTTCGCTGTAATTGGGGCTCAATGGGTGGATGCACCTTTGCTTCCCTTTACAGGAATCAAACCTCGGATGGTATATAAATATTATGGGAGACACTGTATATTGCTAATATAGGGGATTAAAAATGGGAATTCTTCGAAGGAAAAGACTGCCCCACATCCAAATCCTGTTACTTTAAAAAAGTTAAGGACGGTGCCTGACATTTGTCACTGCCTGTTGTAATTCATCAAAAGTGCTTTTGTAATGTCTTATCTGGCAAGAGTATGCCCTAATATTGTATGCATAGTTGAAATTTCCTCATTTTTCAGGTCTACTAATAACAAATATGTTTTGAGACTTTTTCAGAATTAATGGAAGGTAAGGTGGTCCTACTTCACTTATCACAGAGTGGCGCTGTGTTGCGTGTTGACTAGCACATGCAAATAAGAATCTCACCGCATTCAGTACATGTGACAATAAGCCTCCTATACAATCTTCAGTATTTGAGTGCAAAGAATATTAAATGTACAGATCACAGAGATGTACCGACTACTGATTGGAATTCATTGCTGCCTACAACACCACACAGCTCTTCACCAGTAAGCCAAACTCTTCTATAAAAGCAGCTCATGCTAAAGTAACTGCGACTTCTATTTACATAGTCTACACCCGGGGTTGTGGGCTCCAAAAATATGAACTGTGTCAAACATTATTACAGTAAGGAAAGTATCAGAGAGTGCAGGGACTTTCTGGACCACTGAGCTCTAAACGATAAACAAGCCCTTTAAGAGACGCTTAGTGATATTTTTGGCTTTCCCTTTCTGCTTACGCTCATCTTGCCAGGTTTCACTTTTGGGACACTGTAGGGCTTGTACTGGAAAAACCAGCTGCCGGGAAGTGTCAAATCCAGTTCTAAAGAAGATGTCACGGAGGCTGTCAGAGTGCCATGCTCTCTGTTCTGAAGAGCTACTGCCCAAGTTTGTTGTGCTGGCTTGAATTCAGATTTCTCCAGATCTTCCAACCCGTTTTGAGTTTGAAATATAAGTTTCATGTTACAAGCATACAAAAAGAGTCCATTCTGAAGTCTTGTGAGCACCCCAGGACCCACCACGTGTATTGACAAGATAAAGTACCCTTTTTCATTGACACATTTTTCAAAGTTGATCAATTGGTCTGTGAATTTGTATTTGCAGTCAAGCACTCTTTTATATAGAGCTGCCCAAAAAGCAAAGAAAATTACGAACCGTTCGGTCTTTGAACCCTGTCCTCCCCACCCTTTCCCATCCGTAACCCTGGGCTCCCCAGCAATTTTCAATTAATTTTGAAACATGATATTTTGAACATGAAAAGTAAAACTTTACTACAAAGTGACATTTTATACTGTTACAACATCATATTCTGAGTGTCAGTACACTCTCTGTAAGATAAAGGTGAAAAATTTTTATCACAAGTACCATCAATGTAGCTACATTTTGATGACCTATCTCCAGAAATGAACCTTTGAATGATACTGTATGCCTCAAAACAATTTTTGTTGTCAGAACCAATGTACAGAATCACCTCACATGATTTGCACCATTACACAGTTTTACTATGCTCTGGCTCCATTCTGCAGCCGTGTTTCGTTTGCACCAGCCTTGCGATGTGACATCACTGATTTCACTTTCAAAATCACCGGCAGCTTAGTCTCTAGCTAAAATATCCTTGGGGTCAGATTCTAACAGCAACTGTTTGGCTTGATCAGCTGTAAATCACTGCCTTTTTGGCCGTGTTTTGTCTCCGATACCTGTTTTACTACAACTACTGTAGGTTTTGAAGCAGCAGACTTTGCTTCTTGCCACCCAATACAGTAATACCTACCCCCTTTTTTGTTTTGCTTGAGTGATTGTTGGCATAAAAAAGCAATCAAGACCACTCGAATTTACCAATAAAATGTTCTCAGTTTCCCCTTATAAACCCACATGCAAAAACAAAAGCGATCGGATTGACAATGCCAAGCGGCATCAGTGGGTGCATGAGACGTAGATGATAATATAGAACTGGTTGGTATAGCGGCCTGCCGGGTAATCCATATTACTAACCGAAGGTTGTAAACCGGATATGGATGCAGGGCGCATCGAGGCGCACGCGCACTGCCGCACTGCAACGAGCCCGCCCATAGCTAATGACACAGCCACAGAAAACACAGAAACGAGAAGGTTGTAAACTGGAACGAGAGGATTCAGCGCATATTTGAATCACATTACAGTATTACAGTACGGAATCCCTAGACGTCCAGACTACACAGCATATTTCAATCACACATCGAAGCGCACGCGCACTGCCGCACTGGAACGAGCCTGCACGGATAACGCACTTCTGAAACACCACAGGCAAAGGAGTCATGGCTCAAGAACAAAACAGCTCAACTAACGGAAATACAAATCCGAGCCCATTGCTAACGACACAGCCACAGAAACAAAAAAAACGACAGGAATCAGCGCATATTTCAATCACATTACAGTATTACAGTACGGAAACCCAAGAGGTCCACACTACACAACATATTTGAATCACATTACAGTATTACAGTACGGAATCCCCAAAGGTCCAGAGTACACAGCATATTGGAATCACATTACAGCATTACAGTAATACATTATTAACAGTCCAGCCACAGAAAACACAGAAACGCCACAGATGCAAAAAAAAATACATGAACGCTCCGTATTAAACGTAAGTGCGATTATAATCCTTAACAGTTGACGCCGTATAGCTAACGGAGTCACGGCTCCAAAAAACAAACAGGTCAACTAACGGAAATACAAAAACGAGCCTGCATGGATACACACGATGAATGCAGGCAACATTTCAAAGAAAAAAAAAATCTTAAAAATGTGTATCTGGAAAACCAAACACGGGGTTGGCGAGCGAAGCGAGCAGGGGGAGAAGCCCCCTAGTGACAGTAGATTGGTAGGCGGGTAAACCGGCCTTTCAGGTATATACACCTTTCTGGGAGGTCAGTTATCCAGCCTGTCGGTATCAAAGGGTTAAAAAAATTCAACTAAAAACTAAAAATAAGTATTCATTTGCCTGTGCATACATGATTCAGCTCTTCAACTGCACAAGTCTCTATTAATTCTACACATGAGAGACTAAGATTTGTGAATTTCTACTTGTAAAATAACTCACCTATGAGAGGTTAGGTGGGTGTGGTGGTAGGCATCAATTTTGAGGTCTCACCACAGATGTCTGATGGGGTTAAGTTCAGGACTCTAACTGGGCCACTCGAGCACATACACTGTCCTCATGTTAAGGCACCACATTGTTGATGTGACTCCTTGTTCGGTTAACAGACAAACCTCCTCTCCAGCTGAAGCTTTCTGGCTGAGAAGGGAATAGCAAATGAGCTGAACAAATATTTCACCTAAGTATATATAAAGGAAGAAGCAAGGGGGAAGCCTCATGCAGAAGTAAAAAGAAATCTGAGTTCATAGATTTAAAAATGAAGTCAGATGTACATAATATACTCTTAATACACTGAAGAATAATAAAATCCTTGAAACTAGAACATTAGAATACTCTAGACGAGAACAGGCCATTCAGCCTAACAAAGCTTGCCAGTCCTATCCACGTATTTCTTCCAAAAAGACATTCAAGTCAAGTTTTGAAAGTCCCTAAAGTCTTAAAGTCTACTAGGGCTGCAACGATTAGTCAACGTAATCGACAATAAAAAATCTGCGTCGATGATTACAAACATAAACAGAAACTTCAATAGACGCTCCAGTCACAAAGAACCACATTGGTTTTTGTAACTGCAATGCACTACATGAGCGTCTGGGGCCAGTATCGTTTGTTATTGTTTGTCAAGACTGCACACAGTCCTACCAACAAAGAAGAACGTCTGAGGAGAAGAAGAATGTAGAGGAAAATAAAAGTGGTTGCAATGGCGAGTCGGATAGAGGAGGGGGAATGGAAAAAAATTGAGACAGAAACTTTCTAAAGTGTGGGTGCACTTCACCGAAAAAGAAAAAAAAGTTGAATGCACATCTGAAACGCAAGCATTCTGGAGCTGTTTTAGAGAGTAAAGTTAGTGTCACGTGTTAACGTTATAATGTGTATATCAAGGTTTCGACAATGATAGTTAACCCTTAAACCGACACATACTTCGGGGTTAATGCACTCCTGGACGCCAAATACTTTTTAGCTGCACTTTCTAAGTAAACGTCACAATTCACAAAGAAAATGTGAAATTTTAATGGAACATGTATTTTTTTTTTCATGCAAAGAGCATTACAATTACTGCAACACTGATCATTTTACACACTGCAAATGAACTGTAAAAACTATAAAAACTACTGCAACAATCTATTATTATATGTTCAAGGTGCAACTGAAGTCATTGATGAAATTCAGTAAATCACTGAGCCAACTGCAATTGAACTGGCTGGCCTGCACGCAAACACACAGAGGTAAATGCTGATGATTGCAGGCTCATCTAGTGCATCGGCTGAATCCCAGAGATAGTGCTGCTGCTGTTCTGCCGGGGCCGGCAGTGATCATTAGCTGGCTGCTCAACGAATGTACGGCACTGACTGATCAGCTCCGGCGTGCTGCCAAATTGCTCTGTGAAGCAAATATAGCCGGTTGCGGGGTTCAATGAATGTACGTCGCCGAATATACTCACCCTGTGTGTGCTGGAAAATTGCACTGAGAAACAACTTTAGCTGGTTGCGGAGTTAAATGAATGTATGTAGCCGCATATACTCGACGTCGGCGTGCTTCCAAATTGCACTGGAAACTGACTCTAGCAAGTTACGACGATTTAAGGGTAAAGTGAATATAATTTCAGTTATGTTTGCTAATGTGTTTGGAGCTAAAGTAAACGAGTGAATAGGAGTAGCTGAGCTGTCCTAGTTTTATTTCTTCGTTTTCGTATAATATTTGAGTTCATATGAATAGTAAACTATCTCTAATTAACGTTACGTAACTTGTGTTTTGGAGTATATCAGTAATTAGCTTGTTACATAATTTAGTCCGTTATTTTTTTTATTTTGGCATAATATAGTACATGATGTGATACACTACAACACTTTTCCTTCAGAGTGTAATGATTAAAACATATTTCTCTGTCTGCAAAATCATTCTTGTGTATTCCTGCTACCTCTACTCTCGCTGAGCGTCTCTTATCAGCAGCTGGGAACATTGTCTCAAAGAAGAGAGCCAGCCTCACACCAGAGCACGTTGAAATGCTCACGTTCCTGCACTGCAATCAGGAATAAATAATTTATAAACTGTACATTATTGTTTTATTTTATTTGCATTGAAGCTTTATTTAAACTTTTGGACTTTAAGACACACCAGTGACCATTTTTGATTAAGTTAAATGCACTTTTCTTGTTTAAAGACTATGTGCACTTTAGTTTGTATTGTTTAATGTATTTCTTTTTTATTGTGATGGACACACTAATATAAAACATCTGATTATTTTTAAATTCATATGTTTCACTGGTTGTTATTTTAATTTGATTATTATTAATTTTAATCGTGTTAATGCAGAGACATCAGGGTGACATTCACAGGTGGACAGACGTGAGCAGATGAGGTAAGACATGCACTGGAGCCCAGAACAGGAATTGCAACCACAGGTCGCAGGCATCAAAACAGTCAGGCATAAAATAATCATGACTAATCATTAAAAAAACTGAACGATTAGTCGACTACCAAAATAATCATTAGTTGCAGCCCAACTGTCTACCACACTACTTGGTCGCTTATTCCAAGTGTCTATCGTTGTGTAAAGAAAAACTTCCTAATGTTTGTGCGAAATTTACCCTTCACAAGTTTCCAACTGTGCCCCGTGTTCTTGATGAACTCATTTTAAAATAACAGTCTCGATTCACTGTACTGATTCCCTTCATAATTTTAAACACTTCAATCATGTCACCTCTTAATCTTCTTTTGCTTAAACTGTAAAGGCTCAGCTCTTTTAATCTTTCCTCATAATTCATCACCTGTAGCCCTGCAATCAGCCTAGTTGCTCTTCTCTGGACCTTTTCTAGTGCTGCTATGTCCTTTTTGTAGCCTGGAGACTAAAACTGCACACAGGACACAAGATGAGGCCTCACCAGTGCATTATAAAGGTTGAGCAGAACCTCCTGTGACTTGTACTCCACACATCAAGGTGCTATATAACCTGACATTCTGTTAGCCTTCTTAATGGCTTCTGAACACTGTTGGGAAGTCGATAGCATAGAGTCCACTATGCCTCCTAAATCCTTCTCATAAGGTGTACTCTCGATTTTCCGACCATCCATTGTGTATTCAAACCTAACATTTTACTTCCTATGTGTAATTCTTTACATTTACTGACATTAAATTTCATCTGCCACAAATCTGCCCAAGCCTGTATGCTATCCAAGTCCTTCTGTGATGATATAACAGATATCAAATGATCTGCTAATTCACCTATCTTGGTATCATCTGCAAACTTAACCAGCAAGTTACTTATATTCCTATCTAAATCATGGGATTTTACTAACTGTATTGAAAACAAACGAAAGATGTCATCTATAATGCCCTCTATAATGTTTAGCAAAGAGACACATTTTGTGTTGAATTGAATTTGAATCCCGGTCCAATGTGCATTTGTCTGAGTCTCATATTCGTCTGAGCTTATGCTTAAAAGCTGATCCTGTTATTTTATTATTTATTACTATGATAAATTCATTTTTTGTTATTTTAAATAATATGAGGAAGTCAGGTGTGGCAGAGAAGTACGTAAGAGTTGTACAGGATATGTACGAGGGAAGTGGTGAGGTCTGCGGTAGGAGTGACGGATGCATTCAAGTTGGACGTGGAATTACATCAGGGATCGGCTCTGAGCACTTTCTTATTTGCAATGGTGATGTACAGGTTGACAGACGAGATTAGACAGGAGTCCCTGTTGACTATGATGTTTGCTGATGACATTGTGATCTGTAGCGATAGTAAGGAGCAGGTTGAGGGGACCCTGGAGAGGTGGAGATATGCTCTGGAGAGGAGAGGAATGAAGGTCAGTAGGACCACCATGAGAGAATACACGTGTGTGAATGAGAGGGAGGTCAGTGGAATGGCGAGGATGCAGGGAGTAGAGTTGGCGAAGGTGGATGAGTTTAAATACTAGGGATCAACAGTACAGAGAAATAGGGATTGTGGAATAGAGGTGAAAAAGAGAGTGCAGGCAGGGTGGAATGGGTGGAGAAGAGTGACAGGAGTGATTTGTGACAGACAGATATCAGCAAGAGTGAAAGGGAACGTCTACAGGACGGTAGTGAGACCAGCTATGTTATATGGGTTGGAGACGGTGGCACAGACCAGAAAGCAGGAGACAGAGCTGGAGGTGGCAGAGTTAAAGATGCTAAAATTTGCATTGGGTGTGACGAGGATGGACAGGATTAGAAATGAGGACATTAGAGGGTCAGCTCATGTTGGACGGTTGGGAGATGCTGAGTATATTGGGAGAAGGATGTTAAGGATAGAGCTGGCAGGTAAGAGGAAAAGAGGAAGGCCTAAGAGAAGGTTTGTGGATGTGGTGAGAGAGGACATGCAGGTGACGGGTGTAAAAGAACAAGATGCAGAGGACAGAAAAATATGGAAGAAGATGATCCGCTGTGGCAACCCCTAACAGGAGCAGCCAAAAGAAGAAAAAAAAAAAAAATGTTTTTTATATATATATATATATATATATATATATATACACTGCTCAAAAATTAAGTGAATACTTAAATCACATATTGGATCTCAATGAAAAAAATATTATTATTACTCACTAATACTGTATAATTCATTCTGAACAAAATGATGTCACAACGGTCAATGCAAACCAAAACCACAGGATTCAACATCACATGGAAATTAAATGCAAAATCTGAAATCCTGGATGATCCAACTTGCACAAATTTCATCATGGCAATTACTATTGTGACTCAGTAGTGTGTTTGGTCCTCACGTGCCTGTATGCACTCTTGACAATGTCTGGGTCTGCACCTCATGAGGCGGTAGACGGTGTCCTTGGGGGATCTCCTCCCAGACCTGGATCAGGGCGTCAGTGAGCTCCTGGTCAGGCTGTGGTGCTACTTGGCGATGTCACACGTAACGATACATAATGTCCCAGAGGTTCTCATTTGGATTCAGGTCTGGGGAACGTGCAGGCCATTCAATGGCATCAATATCTTGCTCTGTCCAGGAAATGCCTACACATTGGCTCCACATGAGGCCAGGCATTGTTTTGCACCAAGAGGAACTCCGGGCCCACTGCACCAGTGTAAGGTGTGATTGTGGCTCTGACGATTTCATCCCAGTACTTAACAGCAGTCTGGGCACTGCTGCCTAGAATATGCAACCCTCCAACAATATAGTTCCCCAGACCATCACTGACTAATCGCCAAACTTGGTCATGCTGGAAGATGTTGCAAGCTGCAACATGATGTTCACCACAATGTCTCCAGACTCTTTCATGTCTGTCACATTTCCTCAGTGTAGAACCAGCTCTCATCTGTGAAGCGAACAGGGCACCAATGGCAGTATTCTCATGCAAATGCCACATGAGCTGTGAACACAGGTCCCAGTAGAGGACATTGGGCCCTCATGCCTCCCTCATGAAATCTGTTTGTGACAGTTTGGTCAGAAACATGCATGCCAGTAGCAAGCTTTAGGTCATTTTGTAGGGCTCTGGCAGTTCTCCTCCTGTTCCTCCTGACACAAAGGAGCAGCTACCAGTCTTGCTGCTGGGCTGATGCCCTTCTATGGCCCTGGACAGCTCTCCTCGTATAATGGCCCACTTCCTGGTATCTCCTCCATCCTCTTGAGACTGTGCTGGAAGACACAGCAGACTTTCTTGTGAAAGCATGTATGAATGTGCCATCCTGGAGGAGCTGGACTACCTGTGCAACCTGAATCAGCTGCAGGTACCACCTCATGCCACCAGTAGTGTCAAGGACACTTGCAAAATGCAAAACTAGATAGATAGATAGATAGATAGATAGATAGATAGATAGATAGATAGATAGATAGATAGATAGATAGATAGATAGATAGATAGATAGATAGATAGATAGATAGATAGATAGATAGATAGATAGATAGATAGATAGATAGATAGATAGATAGATAGATAGATAGATAGATAGATAGATAGAAAAGGCACTATGATAGATGTGAAAGGCATTATAAGATAGATAGATAGATAGATAGATAGATAGATAGATAGATAGATAGATAGATAGATAGATAGATAGATAGATAGATAGATAGATAGATAGATAGATAGATAGATAGATAGATAGATAGATAGATAGATAGATAGATAGATAGATAGATAGATACTTTATTAATCCCAGGGGGAAATTCACATACTCCAGCAGCAAAAAAATATTAAATTAAAGAGTAATAAAAAATGCAGGTAAAAAACAGACAATAACTTGAATAATGTTCAACGTTTACCCCCTCTGGTGGAATTGAAGAGTCGCATAGTTTGGGGGAGGAATGATCTCCTCAGTCTGTCAGTGGAGCAGGACAGTGACAGCAGTCTGTCGCTGAAACTGCTCCTCTGTCTGGAGATGACACTGTTTAATGGATGTAGTGGATTCTCCATAATTGATAGGAGCCTGCTGAGTGCCCGTTGCTCTGCCACGGATGTCAAACCGTCCAGCTCTATGCCAACAATAGAGCCTGCCTTCCTCACCAGTTTGTCCAGGCGTGAGGCATCCTTCTTCTTAATGCTTTCTCCCCAGCACACCACTGAGTAGAAGAGGGCACTCGCCACAACCATCTGATAGAACATCTGCAGCATCTTACTAGAGAACACTTAGTCAGAACGGATAAGGACAGAGCAATTCTCTGCGGCCACCATTCCCTTTTTTGGGTTATCTTGCTTTTGCCTCTCCAGTGCATCTGTTGTCACTTTCATTTGTACCAAAGCAGGTGAAATTGATTCACAATCGTTTGTACTTCCTAACTGGACAGATTGATATCTCTGAAGCTTCAATGACTTGCTGTTAGACTCTCATGATTAAGTGTTCCCTTCATTTTTTCAGCAGTATACACTTAACAGCCACTTTTATTAGGTGCACCTTGCTAGTACTGGTTTGTACCCCCCTTTTGCCTATAGAATTGACTACAGGAAAATGTTGGGGTGACAACCCGGTTGCTCCCGTTTAGTAAAGTCAAAAGAATTAAACAAAGAGGAACCACTATATGCGCCAATATAAAGCAACAATAACAAAATTAACGGTGTGAGACTGGAAGGGACTGAGTCAGTTGCCCTCTATGGAACCTGCAGGTGCCATATTTACCGTATATACTTGCATATAAGACGGGTCTTGAAACCCAAAAAATCAATCATAAAATCAGGCCCCGACTTATACACCCGTTCAAAAATCTGACAGTTAATTAATTTTTTTTTTTTTTTTACATCTTCTTGCCTCCTCCAATCTTGCACCAGTTTCTCAGACAAATTGAATTTTGTTTCAGCAGCGCAGTTACCAATTTCTTTTGCCACTTCAATGACTTTTAATTTAAAACCAGCTTCATATTATCTTCTGATTGAACGCTCCATCGTAGATAAGGGATGCTCTGACGACAAAGGTGTACGAGGGTGTGAGATACAAAAAACACACAACAGTGTAAACATCGCTTCGGAATAGTTCGGGTATTACCGCGTGGTCACGTAGGCACAATACATAGAAAAAAAGGCTGTGTGCTCCGTGGTTACACTCTCAGGTGGGTGTTAGCATATCGTAATCTCTTGGACCAATAGCTTGAGTTTTCAGCATTTGACTTATACAACCGACATTATAAAATACCTGAAATTATATGGTAAAATCAAGCCCTGACTTGTACGCGGGAGTACTTAAATGACAGTATATGCGGTAACCACAATATATATTTTACATATTCATAATGTATGCATTCTAGGAGAAATGATAAATATGAGACTAAAGTACAAAATGTCACCTTTAATTTCTGAGCAATATCTCTCTATTATAAAAAAAAATCTCGGGCAGAGACATGATTTTCTCGGAGACACTTAAATGTCCCGCGAGACAAAGCAGTGAGACAAAAGGACAGCTGCTGTACAGGCTTTTAAATGTTTGAAGCGCTGCACGACATGCAGACCACATAGCACGGCACAAGCAGCAGCAAGCCAGGTGATCGAGCATAGAGGAGGTTAAAAAAAAAATGTATTTGTTTCCCATTGTATCACCATTTAAGAGGGGGTTTTGGAGGTGCAACCGCATCTCCTTAGCGTGCGTTCAGTCCCCCTCTTCACAACGCAAGAGCCAGAGACGTAAAGTGGCTGGCATGTAGTGCGTCCTGTTGGGGGAAGGGGGTGGGTGAGCGAAGTTTTGTTTGTTTTATATACAAACAGTATTGGAAAACATGACATTTGTTGTGTTTAGCCCCCCAGAAGTACTAGTACAAATAACAGGCAGGTGATTCTAAATGCTCAGGTGTTCCGTGTTTCTTTAATTTCACCACATAAAAGAGCTCTGCGTGTGTCGGGTTGAATGTGGCCATTAAATTTTATATTTTGGGTCTGGTGTTGACAACAAAGTAATGATACAAGATGAAACCTAGAGAATTGACCACGATAAAAAAAGCAAGCCATTTAGGACCATTAAGAACAACTTGGCATTCCAAAATCAACAGTATGGAACATTCTGAAAATGAATGAAACCACTGGAGGAATAAGCAATCTGCAAAAAAAAGAAATTTGCATCAAGCTTGTTGTCCTAGCCGATGACTGGGGTATGGTTAGAGTTGGGAAGAGAAACCCAAAACTGCATTTAAACTAAAAATCAGTCAACGGGGTGCAGAGATGAAGGTGTCAGACGAAATACTGAAGCTACACTACTAGAACAGAACAGAAAAGCCACACTAAAATGTGCAAAGTACAAAGATAAGCCAGAACCATTCTGCAGCAATGTTTTATGGGTTAACCTTTACCAGATTGACGTGGGAAAGGAAAACTGTGGATAAAGATAAGGACAGCAAATGATCCGAAGCACATCGGGAGAACGCGTGTCATGGATTGCTCTTGCATGGAAGCTTCTGCAAGTGGCTCACTGTTATTTATTGATAGTGTAAAAGGAATAAATGGGTCCCACCCATTCATTTTCTGATACTTATCCGGGTATGTGTTGTGGGGGCAGCAGTCTAATCAGAGATGCCCAGATATCTCTATTCCACGCCACCTCCTCCAAAGGGATACCAAGACATTCCCAGGTCAGCTGAGAGAAATAACCTCTCCAGCGTTGTACCGTTGCCCCGGGAGAACAACTAACCCCCGGGTTGCCGCACAATTAGAAAACTGCTGGAGCATAGCAGTTAAATATCGAAAATCTATCGGGCAAGGTGACCAACGCTTGTCCTTTTATTTGACCCCTTACCACATGTCCCAGCTCAGCATTAAACTACAAGCCATATCACAAAATAAAGAGGCAAAAAAATTACACATATATATTTTACATATAGACAAAAAAACAAACAAACAAGTACATAGCAATCGAAACTACCCCTCCCGGTTTAGGAGCGCAATGTTCATGAATAAGAGAAACCAGTTCGTCCAAATAGGTTTACTGTCTTTACTGTTTTATGGCAAAGAGAAAGCCTACCGGAATATGCCGGCCGTCGAGCCGATATCAAAAAAGTTCAATCCTACCGTACCAAAGAATCGTCAGCGAAACCAAAGAAAAAAAAAGTCCGTCTTCAAAGATGTGTCTCCCTTGAGTCGCTGAGTGAACAAAAAAACTTTTTCCAGCCGGTATTTTTCTTGGCGCTATCTTGTCGCTTCTCTTTGCTCCACCACAAGAGGTCTCCCTTTCTCCCCTTCTTTTCCGGTTTTTAAGTCTTCAGCACCAACCGTCCTGACCGTGTTATGACGTCCCCCTTAAAGATGTATTTACAGTGTCTACTTTTCCTGCAATGCACCCTACGGAGCAGCAAACTGCCAACGGAACAATAGCACATGTGGCACTCGCTACAGCATGTCCTGAGCCACCCAGTTGGACAAGTTTGAAATGCATCCCCATCCCAGGGATGCATCCTAATCAGATGCCCCAACCAACCTCAACTGGCTTCTTTGGATGTGAAGGAGCATTGGCTCAGCTTTGAGCATCTTCCGAATATCTACTCTCCTCACCCTATATCTAAGGCTGAGCCCAGACATCCTGTGAGGAAAGCTCATATATGCCACTTGTATCCATGGCTGAATTCTTTTGATCAATGCCCAAATCTTGTGACCATAGATGAGGACAAGGACGTAGATCGACCAGTAAATTGAGAGCTTTAGGTATTTCACCAGTACCAACCAGCACAGAGACAGCATGACTGCAATCGCCACTGCAATTTGCCTGTGAATCTCCCACTCCCTTCTTCCATCACTCATTAACAAGATGATCCAATGAGTATGGAAGCAGTTGCTTGAATTTGAGAAGACAAGACGTTCTATAAACACTTTAGAAATCATCTGAACTTGGGGAATAATGTACCTGCGGGATGAATTCCAGAGTGTAAAGAAATATCTTCCCAAACATAAGCAACTGCCTCCAAGCTTATTGGATGGAGGTCCATAACACAGCAAGACGGTGACCTAAAACACTCACCCTGCTTAGCCAAGGAATTCATCAGAACAGAAAAAAGTAGAACTTGGGATGCTGGCTCAAGTTTCTCCTGATTTAAAGCCAACTCAGAACACATTAAAGAGGAAGCTAAAGTTGGAAAAGCCCCAAAACAAACACTAACTGAAAGAGGCTGCCATAATGACTTAGCAGATCAAGCAAAACCAAGTTATTAAAAGTCTGGTGATGTCAATGGGTCACAGATTTGGGGAGGTTATTGCACGTAAGGGTTATGCAACCAAATAATAACTTTAGACATCTTTTTTTAAGTTGAAGTCAGACGTTTACATAAACTAACTTACAGTATATAAACTTAGGGTGAATTCCTTAGAACTCACTTTATAAGCCCTCCACAGATTTTATACTAACAAACTATAAATTTGGCATATCGTTGAAAAATTCTGCTTTGTGCCGGGTAGAAGTCATTTTTTTCCAGTAATGTTCACAGATTATGTCACTTTTTATTGACTATATCACATTTCCAGTGAGTCACAAGTTTTCCATACACTTTGTTCATATTTGGTTGCATTGCCTTTAAATTGTTTAATTTGAGCCAAACATTTTGGGTCACCTTCCACGAGCTTGTCTTCTAACTGGGACAGGTTCGTTGGCCTCCTTACTTGCACACCATAAATGTTCAATCGGATTGAGGTCAGGGCTTTGTGATGGCCACTCCAGTAAATTGACCTTGTTGTCCTTAAGCCATTTTGACACAATTTTGGGTTCCTTCTCCATTTGGAAAACCCAATTGTGACTGAGCTTCAACTTCCTTGTTGAGCTCTTGAGTTGCTTCTGCAGTTTATCTCCATCATTGTCCTTCTGTATGATGCCATCTGTTTGTGAAGTGCACCAGTCCCTCCAGTAGACCCCATAACATGATGCTCCTACCTCCATGCTTGATGATTGGGATGGTGTTCTTTGGCTTGCAAGCCTCGCCCTTTTTTCCTCCAAACATAACAGTGGTCACTATGGCCAAACAGTTTGATCTTGGATTCATCAGACCAGAGGACATTTCTCCAGAAGGTCATATCTTTGTCCCCATGTGCCACTGCAAACTGCAGTCTAGCTTTTTGATGGCGGCTTTGGAGCAGTGATTTCTTCCTTGCTGAGAAGCCATTCAAGTTTTGTCGACATCGGACTTGTTTTACAGCAGATAGAGGCACTTGTCTACTGTGTCTTCCAGCATCTTCACAAGGTCCTTCCGAGTTGTTCTGGGACTGATTTGCACATTCTGTACCAAAGTCCATTCTTCTTTAGGAGACAGAATGCATCTCCTTCTTGAGTAGGGTGACAGCTGTGCTGTGCCATGGTGTTTATACTTGCATTTATTGTTTGTACAGGTGAACATGGAACCTTCAGGCGTTTGGAAATTGTTTGCAATGGATGAACCAGATTTGTGGAGGTCAACCATTTTTTTTCTGAGGTCTTGGCTGATTTCTTTTGATTTTCACATTATGTCACGTAGAGAGGCAGTGAGTTTGATGGCAGGCCTTAACATAACACCCATATGTTCACTCCCATTAGGTTAACTGGCTATCACAAGCTCATTGTCGAATCTCCTAAAAGCCTGACATCATTTTCTGGAATCTTCCAAGCTGTTTAAAGGCCCAGTTAACAAAGTGTATGTAAACTTCTGATTTCATCAGATTAATTTGTCTCAGTGGTTCTACTCGGGTGGAATTGCAGAACTTAACGCAACAAATATATATTTCTTCCAGTATTCTCAGTTAGATTGAGATCTGGAACTCTGACTTGGTCACTCCATGACATTCACATTACTGCTTTGAAATCATTTCCGTGTAGATGGGGCTATATGCTTTGGGTTGGTGTCTGTTGAAGCAGACTGGGGCTAGCAGCACAGGAACTCTCAGCCCTAAAGAAGACACTCGGAGTCTCAGGACAGGTAGCAGAATCAAACTTTTATTGTACGGTGGCTCTTTTACTGTTTATAAAGTGGTTGCTCTGAGGCTAGGGATCTGCACTGGCGATCGGAAGGTTCCTAGTTCGAATCCCGTAAATGCCAATACGGACTCTGCATTGTTGGGCCCTTTGTGCAAGGCCCTTAACGTGCAATTGCTGAGGGCTTTGAGTAGTGAGAAAAGCGCTATATAAATGAAAAGAATTTTTATTATTATGGCGTACATACAGACTCAATTCAGATGACTTGAGCCCTGAGCCATAGGCATCTCTTACATTTATTACAATTCTTATCATATAAGCCGTTATTCATCCTCATCTGACTCCTATCATTTTCATTGCTCTAATCCTGTCTCTAATTAACTCTATTAATATTTCTTAACTTGGGGGGTGTGAGAGTGTTAAAACCCCTCTATGTCCATCATTTCTGTTTGACAAGGCATATCCTTACTCCCTACTAAGCTCGGCGCTTGCTACTATTATTTACAGCCAAAAGAGTACACATTACCTCTCAAAGCGAGGGGCCCATCTTTCTCCAGCATGTCTAACCTTTAGCTTAATGAACTATTGTTGTTTTCTAGCTCAAACAGAATAATAAAAATATGTACAGTGGTTATAGAAAAGAACCCCCCCCCCCTTCAAAATATTCCCATTTTTTTGCTTTACAGCCTTAAATGAAAACACAAAAAAATATTTCTTCCCAGCTTTACTTACTCAATGCAACCTATAACATTGAAGTGAAAGATATCACAGCTACAGTTCGGAAAAATTATAAAAAAAAATCAAAAACAAGACCTACTGAGATTAATAAAGGATCACCCCCTAATGTAAATATTTTGTTGAACCACCTTTTGCTTTAATGACAGCCTTGAGTCTGTGGTAAATCTTCTGTATCAGCTTTGCACACCTAGATTGAGTAATATTTGCCCACTCTTCTTTACAGTTTAACTGTTCAAGTTCGGTCAAATTGGATGGTAAGCGTTGGTGGTCTGCTATCTTCAACTCTTTCCACAGATTTTCAGTGTGATTTAGGTCTGGGTTCTGACTGGCCACACCAGGACATTCACTTTTTTCTCCCTCAGCCACTGTATAGTCAATTTTGCTGTGTGCTTCAGGTCGTTGTCGTGTTGCAAGGTGAACATTCTGCCCACCTTCAACTTTCTGGCAGAGGGTAGCAGGTTTTCCTCAAGAATTTGACGTTATTTTGCCCCATCCATTTTTCCTTCTACCTTAATGAGAGCCCCAGGCCCTCCGGTAGAAAAACAGCCCCACAACAGGAAGCTGCCACCTCCATGCTTTACTGTAGTTATGGTATGTTGCGGATGGTGAGCTGCATTGGTTTACCGTTTGGTATTGAGGCCAAATAGTTTGATTTTGGTCTCATCTGACTTGCCATTAGAATCTTCAAGGTGCATTCTGGCAAAGCTCAAACGAGCCTAATGTGGCCTTTCTTGAGAAGTGAGACCCTCCCAAACAAGCCACAATTGTGGAGCGCTTGTGAAATTGTCACCTGCACACAATGAACACTCTTTGCCATAAAATCCTGTAACTCCTTCAAAGTGGCCATTGGCCTCTTGGTAGCCTCTCTTACCAGTTTCCTCCTTGCTCTATCATCCAATTTGGAGGGATGGCCAGTCAGATCCAGGGAGGGTCCTAGCAGTACCAAACACTTGCCACTTCTTTATGATGGACTTTACTGTGCTCCTTGGGATTGATAAAGCCTTTGAGATTTTTTTGTCTCCATCTTCTGCCTTATGTCTGTCCACAACTCTATCCCGGAGATCTTTTGAAAGCGGCTTGCCACCGATAATCAGTTGCACTACCAAGCAAGGGAATGAATGCTACAGGAACAGCTTCACTAATCACAAAGATTACAATTGATCACAGGTGGTTGGAAGCCAGTAACCGCAATGGAAATGGTGGGCACTTACACCTGATGGAGTTTAGGAGGGGTGGGGGGATCCTTTATTAATTAATCTCAGGATTTCTTGTATTTTATATTTTAAAATTCTTCTGAACTGTAGCTGTGATATCTTTCACTTGGATATTATAGATTGCATTGAGTAAGTAAAGCTGGAAAAAATATTGGATTGTGTGTTTACATTTAAGGATGTAAAGCAAAAAAATGGGAATATTTTGAAGGGGGGATTCTTTTCTATACCCACTGTAGGCATAAGCCTTTTCAATCCTAACTCTTACATCTTAATACTCAGTAAAACAGAGTGTCTACTTTTCTCATGTGCTTATAATACTTTTCTAATACATAGAGATTACAAGTTTTAAGAATACATTTTTTATATGTCTAGCTGGAAAACTGAGGTCACCGAGGTGGTCAAAAAACTCCTTGGTGGCAGAGCCCCGGGGGTGGATGAGATACGCCCGGAGTTCCTCAAGGCTCTGGATGTTGTAGGACTGTCTTGGTTGACACGCCTCTGCAACATCGCACGGACATCAGGGACAGTGCCTCTGGATTGGCAGACCGGGGTGGTGGTCCCCCTCTTTAAGAAAGGGGACCGGAGGGTGTGTTGGTTTTATTAAAGAAACTGGAAGCAGTGATCGCTTGATGGAGAAGTGCCAGCGAGTGCAAGGATGGGAAGGGCAGTGTCAGCCATGCTAATGAACTAAAGAGACAGCAAGACCGAGGGCTGCGGGGAGCTTCCTGGTCATCTACACTTCTCAGCATAGAGAGAGACCAGGTGAACTAGCAGGAGGAGGGAGGCAAGATGCAGTGGCATCCATGAAAGGGCACAGCACCCTGGGAACTGCAGTGACTGACAGAGGTGGCAGCCCCATGAACTGTGGATAACGATGGAGGTGGCAGTTTTTATCTGCAGTGACCAACTGAGAAAGCTGGCTGTGTCAGGGGGACTCCTGGTATCCTGACAAGGACATAAAAAGAGAACAAAAGAAAACAAAAGGTTTTACTTCTTCGCCTTTTGGGATTTTAACATATTTATTTAGATTCTTTATTTATTAAATGCTTAAAGAGATTTGTTTTAAGGAATAACTTTAAGGAATTTATTTTACTGATGGACTCATTTAAATATGCATCATTTTGCACTTGAATTTTCTGTTGTCAAATAAACTGCTAGTCTTCTGAGCTTAAAGTCTTGCTTGTCTGCTTTACTTGCCCTGGCTGCGCCCATTGCTCTGGATCTGGGACATCACAAAGCCCTTTCAGACCCTGCTGCAGAGAAGCATTCCCAAAGCCTGATGCTGCTACCACCACCATGTTTTACAGTGAAGATGGTATGTTTTTGATAATGTATAATGTATGATGGTGATGGCCAAAAAGCTCAATTTTGGCCTCACCAGATCACAGAATGCTCTTCCAACTGACTTCAGAATCTCCCATGTGCTGTCTGGCCAACACTGCATGTATTTTTTTTTTTTTTTTTTAATCTTACACCATGGCTTTCCCTTTGCCACTCTTCCATAAATCTGTGACTGGTTAGCCCCCTGGGCACAGTTGTTGCCTGCATAACAAAATCTCCAATGTTTCCCACTGTAGCTTGTCACTCCTTCCACTTGTCTCTTGGTAGCCTCCCTCCCTTGTCTTCTTCGGTTTTTGTAGGTTGCTCTAGCAGATTTACAGTTCTGACATATTCTTTCTATTTTTTTCATGATTGACTTGTACATTTTGTCTCTATCCTGACTTGTGCTTTTGAGTTACTTGTAGTGTTTTTGTGTCTTCATTGTGTAGGCTGGAACACCATTCTGACTTAACACATTGTGGCCCTTTCATATTTCGGTGCACTGAACTGAAACATCAGACAGGTGACCTCCATTGAACTAATTCTGTGACTTCTAAAGCCAATTGGCTTCACCAGTAAGGATTTAGGATGTTATATTAAAGGAGGTGAATACTTATGCAATCAATTATTTTGTGTTTTATATTTGTACTTACTATAATTTACAGCACTTTACGGAGATGTTTCACTTTGACACTAATGTGTTTTTTCCTGTTGATCAGTGTCAAAAAGAGCCTTATTACATACATTGCGATTCAATGTTGTATCTGTATAGCAACAAATTTGAAAAATCCCAAAGAATTAATACTTTTTAGCAGGCACTGAAGTCAGCAGAAGAACATGTTGGTACTGAAGAACAAATCATAATGTAGAACTGAAGACATCTGAAACTATATGGATTGGTGAGGGGTCAGATGAATCCATTTATCCTGAAGAATTAAACATAAGCAAGCTCAATGCTTGTTGGGTTCTCTGAATGTTAACTCCTGAAATGAAGCATCAGTACCTTCAAAGCTTCAAGGAAAATGCTAAGTGATTGAATTTGAAATGGGAGAAGTTTAACAAGTGTTGGCATCCAGAGTAGGGCTACCAACTCTCTTTCTCTGGAAATGAGGACTTTTGAGGACGCCGTTCCCTATGATGCCATAATACACCTTTATACTGTCTTATGCTTTTTAAAAAGATATAAACCTTTAGTAGCAACTTATTACTATAATTATGATATGATGGCCACAATCACAGTCGCTGGCAAACTAATAACCCATTAAATATTTTGAATATGTCAAGCCTCTTAAATTAACATTCCTTCCATTCTTATTTGGATAGCTTAACTGTCGTTAACCTGTAAAAAATGACACACATGGTAAACTCACTTCTAGTAAAATAAAATTAATTTTACTTTTTTCAATTTAGTTTATTTGCATCTATCAACATTCTTTTACATTTTCCCACTGAAGCTATTTTTCTCAGTAAATCTGGGTTCTTGGATAAATATGGATAGAAATCTTTACATAGCATGCTACTGAAATTGAATCTTTGGAGCATAAGCCCCTTAATTGGATCTGTTCTGCCCTTTCAAAAACAAGGAGATTTGTCGTTCAAGTACTCTGTGAACTTGCACTTTCTTTTCAGCATAATGGGTATTCCTGAATTATGTAAATATTATTAAATTACTCAAAGAAGTGACATATTACTTGGTCAACTGATAATATGACAGAATAAATGTGTGAATTGTTTTTAATTAACTGGAACTTTAATAGTTGACTCATTAATTTACAATTATAAATCCATTTTGGAACAACAGGTGGTAATAATAATATTTTCCATTAAAATATTATGAAGGAGTACTTACTCACACTTAAATACGACAAACTGTACCTGGTTGTGTGAAATTTCTTTTTTAACCAAGCTGCTGAAAGAAGAATCGAAAATAACATCTCACAAAGAAAACATGGAATTGTAATTTCAATTTTGAATAAATTCACTTAGTTACGGTGAATTACGATTACACATAATTAAGGAAAGGAACAACATTTATAATGAACTGTCAACTCGCCAAGAAGATAAAGCTGAATTCTAAAGATGAAGTGAAAAAGCCAAGTTGGACAGTGTGGCGGACAGCCGGGTCCCATGCCCGACAGGGATGCCCCTGCTGCATCTGTTCCGGGGGAGCAACCATGGGCAGCTCAATACCTCCCCCGGGACGCTTCGTGGCAGCCTCCATGGCGGACGGTGATCCCCCAACCTGTCGCATGGCTCCATGGGAGATGGAGTCCTCCACAGCCTGCTTGGGGGCTCGGATGGCCGCTAGGGAGAGCTGAATGGAGTCAGCAGCTCGGCTGGTTGAATTTTCAGCCCCATCCGTAAGTGCAATTAGGACCAGGTGGTCAAGAACTCGGAACACTTCCGGGTGGGCTATAAAAAGGGCCAGCCACCACCACTCAGGGAGCCAGGGTCGGGAGGAGGAGGACTACGCTTGCAGAGGAGTGGTGGTAAAAGAAAGGTTGTTGCTGTGTTGGACTTGTGCTTTGTGGGACTGTGTTGTGGCTGGAAGGATTACGGGGAAGATGTGTCCTCCAGCTGAAGAAAAATAAAAGTCTTTGTTGGTTTCATACGTACCTCTGTGTCCTTCTGTGTTGGGTCAGGCACCTATATAGCGCCTTGTTACAACAGATATTAACTATTCTCGTCAATATCTGTGTTGTTTACTACTGGAATGGAAGTGAAGAATCTGGGGAAAAAAGTGTGTGCACTACTTCTGTAAATGCTGATTGGTGTACGGCTTTCAATTTTTACCAATGATAAAGATATGGAGATTTTCAAATTTTAGGAGCCAAAATTCTATACATTTTCAAAATTTTATAAATTCCTCCCAGACAGTCCATGGTGTGTTAAAAATGAGGAGATATCTGGGAAAATGAGGACAGTTGGCAGCCCTAATCCTGAGGTGGTTCGTCACGTGGTGGGTGTAGCAACACGCTGTATCAGTGCATGCTCAAAACCTTTCTATCACACTCATAGCTAAGAATAAACTTTGGAGACATCATTATGGCTCTACTGCGGTGGGTTGGCACCCTGCCTGGGATTGGTTCCTGCCTTGTGCCCTGTGTTGGCTGGGATTGGCTCAAGCAGACCCCCGTGACCCTGTGTTCGGATTCAGCGGGTTGGATAATGGATGGATGGATTATGGCTCTAAGGCTAAAGATCTGTGCTGGTATGTCAAAGGCTGCCAGTTCAAATCCCCTTACTGCCAGAAGGGATCCTACTTCACTGGGCTCTTAAGCAAGGCCCTTAAAGCACAGGAGCACTGAACAATGGCCGACACTGCAGTCTGACCTTCAGTGGTCATGCAAAAAGAGAATTTCCCCTCTGGGATTAATAAAGTTCATCAAATAAAAAAAAAAAAAAAAAAAGACCCTCAAAGTCCCAAATATAATGAAAACAATGGGAGTATAAGGATTGCCCAACACCAAAAGAAATTTCAGGTTTAAGCCAGTGCCACCAGGTCATGCAGTATGCACCATTTATAATGATGCTTAGGGTGCTGTAAATATTCTTTATATGCCTCTGTGGTAAATCAAACTATGGTGCCAGTGTTTACCCTGTACAGTATATGTATGTGAGTGTTTAACTGTTCTTAAGATTGGTTTTGTTTGGATTAAATGGCTACAAAAAGGGGGCTTACCTTGAGCGTTAGAAGATGGCGTCATTGACAGAATTCCAGTAGAGAGAAATGGTGAGGCAGCTGCACGTCTGCAGCATTAAGCGAGGGCGAGAAGTGGACCTCTACACCATTCGATTCAGATGGGACGTGAAGAGGCATCCTGGCAAATGGTACCATGCTGCAAGAAAGAGAAAACATTTTATGAAGCTGCTCCAGTCTGTGAAAAGGGGCCAAGAGAGACATAAGAAGAAGCGACTCCTTACCACAGGGTTATCAGAGTTGGAGTGTCTTTGGTCAAGCGAGGGCACAGATTTGAAAGCTTCTTACTAGGTTATGCTGCACGGAGAAGACTATTGAAGGTGTTCTCCAGGATTGGTGGAGAGGATACCAAGGAGGCATGAGAAGAACTCAGTGGACGTCTTCTTGTGCAGAAGGTCCTTGCTGCGGCATGTGGAACAAGGTGTGCCTAAATTGGGCAGAGTTAAAGTTTTAACTGCTCCTGTAATTCATTAAAATGTCATGTGTTTGGGATCTGACGAACTCCACGCAAGACAGGAAAGATGCGAACTGCAAGGAAATGATGAAAACTTAGTTTATGTAACTTGAATTATTTGACAGTTGCCAATATTGGTATAAGATAACTCACCCACAACAATAATCTTGAACATACTGTAAATAGTAACTGTATTAGTCAGGCTATTAGTAGCCTGACAACTGATATTACCAGCGAGTGAAATGGGGCGTGGCACCTGTGCATTATGGGCGGGGTTAAAGGTTTAGCTCGAGCCATGATTAGCTAAGCTACATTCTGCAGTCTGCAGTGAGGGGTAATTTATCTTTGCCTGCAAGTGCTAGTGGAATGGGAACCCCAGTACTACTGAGCAGCCTGAGAAAGAAAAGGAAGGGGATGCACTTACTCTTGGACCACGGAGAAGTGGGGACCAATGTGGTGAGCTGGACATTTGTCTTATTTAAATTCATTATTCTTTCCTTTCCTTCATTCCCTGGAGCAACTTGAAAGAAGCTAAAGGTAAAAAGGACCAGAGGACTGGAACTTTTGGCGTGTTATTGTTTTTGATTCCAAAAGTCCTTGATGGTCCATTCAAAGTAACCTGTACAAGAGAGAAGGGAACAGAAGTTTCTGAATGTTTTCTTTTTATTTCATATTTATTCATACACATGAACCGTGATTTTTTTTTTTTTTTGATAGACTTGCTAGACTGAAATCTCTCTTCACAACAACTTTGAAATTTATGATATCACCTTGTGTTTTCATTAAAGAACTGTCAAGTTTTGTAGCATCTTGTCTGTGTCTTTCTCTCACCCAACCCAACTTTGGTACAACAACTCAATGCCCCCCCATGTTGAACTGCTGCAAGTAGTGTTAATCAGAAAAATTAATCAGAGAATATGTAAAGTTTGTCCGTGACCTCGTTCGCCAAATATTTTCCTGGAAATTCGGCTTGCGGTTGGCTCATGCAACCATTTTATTCCAGCGCTCCATGATGATTTTCAAAGCCGAAGTGACATCACAGGTCTGTAGCAGCCATGTGCAGAACTATCACACATGCCAACTGTAAGATTATTGCCAATCAGCTTTGGGCAAACAAAAGCAGCATTTTCATTTGAAGAGTACATCAGCTGACCAGATATAACCGTGTTACTCCTGGCAGTGCAGCACTGCATGGCTGATTTGCATGTACAATTAGCCATGTGCCCAGCTACAAACTTAAAACGAGTCTTAAAGAAGCCCTGTATCAGAGTGAGACCCCAGTAAATAAGAATACTAATCAAAGATTTATTACAGTGTAAGATGCATCCCTTCCTTCTTCATGGAGGAAAAAAAAAGTGAGAAGCATCTCCACAGATACCAGAGAAACAAAAATGATGTTTTGACTGCGCCCGGACTCAGTTCCCTGCTGTCACTTTGTATCACGGCCAATGTGTGCCCCGAGACTAGTACTCTGCCAGCACAATGATCTATTTCTATATTTACTTATTGGTAGTTTGCAGCCGTTTGTTGTTTTTGTCTCTGGTATTTGTTCCCTCTTTATCTTTTGTTACTTAAGGCACAGTGGGTAGCACAGCTCAGGTCACATTTGTGGTCATAATAATCAGCCCAGCATCATTAGAAGACTTTTCCTCAGCCCTCAGGGACCCTTAAAAAACACCACTGCACCATTATAATCCAATCAAAACTAGTTCAGTCCTGTTGACTTCAGTGCGTTTTGTGGAGTTCTGCGAAGTAATGGAACATTTCCAAGGTTTTGCCAGACTCATGGTGAACCAAACTCCGTAAGGTTCACACATGAACAGTTTCGAGGTTTGTGGTGGGCATGGGGAATTACGACCTCAAAATGACCACATAACCGGTCAGTTTTACACCCCAATTTCCTTTACCATTTATGTCAGTCAATCAAGACAAAGTGGTGAGGAAAGTCGATATGCAAACCGTTGCATAACTGTGTACTCAAAAAAGAAATGCCACAATGTATAAGGCAGTATCACAGGACATATGGGAGACAGTATAATAATGGACTATAGCAGTTATACTTTTGTGTAATATAGTTATAAAAAATGCACTTACCTGCATTGTAGGTGAAAAGGCTTCAGGAGCAAGGGCCTGCCGTGGTGTTATGGAGGCACTTCAATACGAGTGAGAAGACCTGACACTAGTTTTAACCTGCAAGCACCGAAACACCTACACTACCGGTCAGAAGTTTTAGAACACCTCAGTTTTTTCAGGTTTTATGATAATGCAATCAATTTAATGTCATAATGTTTCATGAAATCAAGGCATAGAACAAATAAAAATGGTTAGAAAAAATAATAACTCAAAGAAATCATTAAGTGTCCAAAAGTTTATACAGATTTTGGTTTCTTAAAGTAGCAACCTTTTGCTGATATAACAGCCAAACTGCTGTAAGTAACCCTTTTGATTCAGAATGCCAGTCACCAACTCTGCCTCCAGCAAAAGAACCCCAGACCATCACACTTCCTCCCTCCATGTTTGACAGTTGGTGTCGCACACTGAGGAACCATCATCAACTCAACAGTATACAAGCACCCCGCATCAGTGATGAATCAATCATTTCAAATTTGCATTCATTAGTACATACAACTTTCTTCCGGTCTGCAGTAGTTCACAGTTGGTATTTCAAAGCCCAATTTTGTCCTTTAAGGAATGGCTTTCTTCCTGCCCCTCGCCCCGTCAAACCTGCAGCACAAACTCTCCTCTTCACAGCGGAAACTAACACTCACTTAAGCTGGTGACCCCGAGAAAACTTGTCTTCTGATTGGCTGGTGACTTTGGCTCTGCCAGATTCCTTCCTCTTAGAGTTTCCAGTTGCCTTTGGATTGTGTAGGACAGGGGTAGGCAACGTCGGTCCTGGAGTGCCACAGTATGTGCAGGTTTTTGTTCCAACCCAGTTCCTTAACGAGAACTCAATTATTGCTGATGAAGCACATATTGCTTAAGTGACATTTTGATGCTTCATTTTAGTGGTCTCGCTTGTTAAGGTTCTCCAACCTTAATTGATTATTTCAATCTTAAACTGCTGCATTCAGTGTTTTAATTGCTCCTTATTAGCAATAAGATGTAAAACAGGGGTAGGCAATGTTGGTCCTGGTGAGCCGCAGTGGCTACAGGTTTTCATTCAACCCAATTGCTTAATTAGAAACCAATCATTGCCAATCTCAGACCTTATTTAATTTTATGGCTTGTTAGTCTGTGCAACGTAAGGCTTTTATATCGTAGATTTTTTTTCCTTTCCAAGGATATCATCCAAATGATATGAAGCCTAAAACAGATCATTTTCAGTCTGTCACATTTTTCTATTAAGTGTTTTATTAAATCAAACCGTGCATGATGAACACACACAGATGTAATTGGAAAAAAGCTAGCTGGAGAACTGCTGGCTGCTTTGTCTTTTACATCTTATTGCTAATAAGGAGCAATTAAAACACTGAATGCAGCAGTTTAAGATTGAAATAAGCAATTAAGATTGGAGAACCTTAACAAGCGAGACCACTAAAATGAAGCATTAAAATGTCACTTAAGCAATATGTGCTTCATCAGCAATAATTGAGTTCTCGTTAAGGAACTGGGTTGGAACAAAAACCTGCACATACTGCGGCACTCCAGGACCGACGTTGCCTACCCCTGGTGTAGGACATCACTGGACTCACTGACACATTCATTTTATTTGCAATTTCTCAAAACAAAAAGCTTACACTACTGAGGGTCTCATTTCATCTGTTAATTGCTGCTTTCTTGCCATTATCACTTTAATATTGTCATACTAAGTCGTACTTCAGAGGGTTCAGTAACACAGTTTGCTTTAAGACAGAGGGTTTTTTAAGTAATCAGTAGCAATTGGGACACCTGTGAAAATTGTTTGCTTCAATTTGCAAGGCTTCATTTACTTTAGTTGTAGGGCTCTATGATTTCCGCGACGTGGAAAATACAGACGGAATCATGGAATTAACACATAAAAAAGGATTATAGATTGAAAAACTGAAGGGGTGACTGTTACAAACCTTCCCAATAAATTAAACAATTGAATAATCAGTAGTTCTATCATTTAGATACTATTTTCTAGTTTATTGTTTTTCCAGCAAACGCAATTTTTTGTATCTGTTTGCGTGTGTGTTTCCTGCATGTTTTCTCATTAAAGGAACGCAAATTAGCTAACTGAACGAGACAGAAAGGTCGAAGCGAGCAGGATCAGATACCCTAACTATGTCGAAAAAAAATAAGAAACACAAGCTTAACTGCAAAATTAAGGGCACAACAATATCCCGGCAACTTTTACAAATCTGGACAACTTTTGCCAGTATACATAGACTGGACATGAAAAGATACTTGCAATGACCACGTTGAATCTAAAACCCATCTCAAAGAACAAGGAGAAATTAAGTTCAAAAAGTGTTCCCCTTTAAGTAACAACAAAACTTGTCAGATGCAAATCACAGTTTGTGGAGGACTTTGTGGCCATGTATGTGAGTCAGACATACCGCTTGAAAAAATGACGACGATGCGTCCTTTCTTTATTAAACACTAGCAAAGTATCTGTGCTTCACAGCGAAGAAGTAGTGTGTTCAAGAAGTTATGAAAAACAAAAGGAAACATTTTAAAAATAACGTAACATGATTGTCAATGTAATTGTCGTGGCTTATTTTAGTATTGAGAGTGAATTTGAGGATTGTAAAGAGTTTAATTTCTGAGTGTAAATGCGCATTTTTAGGATGTAAGGATCTCTTTGTAAACAGCGTTTGCAGTTCTGCCCTCGGGCTGTAAAATGACCAAGCTGCCCGATGAGCTTACTCTTGAGCATGCAACGTACAGCTGGCCATGTGAGAAGCAATCTTGTGTCAAGTCAATGGCGACCTTTTTTAGAGTCTGGCCCTGTGACTTATTTATTGTCATAGTAAAGCAGACCCTTACTGGAAATTGGAGGCATTTGAATTGGAATGGGAGGTCAGAGGGTATGAGAGGGATGCAAGAAATAAATCCAGTCTCCCCTGAGCCAGTTCCAGTGAAGACAGTTGCCTCAATGAGGTTCTTGTGTAGAGATTTGATCTGAAGCCTGGTGCCGTTACAAAGTTTTGGTGGTTGTAAGCTTCGTAGTAACACAATTGGTGGGCTGACTTTCAAAAGTAGAGTATGCGGAGGCATGCCAGGAGGATTAAGAGTGTGAAGAAACTAAACGAAAAGGCAGGAGTCACCAGCTGGAAGACGTGAAGCAAGGCGAACAATAACAGGCTTGAAGCAGTGGACTAAAGAAGGAGGGAGCAGTGAGCACGACGAACAGCTGAGGAAGGTAAGGAAGTGAGTGAGGAGGCACATGTGTGTGGGATGTCGTTAATGTATATAGGCTGGGAGCCAACCACAGACAGCGGCCGTGCGGAAAAAGGAAGGGGGACCAAGGGCGGCCATTGTGCACCTCTGCCGTGAAATAAATAGTCTGTTAACGGAAATAAGGAATGAAACCGCCAAAAGGAGAGGTCAGTTCCGAAAGTTCCTTACTGCATAATGGTGAGAACCGCCAAAAAGAAGACATTATTTTCGAAAGTTCATTACGGGGCACGGCGCGGAATGAAACATAACGTTTTTAAGTACAGTGTAAAGGATGAGCATGGGAAATTTGGGCTTCCTACGTATAATGTAAGTCGCATAAATAGTGAGGAGGGGTTTCTCCTATCTATATATACAGTTTAGGGGGTACACCCGTTTCCCCCCCTTGGATGTTGCAATAGGACATGAAACACACCTAACTTTTGTAAGTTCACTGCAAGAAATGAGCACGCAAAATTTCAGCTTCCCACCTATATGGAAAGTGGGAAAATTAGTGATGAATCAGTGAGGGCTTTGTCTTTTATATGTATAGATTGTAAACATGGAGCCACGTTGTCAGAAAATGAGAGCAGTCTTCGTCAAACTCATTTGCCCCGTGTCTTTGCAACAACATATGGACAACGTTCTTCAAAAGATTTGTGGCAAGAAAATTTATGTTGTAGTTGATGAAACCACAGACAGCCGAGACCACATAGTACTTAACATTGTGATAGATGAGTAAACATTTGGCTGTATGGTAATTCTTTTATGTAGGCAGTTCTAATTGTACATGAAATTATATACTTAACAGGTATTAACACCCATAGTAAAATGTTATTATTGAACGGCACTGGCTGTTAGCGGGTTCAACAAAGTTTTTGGATTTAATAAATGTTTTGCCTTGTGGTGACGAGGCACACAAGGTCCAAATTTGACTCTTCCGTTATAAACTCTACAACCTTGGCAGAAGAGCAGGCTTCTCCTCAGATGCAATGAGCCCTTAAAAGAGTGTCTCTCTTTCTTTTGTTCCGTTTAATTCCCGGATTTAGCGTCTTCCAGATTAGTTTGCTTTTGCATTGTAATTAATTATATGCAGTAGACGTAGCTACAGATGTAATGATGCACGTTTTAAATCTGTAAAAATGTAACATTTAAGAAGCATTGCAAATAATTTACATAATTACAATTACAGGTACGGAAGACCAGCATTTTTTGGCAGATGTTATCTTTATGGGGAGCTGCAAACCTTTCCACCTTTTCACGGGCAGCACTTCAGTCCCTTCACAACAACCAGCTGAATCTTAATGACATCTGAGTAGTGGTTACAGACAACGCATCATACAATCTGAAAGCATACCAGGACGTTTTAAAAGGGGTTATGACTAATAGTGTGCCTTCATCCTGCTTGGGTCATGTCATCAGTTTGGTGGGAGAGACCTGGCAGCACTAGAAATACTTCAGTGAGGCTGCATCACTAGTGATGTGGGTAAAGTCTGCCTTCTTCAAGAAGCCTGCCAGGAAAAGGATATGGGCAACCTTCTTGTCACTGAAAGAGATTGTGCTGATAAAGAAGAGGCAGGAAACACCACATGGAATACTGTAGCTGGTTCGAATCAGTACGGTACCACGCTGAACATATTCACCTCTTCAAAGAGGTGAGAACACATCAGCTCAGGTTGTAAGAAATATCCTAGACCCTAAAAGTGAAGTTAACCTTCATCTCAGAAGGATGTGTCAAACTAGGAACAGCTCTTAAAATTCTGGAGGGCACTCACTTTCCTACTGCAGTCTCAGCACACTGCATTCTGGAGGATCTGGGCTTCTACCGGATGAATGGAACTGCAAAATAAGGTTCATTGGTGCTAGTGTGCCATTTCATTATTGTTTGTTTTGTTGTAGCTGTTACTACTTTCTTACAGTAAAAAGAAAACAAAAAAAAACGTAAAAATCTGAATCAAGGAAAAATAAAACGGTGAAAACTGAAAATCAAAAAAAATACAGTAAATAAAACAGAATTTGTAAAACATAAAACAGATTCCATAGGGCCCTATAATTGCTACGGAACATCTGTAGGTTGTAACCTGTTAGTTAGGCCCAACAAAGGCCCATTTGTAATACAGTGATACTGTACCTTGGAATCCGAACTTAATCCATTCCAGAACCCCATTCGAGGTCCAAATTGTTCAAGTTTCAAGACAATTTTTCCCCTTTAAAATAATAGAAACTGGATTAATCCGTTCCTGTGTCCCACAAGCTCGAATTTTCCAAATGATTTTAACAGTAAATATCAGGGCTATGGAGTCAGAGTCGGAGACAATTTTGGGTACCTGGAGTCAGCAAAAATGTACCGTCTCAGACTCCTAATAACTTTAAATTGTAATGAAAAAAATACAGCAAGTTCAACTGTCCTGTTTCACAAACAATAATCATAATTAAGTACTTCTCTGATGTAAGAATAAAGCCCAGTGCATAGTTGTGTTACTACTAATGTGAAGTTCAGCTGAGCTATTATACAACCTGACGTTCACATATTGTAATCTGGATTATGGTACATTACAAAAAAGTGTTTTAATTTTATTTCAGATATAATGTACTTAACAAGTTCATTTGAGTGTAAACAAGTGGACTGATGTAGGTGGAGGTGTGTGCTATGGTCTTATGTGTGTTCAGGGGTTCTTGTCTTTTGTTTAAACTGGTCAATATGATAGAGAGTCAGCATCCTAGCCAGTAGTTCTGTGGTTAAATGACGTGTATGTTGCCTTCCTTTAATTAACATGGAAAAAACCATTAGCATATTCAATACAGAAGAGTCAGAGTCAGAAGTACCGGAAACTAAGGAGTTGGAGTCAAAGGATTTATCTACCGACTCCACAGCCCTGATAAATACACTGGACTTTAAGGCAAAATATTAAATAATAATAATATTTTAATAAAAATGTAGATTAATAAAATTAAAAATATAAAAACCTGTAATTACCTTAAAAAGGAATGATAATGCCGCATGTGGAAGCTGGAGGAGGAGGTGAGAGATTATTGCTCGGAAGGCTTTCCTCTTACTCTTGTTTTCCTCACTACACTTTTCAGGACCCATGGTAAACACACTAAGTTGTTATTATATAAAAATAAATAACACAAAACAGGCTCAAAAGCATAAAATGAGCAGCGAATATAGCAGTGAAAATCACACAAGATGCTTTCACTACAGCTTCCGACAATGAACTGAACGACAAAGCGTATGGGTGGCCTGAGCGCTGGGGAAACGTACGCACAAACACATACGAACAACATGCTGGGTGTTCAGATTCCGAGGCAAAAATTCCTCAAATTTTTCATTTGGATTATAAGTTGCTTGAGTTCTGGGGCATTCAGATTCTGGGGGCAATACTGTATTCTGAAAGTTTTTTTTTTGTTTTCAATTTTTGCTAATCTAAACTTTAAATGTAACCCTCTGGCAGTTAACTGCGTACATTTTCACCATTTTAGGTCATTCATTGCCTGATTAAATTTGAAGAAAAACTGGGGTGTTCTGAAACGTTTCACCAGTGGTGTATATAGAATATCCAACAGGTAAGCCGAATGTTGTGAACATTTCTACATGAAGCGACACCATGTACCTTTATGACATCAGCAATCACAAACAAGGAAACTTTTATCTGAATCATTTATTGCATGTGACAATACAGAAAATAGAAAATGTAATTGCGAGTTTGGAAAAAAAAGAAAAAGAAAAAAGATGATTTAAAAGAGAGAAACAGACAACAAAACAAAACAAAAGAATCACAAAACTGACTTGGGTGTAGTGAGTGGGCGCACATACAAAGACTTCCAAGTGGCCATCATAAACACTAAAAACCAATACAAGTCTGCTCTCTTTCTTACAAGCACACCAAAATTCATTTCAAAAAATTATTTACTATAATTTACACACTCAGAAAACACACTACTGAACCTTCTAAACATTTGCACATGTGAATGCAATACTTTAATAAAAGCCTGCAGCTGTTTTAGACTCAAAACACAAACACCTTTGAATCAAGTATTTTGTGAAACAATGAGATGCCGCAGGTTTCAACTGTCCCCCCCCAAACCCCCCTTGCCAATTCAAATTTACTTTTTATTTTCTATGTCACAGCAAAAATACAGAAATTAAAAAAAAGAAAAGAAATACATTGCTGATCATCCTGTAAAAAGGCATTTAATGAGAAATTATCCGCATGTTGCTGACTTAGAAGCTGCGGTACAACAAGTGCCAGTTCATCAGTGTCTAAATGCCACATGATTTAGGCGTCAAATAGTAAACAATCGTTACAAACATGCCGGTTATAAGGAAAATAAAGTGCCTTCATGTTCTGATGGAGGAGACAAGGACATCAGACATCCCAGAACACAGTAAAAATGGAACCACCACCCTCATATCCCAATCATCACCCCGCCATCACTCTAAAGCGGTTTACAATTCATTACATTTAAACACAGGAAAAGAGCAAGCAATCTTCAGAGTAATTAATACTGCCGTCGTCTGAAAAGTGGCCATGCTTCAGTTTGAAAGGGACTGCCATTGGCTTTTGTAGCCCTTAAAAATGTTAAAAGCAAAAAAAAATCAGCATCTCCAACACATAATAAATGCCAGTTAAGAACCAGTTCTGCATTGTTTCCAATTGATGTATTTGTGATTGCACTATAAAAGTAGATCTTATTAATTAATGTGTTGTTTATTCAGTTGTTTCATTACCAAAAAACCTATAATAACAGACCTTGTCATAAATAATGCACTGCAGTTATCTAAAAAATTAATTCATAAATACTACCTTATGGTAAATGATGAACCTATACCATCAAGTTGTTTATTGAATTATATTATTACTTAGAATCCTACGAGAATCCTTAAATACACATCTCATGCTAAATAATGCACTGGAACTGGGAAAGGCTTCACTGAATTATATCATTGCCAAACAATCTGCATGAATCCATAAATAGGGATCTCACAATAAATAATGCACTATTAACTGTGAAAGAGTCTGTTAATTTATATCATTATTAAAAAGCCAACAAGAATCCATAAATACAGATCTCATGGTTAATAATGCACTGGAACTGGGGTCATTGCCAAACAATCTGCATGAATCCACAAATAGGGATCTCATGGTTAATAATGCACTATTAACTGTGAAAGAGTCTATTAAAATTCCAACATGAATCCATAAATACAGAGCTCATGCTAAATAATGTACTGGAACTGGGAAGTGCCTCACTGAATTACATCACTGCCCAACAGTCTGCATGAATCCATAAAGAGGATAAAATATTATTACTGGTAAGGAGTTCATTCACTTATGTCATCACTATAATTGAATCCATAAACACAGACAGATTATGATAAATAATGAACTGGAACTGGAAAGTAATTTACTGAATTATAACATCACCAAACATTCGTCATGAATCCATAAATGTAGCTTTCATAATAAATAATGCACTATTAACTGTGAAAGAGGTTTTATAACATTATTAAGAATCCAACATGAATCCATAAATAACAGAGCTACTGCTAAATAATGAACTGGAACTGGGAAGTGTTTCACTTAATTATATCATTACCAAACATTCTGCATGAATCCTTAAATATGGATCGCACGATAAAATATTATAACTGAGAAGGAGTTCATTAATTTATGTCATCACTAGAAATCCGACATGAATCCATAAATGTAGATCTCATGGTTAATTATTCACTGGAACTGGGAGGTGATTCACTGAATTATATCATTGCCTAACAGTCTGCATGAATCCATAAATAGGGATCTCATGACAAATAATGCACTATCAACTGTGAAAAGAGTTTGTTTATTTATAACATTATTAAAAATCCAACATGAATCCATAAATACAGAGCTCATACTAAATAATAAACAGGAACTGGGAAGAGTTTTACTGAAGTATATCATTACCAGACATTCTGCATGAATCCTTAAATATGGATCGCTCGATAAAATATTATAACTGGGAAGGAGTTCATTAATTTATGTCATCACTACAATTGAATCCATATGCACAGATCTCATGGTAAATAATGAATTTCAACTGGGAAGTAATTAACTGAATTATATCATCACCAAACATTCGGCATGAATCCATAAATGTGGCTCTCATAATAAATAATGCACTATTAACTGTGAAAGAGTTTGTTAATTTATAACATTATTAAAAATCCAACATGAATCCATAAATAAAGAGCTCATGCTAAATAATAAACTGGAAGTGGGAAGCGTTTTACTGAAGTATATCACTACCAGACATTCTGTATGAATCCTTAAATATGGATCGCTCAATAAAATATTATAACTGGGAGGGAGTTCGTCAATTTATGTCATCACTAGAAATCCAACATGAATCTATAAATGTAGATCTCATTGTTAACAATGCACTGAAACTGGGAAGTGATTCAGTGAATTATATCATCACCAAAAATTCTGCGTGACCCCAAAAATATGGATCTAATGATAAAATAACTGGAAAGGAGCTCATTAGTTAATTTCATTACTAAAAATTCTACATGAATTGATAAGTATGGATCTCATAATGCACTATAACTGGGAAGGAGTTCATTCCTTTATATAATTACTAAAAATCTTACACTACTACAATTAATGAACCATTATCATGAAGTAATTCAATAAATTATATCATTACCAAAAATCATGAATGAATCCATAAAATGCATATTTCTCAGTAAGTAATGCTGTACAGCTGGGAAAGAGTTGACTGAACTATGTTATTAATATAAAGAAAGAAAAAAAACTCAAACGTGAATCCAAAACTAATAATCTCATGTCAAATAATACACTGTAAACTAGGAAGGCGTTAATAGAATTATTTCATTATTAAAAATCTTTCACAAATCCATAAATATGGACCTTATGGTAAATTATGAATTATTACAATGAAGTAATTCCCTAAATTTGACCACTTACCACTACCAAAAATCCTAAATGAATCCATAAAATTTAGTAGTAAATAATGCACCATGAATGGGTGGGTTTTTATTGTACCATACAATTAGTTAGCAAAAAATCCATAAATATGAAGCTCATCGTAAATAATGCACTGTAACTGGGAAGAATTTTAGGGAACAATATCATTACTAAAAATCCTACAAGAATCTGTAAATATGGACCTTATGGTAATTAATGAATCGCGGTCAGGAAGTAATTCCCTAAATAAACATATAAATTTTGATTTTCAGGTAAATAATGCACCATGGCTGGGAAGGAGTTGATTGGCCTGTCTTATCATTCGTAAAACGCCAACATGAATCCATAAATAGAGGTCTTATGGTAAATAAACACTAGAAGTAGTAAGGAGTTAATTGATTTAGATCATTACTAGAAATCCTATAATAATAATGCACTGTAACTGGTAAGTAATTCACTGAATTATATCATCAGCAAAAATCCTAACTGAATCCGTGAAACATGGGTCTTAAGGTAAAGAATACTCTAAAACTGGAAGAAACCTCACTGAATTATATTACTGCCCAAACTCCTTCAAAAATCTGTAAATATGGATCTCGTGGCAAATAATGCACTATAGTTGAGATGGTGTTCAGTGAATTATATCATTACTATGAATCAGCAAATACGTAGCTAAAAGTGAATACTGAATCTGAATGACTTACCATTGTCAATAATTCTAAAGACATCCATAAATAAAAACCCTAATGTAAATGTTAATACACATTAACTAGGATTTTGGTCATCAAAATATATCATTAAAATCAATACATGATGAGTCAGTGAATACAGATTTATGGTAAATAATGCACTGTAATTTGGAAGTTGCTCATCAAATTATATCATTAAAATTAACGGTAAATTAAATCGGCAAACGTAGATTTTGTGGTAAATAATGCACTATAATTGGGAAGTTGTTCATCAAATTATATCTTTAAAATTAATGCTAAATTAAATTGGTAAATACAGATTTTGTGGTAAATAATACATTGTGATTGGGAAGTTGTTCATCAAATTATATCATTAAAATTAACGATAATTAAATCTGTAAATACAGATTTTATGGTAAATAATGCAATGTAATTGGGAAGTTGTTCATCAAATTATATCATTAAAATTAACGGTAAATTAAATCGGCAAACGTAGATTTTGTGGTAAATAATGCACTATAATTGGGAAGTTGTTCATCAAATTATATCATTAAAATTAACGGTAAATTAAATCGGTAAATAAAGATTTTGTGGTAAATTATACATTGTGATTAGGAAGTTGTTCATCAAATCCTATCATTAAAATAAATGCTAAATTTAATTGGCAAACGCAGATTTTGTGGTAAATAATGCACTGTAATTGGGAAGTTGTTCATCAAATTATATCATTAAAATTAACGGTAAATTAAAATTGGTAAATAAAGATTTTGTGGTAAATTATACATTGTGATTAGGAAGCTGTTCATAAAACTTTATCATTAAAATTAATGCTAAATTAAATCGGTAAATACAGATTTTGTGGTAAATAATGCTCGATAACTGAGAAAGTGTTCCCAAAATTCCACATGAAATCGCAAATACAGATCTCACGGTAGACAGTGCACTGTTAACTGGGGGCTTGTTCATTACAGTATATCACTATCAAAAATACTTAAAGGAATTAATATTTAAATATAAATCTTATGGTAAATAATGCATTGTAAGTGGTTCAAAGAATTTTATCAATAAAATAAATGCAGCCTAAATGGTTCAGTAATTGCAGATCTTAAGATAAATAATGCATCATAACAGTGATGTCACTCATTATCAAAAATCCTAAATGAATGTGGAAAATACAGACATTTTAGTAAATAAAGCACTATAAATGGACAGTTGATCATCAAATGATATAATTCAGATAAATAAATCCCTTTAATACTAAAAAGGTTTATGAAATTCTATTTAAAAAATAGTGAAATGGACACTCTTACATAAACATCTATTAGCCCTCTATAACTATTCTGAAAGGTATAAAACTCCTAACTTTTGTGTGCGTGTGTGTACACTATTTTTTTTTTTTTTTTTAAATAATTATTTTGTACTTTGAATTTGGAATTGATTTTTTCAGTTTTCCATTCAATACATTTACTGTGTGAAGGAAATACAAAAGAGAAGCAATAAAACCGCTTTAACACAAACAACTTGCCCTATTTTGGACCAGGCTGACTATTACGATAAAATGGAGCGTAACCGTACAGAAGATTACCAGAAACAAGATGCAGATGAAAATTTGTATAATTACAATATCAACATTGGTGTTGGGGTTTAAACTTTATCCATACAAGGAGGAGGGAAGTTTACAGGCAGGCATTGTAAAGAACGTAAAGCAGCGAAAGCCGATCGCTAATGTGCAGTGCATCTGTAAGGCTCTCTGTCGCACAGAAGAGAAATAAAACTGGCTAATACGAAAGACTTCTGCCGAACCCGTCGACAGATTTATTTATTTATTTTTTGCATGTACTTCAAAATGTGAAACACTTTGAAAAATGGCATTCACTAATGTGCGAGAATATCTTTTTTTTTTTTTTAAATGACCAGGCGTGTTTAAAATTTCAATCACTTTACAAACAACATCATTAGAAAAGTAGGGCTTTGTTTCTCGTAAGACAAAGGAAAGTAAAAAGTGCAATGCTTTTCTAAAAAAAAAATTATTCATAATATCATGAGTAATTTTTTTCTTTCTTTTTTTTTTTTTTGTTTTTAAAGAATGGCTTAAAGTCTAACCACAGCATTGCTACAGTATATGAGGTACAGAAAAGAATGGTATGTTCTTGTATGGTTTTATTCCCCGGAAGACATGCAGAGAACGTTTTAAATTTAAAGACATTATTACCAAAATGATTTTCAGAGCTTGCCTTATTTAACCAAGATATGCATAAAACTGAAAGGTTTTAATATATATTTTTTTAAATGACAATATTCACCACAAAAACTTAAATTTTTTCCCTAACTAAAAAAAAAAGAAGTTATTAGATAAAGTGAACACTTTATCTAACATTAACCTTGCTTAAATGAAAGGCAGCTCATGAAAACAACAGGAATTTGGAGTTTGGCTCCCATGTCTCACCTCAATGCACCAGTACGTTAAACACAAGTAGAGACGTACATTCCGTTACCTCGGCTCACAGACTAACAAATGAAGCTATCCGAGATGCTATCTCCTCAGATAATCGTTACGTTAGACGAGGACTTTGTGGTCTCCTCGTGAGAATGGCTCTTGAGAAGCTCTTTGATGAACTGTTCGAGGGCTGTGAAGTAGCCTTGGCACTGCCACGTGTCATTGTGGGTGCCATCTGGAAAAATTGCCATTCTCTTAGTCCGTGACGGAGAAAGCTCGTAAAGCTGTTTCATCATAACTGGTGGAATGAGCTGGTCCGACAGTCCAGAAATAAACAGAGAAGGCATCCTGCACTGAGTAATTTTCCTGTACGACAGGAACTTGTTTTTATAGCACCAGAGTGGAAGATATCTCATAGGAAAAAAAGAGAACAAAGTGCTTGCCATGTGAGGGATGCTGAGAAATGTGTTCTCTACCATGATGGCGGAAATCCGGTGGGGATTTTCAGAAGCCAAGTGGACAGCTACAGCTCCTCCTAGTGAGCGGCCAAACAGAATAATTTTTGTTTTGTCGATATCAGGTCTAGTCATGACATAATCCAAAACAGCCTCGGAATCGATATAAAGGCCTTCTTCACTGGGTTCGCCATCACTTTTTCCATAACCCCTATAATCCACCAGTACCACATTCACCTTCAGGTTGACCACCATCAGCAGTGCATTGGGAACTCGGTGACCAATGTTACCTGCATTACCATGGAAGTATATTATGGTTGGTGAAAAGGTTGGATTGTCTCCAGTGTACCGCAACAGGATAAGATTGAGACAAACACCATCTTTGGCTTTAATGAAGATGTTTTCATGTGGGATCCCGCTAGGCACCGGGACATACAAACGAGAAGACGATGGCTGGTCGGGAAAATATAGCAAAACATCCTGGAATTTGTACAATATACCTGCAACTGAGGCAAGTATTAAAACCAGCAGCAGGAAGCCCCCGTAGAGATGAAAAGTCAAAATCAGAGCAAGCAGTGAGATGCGGCACAGAGCCCAGGACCAAGATGCTAAAGTCAATAGCCCCTTCCGAGCAATGCCCCATAATCTCCATGACTTTTCCATATTTTAGGCTCTCTCGTTCAGATGTATTGTAACCTGTTAAAGCACACGTGCTCTGAAAGAAAAAGAAAATAGAACAAGTTGAGTTACATTCTTATAAATTCCCTTATTATCCCATTTTTAGAATCAAGAGAATCAGAAGCCATCTTGGACACAGGCATATTGGTGGATATCCCCGGACTTAAGAGTTACGAAATTAAGTTAACACATTCAATCAGTCCATCAAGTGCTCATTGTAGAACTGTTTGTACTTATTAGTACAATCACCTCATTGTAAACTTGCGATAGACCTGAGCCACATTATAAAGCGCGTATTTACATATGATGATATCATTTTTAAGATGAAATGCAGCAAAATATGTTTATTATATTATACAGATAAAATTTTAACTTCATTCAAATAATCTATATCTATATATATAAAATCCCTATGTGCGTCCAGGTGTCCGTGTGTGGGTGTCTTCTGATGAAGTGCGCTTGCGTGGGGCACGGTGCAACGCGCGATATTACTGTCAGAGAAAGTTAGAGGCGTTTTACGGAAATACAAACTAGTATTACTGCGAGAGGAATTAAAGGTACACAATACAGTGACGCATATTACAGCCACATACAAGCCAGTATTACTGTCAGAGGAGATTAAAGGCATATTACCGACGCGCACGCCTGTATTACCGCCAGAGAAAATTTAAGGTATATTACGGACGTACAAGCCAGCAGACGTACAAGACGGTATCCTTCAATAAGGGCGCGCACAGGCATCCTTCAATAAGGGCGCGCACGAAAAGGCGAGCCTCAAAAGGGCGACCTCAATTGGGCGCAGCGAATAAAGGCGCGCGTAAATAAAGATCTGCACCTTTGTTGCTCTTCACATATTCCAGAGCCTTTTGAACTAAATTATCTATGAATGCCTTTATTCGCCGCGCTCAATTGAGGTTGCCCTTTTGAAGCTCACCTTTTTGTGCGCGCCCTTATTGAATAGAGCCGTACAAGATAGTATTACTGTCACAGAAAATTAAAGACACACACCACACGGCGGCAGCCCACGAAGAACGGTCAGCTCAGCAAGTAAACATCAACAAAAGAAAGGCTGAAAGAAAAATACGACCAACAAAAAGAATGAGGTCAAAGTCCCTTGCCATTTAATATAGACTGTTCCTACTAATGTTTATGCACTACTGTTCTAGCGCCCGTTATTGTAACGGGCTAAATGACTAGTTGTTAATAATTAAACATGTGAGGACACGGTGTCGCTGCACTAGCGAGGAGCTGGCGCTCCATTCAGAGATTGTTCCTGCCTTGCGCTGTATTCTTGCTGGGGCTGGAGCGACACTGGAAAATAATTAAACATGTACTACGAAGATATTTCAATGTTCCTTAAAAGTTTTGAAGAATCGGCGTTTTAAGCTTACAGATGGCTTAACGTCTGTTACAGAGCTGATTGTGTGGCGATTGGGTATTTGGAGAAAGAAAAGGAAGGACAGGAATAGGATGTTAGTACATTTGAAAGAGACAGTACTCCTGCAATAAATTATTTTATTGAAGGTCGCGGATGGCGCAGCAAGCATCTTGCGTGAGACATGAACAATCACTGCGCCACCGTGTTCCCATGTTTAATAACATGCTTTAACTCCTATCGTCATGAAAATGGTATCACGTATACATCTCAGTATTTTAATTATTCAGAGAACTGTAATATCACGAATATAATGGATTCTGTGTCCTGTCGAAGGAAAAGAAAGCCCGTTTAAGAAGCACATAGTGATTCACAGACAAGCACATAGAAGATCAAATACAAAGCAGGGCATTTAACGTGCTACTTTAGTTGTGATAGGATTTGAGAAACTAGTCAATTAAATGATTTTAAGATGAAGTTTATGATGTTCTACTTTAATGACAAAATAAACTACGTGATTAAAGTGGAAATTTCGAGATTAAAGTTGACATTTCGTGCTTTTTTCCCCACTGTGTGCCTATTTTTTTTCTCTGTACCCTAATAAGCTTTCATATGACACTCAAACACTGGGCTACGACTCGCCTTTTCACGGCGCCTTTGATATCTGACAACTTTTTTTATTTCGGGCAATGCGCAACTATGTGAACTTGAGCTTTCAAGTTTCTCTGACATGCTGTCACTCGATAAACTTCCTTTTGTTGTTTATACCACTGTGTAAACCAACAAATAGTGTGGGTTTTTTTGCCTCCACTTGGTATTCGCTGAAATTCTTCTATTTCCCCCGTGCTTTTGCTATTGTCTTTTCACAGAACGCTGAGCTTAAGGGCTATTTATATTAATTTGCATATTCAAAGAGGCATAATTCTGGGAGGACCTTGGGTAGTGGCAGCCAGTACGTGCGTTGCTTTTCACTCTGACCGGGATTTATGGAGCCAAAGAACATGGAAGTTGGTGAACGCACAGATTTATACATCTGGATGTTTTTGTGCATACGCACATTTCCGCTTTTGTCCTTACACCATGTTTAAGTGTGAATTCTACACACGGCACATAACAGAAACCCAGCATGCGCATAAAACATTGAATTAAACATTTTAATATGGAACTTCAGAATACCGTCTCCAATCTCTTGCCTCGAAATTTGCTCGTTCTCGATAGTACTGACAGTTGGGAGCGCGTATGACACTGCTGGAAATGCGCAGCTGTATTATGCCGCGCTTTGCAGTCCCAACGTGCAACATCAAGTTGAGTTTTGAAGGTCCCTAAAGTAGTCCTACTGTGTACCACAGAATTTGGTCACTCACTCCATGTGTCTGTGCTTCTCTGGATGAAGAAAAACTTCCTAATGTTTGTGCCAAATTTACCCTTAACAAGTTTCCAACTGTGTCCACATGTTCTTGATGAACTCATTTTAAAATAAGTCTCAATCCACTGGAATAATTTCCTTCATAATTTTACAAATTACATGACTCCAGAATGCAGGACTCTTGTCAAGATATCTGTTAGCGAATTTTAATCTAGCTTTCAGATGACATTTTTTTTTAGTAGTGGCTTTTTCTGGGAACTCTGCCATACAGCCCCTCTCTGTGCAAAACCTTCGCTATTGTAATCTTGTGCACATCCACTCCATCTGTAGGTCACTGAGAGAGTCTCCTTAGGATTTGCTCTTACTTCTCTGACTAGTTTTCTTGACATTTTCTTTGTTATTTTAACAGGGGGGGCCTGACCTAGGCCAGTTCACTGTGCTTCCAGTTATCATCCACTTCGCTATGATAGCCTTCACAGTGAACACACTCAGGCTAAGGAGCTTGGCAATCTTCTTGGCACCATTGCCATCTTTAAACTTCTTAATCACATCTCAAGTCATTAGAAAGATCCCTTGTCTTCATTTTTGTCAGTTTTGAGGTTTTACCAAATAAGCAGTTGTATGTTCCTAAGAACCGGCCCAAATAATCACTTATAGACCAGTCAACAAGCTACAGGATGAAAAGCTTGATTGTTTACACCTGTTTTCATTACCCTTATTGCATTGTTAACAATCATACAGTCTTCAAGCTATTGGGGGTTGAATACTTATTCAACAGCACATTTCACTGGTACAGTCATATGAAAAAGTTTGGGAACCCTTCTTAATTCTCTGGGTTTTTGTTAATCATTGGTTGAGCTTTCAAAGTAGCAACTTCCTTTTAATATATGACATTCCTTATGGAAACAGTAGTATTTCAGCAGTGACATCAAGTTTATTGGATTAACAGAAAATATGCAATATACTAGGGGTGGGCGGTATGACCAAAATTTTCACGGTATTTTTCTAAATTATCCCGGTTTCACGGTATTTGACAGTATTTTTTTTCCCATGCATGAGTGGATGTTAACCACATTTCCCGATGCAATTACTGGTTAAGAATAACCTATTCCACTGTCATGAGCATTGCACATTGTACAAAAAAAACATTTTAATGTGCACACAAGTATTAATACAGGTTTGCATTGCCCCATAAAGTTATAGTTTTCAAGGGGGTGGCACTAATGAAGAGACTGCATGACAGATGCAGTCAAAATATAGAACCTTTTTATTGAATACATTTTGCAAAAACTTAAACTATAATTTTGACAACATATTTTCAACCATCCAAAGAGGTATTTAGACTTAGCAAAATATCCAGAAGCGCTTGTCAAAAGTTGTATTGTACTGATCATGTCTTAGAAAAGGAATAAATAGTAAATATTTTTGTAAAACAACTACACTTTCTGTTAATGTTAACAATCTCTGTCCACTGACACGTTAAAGTGACTTTTTAAACAACTTTACCATCATTAAACTGCATAATATTTAAACTAATAAATAATAACAATAAAATAAATAATTGTATTATTACTGATAGTTGCACTATTACATCAAGGCTTCAAGCCCAGGTGCATTACACAGTATTCACCAAATTAAAATAAAATAAAACAAGTGCAATCTTGGTGATGACATCTTTACCAACTGAACCATCATTTAGGCAAACTGCATTAATATGGACCTTGCTTCAAGCTAAGCTATATACATAAATAATAAAACTGCAACTTGCATTTATAATGCTATTTGTGGTATAGCCCTACGGAATCGTATTAGGGCCGCAGTGAAGAAAAAAACAATACGGACACAAGGAAGAAAAAAAAAAAACTATACGTCGAGAATAAAGTCAACATTTCCACTTTATTCTCCATCCATCCTCTTCCGCTTATCTGAGGTCGGGTCGCGGGGGCAGCAGCTTGAGCAGAGATGCCCAGACTTCCATCTCCCCAGCCACTTCTTCTAGCTCTTCCGGGAGAATCCCAAGGCGTTCCCAGGCCAGCCGAGAGACATAGTCCGTCCAGCGTGTCCTGGGTCTTCCACGGGGCCTCCTCCCGGTTAGACGTGCCCAGAACACCTCACCAGGGAGGCATCCTGATCAGATGCCCAAGCCACCTCATCTGACTCCTCTTGATGCGACGGAGCAGCGGCTCTACTCTGAGCGCCTCCTGGATGACTGAGCTTCTTACCCTATCTTTAAGGGAGAGCCCAGACACCCTGCGGAGGAAACTCATTTCAGCCGCTTGTATTCGCGATCTCGTTCTTTCGGTCACTACCCATAGCTCATGACCATAGGTGAGGGTAGGAACATAGATCGACTGGTAAATTGAGAGCTTCGCCTTGCGGCTCAGCTCCTTTTTCACCACGACAGACTGATGTAGAGACCACATTACTGCGGATGCCGCACCGATCCACCTTTCGATCTCACGCTCCATTCTTCCCTCACTCGTGAACAAGACCACGAGATACTTGAACTCCTCCAGTTGGGGCAGCATCTCGCTACCAACCCTGAGAGGGCACTCCACCCTTTTCCGGCTGAGGACCATGGTCTCGGATTTGGAGGTGCTGATTCCCATCCCAGCCGCTTCACACTCGGCTGCGAACCGATCCAGAGAGAGCTGAAGAGTTCAGTGGTCACCACACAGAATACATTCACTGTATGATATTTCTGCTCTCTGAAAATTTAGAATGCTAAGATAAATACTTGATATCATTTTCATGATGAAATGCATTAAAGCAGGTATTAAACATGCACGGTAGTGTGGCGGTAGTGCTGCTCCCTTGCAGTAAGGGGTCCCCAGGTGTATGTTCAGTGTAGAGAATTTTATGGCAGGTGGGACAAGGCTCAAAAAAACTGGATGTATAAATGGGTATCACACAGGTTTAACTTAAATATTGTGTAAATGTTGGGTTTGTGATCTGGTGGTCGGAGACACGAACACAGAATTCAATAGATGCTCTTCTGAGCAGGCTTTCTTTATCGCATGTGTGCTGTCTCTGTCTGACGTACCAAAACCCCAATTACTATCCTTCCTTTTTCTTTCTCCACATACATGATAAATGTCTTTGTGAAATTAAAACTAGTTATAAACTTAGCCCGCGGAGTGTTCAGAACTTTAAAAATATGTTCGTTATACATGTTTAATTATGCCATCCATTCAGGGTTGTGCCTATCCCTTAACGAGTCGCCAGCACATCGCAGGATGAATACGAGCAAAACATACACTAGCAGGGTCAATATAGCATAACAAAACCCCACATCCTACAAGACTTTGAAAGGAAACTGAAGCACGCAGAGTAAACTCACCAGAAAAACATGCAAACTCAAGGCAGGGTACATCCGAGACACCCTTGCTGCGAGGCAGCAGTGCAACCTCCATGCCTCCGTGCCCCCACATGATTAATACATGCTTTAACTGCATTTCACCATGAAAATTGTATCAAGTATTTATCTTAGCATTCTAAATGTTCAGAGAGCAGGAGTATCATGAAGTGAATTTATTCTGTGCGGCGATCACTGCCGGTGCCTCCTCTTAGTGCAGAGGAAGTCAGTTTAAGAAGCTTGGGGAACACTTAACACAAAGCATTTAATGTGCTATATAACTTATGACGGGGTTTGAGAAAATCTAGTAAATTAAATATTCATTTTACGATGAAGTTTAGTTTACGATGTTCTACTTTAATGACAAAGTACGAGAATCTTTATTCTCGTCATAAGAGTCGAGATTAAAGGGGAAATGTCGAGTATAAAGTCAACATGTCATCACACTATTACACAGTACCCAGGTACATAACACTGTATTGAAAACAAATAAAACAAGTAAAACTTGGCTTGCAGTATTATCCAGTAGTATAGAAACAGTATTTACACATTTGACCTTTTAAAACCAAAGCATCTCCAGGCAACAGACGTGACTCCTTTTTTTCGGCTAAAGTTCTTCTGTGTCATCATGTTCAACTTTATCGTCAGCTACAGCTTCAGTTTCAGAATGTTCTCTGTCCATTTTCACCGCGCAATACCTACACTACCACACCTATTTAGTGGTGTAGCAGTGAAAAAGGTCCCCACTTGAACAGTTTCCCGCTGCGCCACGTTCTGAACGTCGTTTAGGCAATTTAAACCGGTGTTGCGGTATAAGAAAAATCCATATCATAACAAAAATAAAAAATAGTTTTCGGTATGAACCGGTATACCGCCCAGCACTACAATATATATCATAACAAAATTAGACAGGTGCATAAATTTGGGCACCCCAACAGAGATATGACATCAATATTTAGTTGAGCCTCCTTTTGCAAATATAACAGCCTCTAGAGGCCTCCTATAGCCTTTGATGAGTGTGTCTGGATTCTGGATGGAGGTATTGTTGACCATTCTTCCATACAAAATCTCTCCAGTTCAGTTAAATGTAATGGCTGCCTAGCATGGACAGCCTGCTTCAAATCATCCCATAGATTTTTGATGATATTCAAGTCAGGGGACTGTGACAGCCATTCCAGAACATTGTCCTTCTTCCTCTGCAGGAATGCCTTTGTAGATTTTGAAATGTGTTTTGGGTCATTGTCTTGTTGGAATATCCAACCCCTGTGTAAATTCAACTTTGCGACTGACGCTTGAACATTATCCTGAAGAATTTGTTGATATTGAGTTGAATTCATCTGACCCTTGACTTTAACAAGGGCCGCAGTCCCTGAACTAGCCACACAGCCCCACAGCATGATGGAACCTCCACCAAATTTGACAGTAGGTAGCAGGTGGTTTTTCTTGGAATGCGGTGTTCTTCTTCCACCATGCAAAGCACTTTTTGTTATGACCAAATAACTCAATTTTTGTCTCATCTGTCCAAAGCACTTTGTTCCAAAATTAATCTGGCTCATCTAAATGAGCATTGGCATACAACGAGCGACTGTTTGTGGCGTGAGTGCAGAAAGGGCTTCTTTCTCATCACCCTGACATACAGATGTTCTTTGTGCAAATTGCGCTGAATTGTAGAACGATGTACAGATACACCATCTGCAGCAAGATGTTCTTGCAGGTCTTTGGAGGTGATCTGTGGGTTGTCTGTAACCATTCTCACAATCCTGCACATATGCCGCTCCTGTATTTCTCTTGGCCTGCCAGACCTGCTGGGTTTAACAGCAACTGTGCCTGTGGCCTTCCATTTCCTGATGACATTCCTTACAGTTGAAACTGTTAGCTTTTTGTAGCCTTCCCCTAAACAAGGAGACTGAACAATCTTTGTTTTCAGATCTTTCGAGAGTTGCTTTGATGATCCCATGCTGTCACTCTTCAGAGGAGAGTCAAAGGGAAGGAAGCACAACTTGTAATTGACTACCTTAAATACCTTTATATCTCATGATAGGACACACCTGTCTATGAAGTTCAAGGCTTAATGAGCTCATCAACCAAGTAATCAGCATTGAGCAGTGACAGGCATTCAAATCAGCAAAATTACAAGGGAACCCACATTTGTGTACAGCCAGTTTTTCACATTTAATTTCATACAACTAAATACTGTTTCACTAAAAATCTTTGTTCAGAAAACACCGCAGTGCTCAGATGTTCCTAGGAAATGAAAGACATACCACTGTTATCTTTTTGGTTGAAAGGAGAGTCAATTATTATTCAGGCTGAGAGGGGTTCCCAAACTTTTTCATATGACTGTATGTTCTTTATCGTTGCAGCATAATTTCATTTTCAGGATTTTTAGTGGAAATTTATTGTCCAAGAGGCCCTTCATTTATATGTAACAGTATGAAACTACAGTGGGGCAGAAAAGTATTTAGTCAGCCACCAATTGTGCAAGTTATCCCACTTAAAAAAATGAGAGAGGCCTGTAATTTTCATCACAGGTATACCTCAACTATGAGACAAAATAAAAAAAAAATCCAGAAAATCACATTGCAAATAAATTCTTCAAAAATCAGACAAATTATGGTGGAAAAAAAGTATTTGGTCAATAACAAAAGTTCATCTCAATACTTTGTTATATACCCTTTGTTGGCAATGAAAGAGGTCAAACGTTTTCTGTAAGTCTTCACAAGGTTTTCACACACTTGCTGATATTTTGGCCCATTTCTCCATGCAGATCTCCTCTAGAGCAGTGATGTTTTGGGGCTGTCGCTGGGCAACATGGACTTTCAACTCCCTCCAAAGATTTTCTATGGGGTTGAGATCTGGAGACTGGCTAGGCCACTTCAGGACCTTGAAATGCTTCTTACGAAGCCACTCTTTCGTTACCCGGGTGGTGTGTTTGGGATCATTGTTATGCTGAAAGACCCAGCCATGTTTCATCTTCAATGCCCTTGCTGATGGAAGGAGGTTTTCACTCAAAATCTGACGATACATGGCCCCATTCATTCTTTCCTTTACACGGATCAGTTGTCCTGGTCCCTTTGCGGAAAAACAGCCCCAAAGCATGATGTTTCCACCCCCATGCTTTACAGTAGGTATGGTGTTCTTTGGATGCAACTCAGCATTCTTTCTCCTCCAAACACGACAAGTAGAGTTTTTACCAAAAAGTTCTATTTTGGTTTCATCTGACCATATGACATTCTCCCAATCCTCTTCTGGATCATCCAAATGCTCTCTAGCAAACTTCAGATGGGCCTGCACATGTACTGACTTAAGCAGGGGGACACGTCTGGCACTGCAAGATTTGAGTCCCTGGCAGCGTAGTGTGTTACTGATGGTAGCCTTTGTTACTTTGGTCCCAGCTCTCTGCAGGTCATTCACTAGGTCCCCCCGTGTGGTTCTGGGATTTTTGTTCACCGTTCTTGTGATCATTTTCATCCCACTGGGTGAGATCTTGCGTGGAGCCCCAGATCGAGGGAGATTATCATTGTTCTTGTATGTCTTCCATTTTCTAATAATTGCTCCCACAGTTGATTTCTTCACACCAAGCTGCTTACCTATTGCAGATTCAGTCTTCCCAGCCTGGTGCAGGTCTACAATTTTGTTTCTGGTGTCCTTTGACAGCTCTTTGGTCTTGGCCATAGTGGAGTTTGGAGTGTGACTGTTTGAGGTTGTGGACAGGTGTCTTTTATATTGATAACGAGTTCAAACAGGTGCCATTAATACAGGTAACGAGTGGAGGACAGTTGAGCCTCTTACAGAAGAAGTTACAGGTCTGTGAGAGCCAGAAATCTTGTTTGTTTGTAGGTGACCAAATACTTATTTTCCACCATAATTTGAAAATAAATTCTTTAAAAATAAGACAATGTGATTTTCTGGATTTTTTTTCTCATTTTGTCTCTCATAGTTGAGGTATACCTATGATGAAAATTACAGGCCTCTCTCATCTTTTTATGTGGGAGAACTTGCACAATTGGTGGCTGACTAAATACTTTTTTGCCCCACTGTAAAGACGCATTTTTCAAAGAAAAATATTACAGGAAATTTAAACTTTGTCTAGGGGGTCGAATACTTTTTCAACCCACTGTATGCACTGGGCATAGCGAATATTTCTTATTCTTCACCGAATAGCCTTTTTTTTCAGCTATAAATAAAACAAAAAAACAGATAGGATTCCTTTAAAATACAAAAACTAAGGTAAGTCACCAAAAATAGAAACTAAAATAGAAATTGTCAAAAGTTCAAGACACTAAGCTGAAGCTAAAATCAAACCAAAATGACAGGTGAAAAAAGCTTAGACATTAAAACTAATTTTAACATATGGAACGGAAATAACCTTGGTAACCCCACAGCTGACTCATATCTTATAATGAATTAGGATTAATGGCCTATTTCATATAAACACAATAGTTTTTTTTTGCCCATTTTAAATTTAAAGAGAAGCTTACAATGCTACCTATGCACAGTACTTACTCTGTCAGAGTGCAAGCAGCGACTGAGCTGGATGAAACAGGCCATGCCTATGAAGACAAGCCTGGGCCTGCTGAAACAAGCACTCACCCGCCTGGGGGCTTACTAGTATGGTGTTCCTGGAAATGTCAATCCAACCTAAATGCAGTCGCTAACATGTCAGGAAAGGTCTCTTTGCAACAAAACATCCAGCAAAATAACATCAATTAGTTGACATCCTCAGTGACATCTTAATCTGTGCTCTCTGCCCGTTTCAAAAGAGCGACAATTGTCTTGATGCCTAAACAAACAGACATGGGACTGTATGAATTATAACAGATAATTGTGATAAGAGTGTTTTAAATGATACAGTGGGGGAAATAATTATCTGATCCCCAGCTGAATTTGTAAGTTTGCTCAATTACAAAGAAAGGAACAGTCTCTAATTTTTAAGGTTGTTTCATTTTAATGGAGATAAGGCAGAATATCAACCAAAAATCCAGAAAAAAACACATTACATAAAAGTTATAAGTTGATTTGTAACAACCCGGCCAGAATTCTGGCTCTCATAACTCGGTGAAATAACAGAACAGCGAAAAGAGGAGGTTAAAAAAATAATAATAATAAAAAAAAAATAAACTGTACTTGTTTCCCATTGTATCACCATTTAAAAGGTTCAGAGGAGCGACCACGTCTCCTTGGGGTGCGTTCAGTCCCCATCTTCACGACGGCGTGTATCGCAGGCGGGGGTGGCTGGGATCGAGAGACACAAGCAAAAACCCCCTAGTCTACAATATAGTAAAAATATACATTTCATTTGAGTCTGTAACACCCGGTGTCAATTTTGGCCACTTGTAAAAGTTAGCAGTTTTATTCTCTCAGTGATGTTGACGTGGTACAACCTCCTTTCTTTTCACAAGAGCAGCGCTGTAGCTGATACTTGCTCAGAACTGTTTGTTGTAGTGGCAATCAAAGATACGATGTCCCGTGACCGCTATCGGACTGGATAAAGGCAGGACCGTAGAAACAGACAGCTTCTTCATGTCGCTTTCGCTGGTTAATAGACTGTTGTAATGCACCGCAACACAACTCTGCTTGGCCCCATAAAGTAAAATGGGACTTCCACCAGCAGCTAAAGTCACTTCAGTACGTGAGCAATTCGCCAGTCTAGTGTGTAGACCTGACACCACCGTGCTGACGGTGAATGCGCCCAAACTTTTCACCGGGTGTTACAGACAAAAATAAAATGTATGTTTTTATTATATTGTAGAAATAATAATAATAATAGCACCTCATTACTCAAAACACAAATCGTCCAGTCTCGAAACCAGGACATTCGGATTATAAGGCAGCAGTTCTTACCTCTGCACCTTTCAAGAATATGTGTAAACTCCCTAACGATTGACATTTGAGCTTGAGTTTTTAACTCATTGACAGCCACATGGAAATCAAATGCTTTTTCTTCTTCTTTGGTTATTTTCTTTAATAAAAGCGCACGTGTTTATTTGATATTTGGACTAAAGTCTTCACACATTATATACTTCATGTCATTATTAGTATAACATGAAAAAAGTTTCGGCTTTAGGCATATGTTCAACATTTCTTGCATTTCTCGCATTTATTTCCTTTCATCCTACGCTTACCCAGATCTCTGTAGACAACGGAACATTCATGAAATGCACAAATTCCAAATAACGATATACTGTATTATTTACCCTATACAACTCCAGGCACATCACACACAGATAAGGAGCCTTGAGCTGGGAGAACTTTTTGCCCCCGAACTGAACTCCATCAAAGCGGAGGATGGGAAAGCAGGCTGCTTGTACTGATCGACGCATTTACAAAACAAAAGACGCTGATGGTAGAGGTGCGAAGGGATTAAAGGTGGGTCAAGATTATGAGTTATTTCGTAGGCTTCAGGAATTCCAGTGTTAAGTCCTTTATCACAAACTGTAATCTGAGCATCCTGTTTTTGTGGTACCTTGCAGTGTAGCCTCTGTATTTCTATTCATGAAGTCATCCACTGACACACACACACACCCACACCCACACCCATACCCACACACCTGCCTCCTGAAGACTGTTTCTAATCTGTCACACAGGAATTTAGGGCCTTTCTTTACCATAGAGAAGATTCTTCTGTCATAAGCAGTGGAGGTCTTCCTTGGCCTACCAGTCCCTTTGTAATTACTGAGACCACCAGTGTGTTCTTTCTTCTTCATGATATTCCAGAGAGTTGATTTCTGTCAACCTATGGGAGGGGCCAAGGAGGTCGGGTGCAGTGTGAGTTGGGTGGTGGCCGAAGGCGGGGACCTTGGCGGTCCGATCCTCGGCTACAGAAGCTGGCTCTTGGGACGTGGAATGTCACCTCTCTGAAGGGGAAGGAGCCTGAGCTAGTGTGCGAAGTTGAGAGGTTCCGGCTAGATATAGTCGGACTCACCTCGACGCACAGCTTGGACTCTGGAACCAATCTCCTTGAGAGGGGCTGGACTCTGTACCACTCTGGAGTTGCCCCCGGTGAAAGGCGCCGAGCGGGTGTGGGTATACTTATTGCCCCCCGACTTGGAGCCTGTACATTGGGGTTTACCCCGGTGGACGAGAGGGTAGCCTCCCTTCGCCTTCGGGTGGGGGGACGGGTCCTAACTGTTGTTTGTGCGTATGCACCGAACAGCAGTTCGGAGTACCCACCCTTTTTGGAGTCCCTGGAGGGGGTGCTAGAGGGCATGCCTTCTGGGGACTCCCTCGTTCTGCTGGGAGACTTCAATGCTCACGTGGGCAATGACAGTGAGACCTGGAAGGGCGTGATTGGGAGGAATGGCCCCCCCGATCTGAACCCGAGCGGTGTTTTGTTATTGGACTTCTGTGCTCGTCACGGATTGTCCATAACGAACACCATGTTCAAGCATAGGGGTGTTCATATGTGCACTTGGCACCAGGACACCCTAGGCCTGAGTTCGATGATCGACTTTGTGGTCGTGTCGTCTGACTTGCGGCCACATGTCTTGGACACTCGGGTGAAGAGAGGGGCGGAGCTGTCAACTGATCACCACCTGGTGGTGAGTTGGCTTCGATGGTGGGGGAGAATGCCGGTCAGGCGTGGTAGGCCCAAACGTGTTGTGAGGGTCTGCTGGGAACGTCTGGCAGAGCCCCCTGTCAGAAGTAGCTTCAACTCCCACCACCGGCAGAACTTCGACCATGTATCGAGGGAGGTGGAGGACATCGAGTCCGAATGGGCCATGTTCCGTGCCTCTATTGTTGAGGCAGCTGACCGGAGCTGTGGCCGTAAGGTGGTCGGTGCCTGTCGTGGCGGCAATCCCCGAACCCGTTGGTGGACACCGGTGGTGAAGGATGCCGTCAAGCTGAAGAAGGAGTCCTACAGGACCCTTTTGTCCTGTGGGACCCTGGAGGCAGCTGATAGGTACCGGCAGGCCAAGCGGAATGCGGCTTTGGTGGTTGCTGAGGCAAAAACTCAGGCGTGGGAGGAGTTCGGGGAGGCCATGGAGAACGACTTTCGGACGGCTTCGAGGAGATTCTGGTCCACCATCCGGCGTCTCAGGAAGGGGAAGCAGTGCAGTGTCAACACTGTATATGGTGGGGATGGTGCGCTGCTGACCTCGACTCGGGACGTTGTGGGTCGGTGGGGGGGAGTACTTCGAAGACCTCTTCAATCCCATTAACATGCCTTCCAATGAGGAAGCAGAGCCTGGGGACTCAGAGGTGGGCTCCCCCCATCTCTGGGACTGAGGTCACCGAGGTGGTCAAAAAACTCCCTTGGTGGCAGGGCCCCGGGGGTGGATGAGATACGCCCGGAGTTCCTCAAGGCTCTGGATGTTATAGGACTGTCTTGGTTGACACGCCTCTGCAACATCGCATGGACATCAGGGACAGTGCCTCTGGATTGGCAGGACTGGGGTGGTGGTCCCCCTCTTTAAGAAAGGGGACCGGAGGGTGTGTTCCAACTACAGAGGGATCACACTCCTCAGCCTCCCTGGAAAAGTTTATTCAGGGGTCCTGGAGAGGAGGGTCCGTCGGATAGTCGAGCCTCGGATTCAGGAGGAACAGTGTGGTTTTCGTCCTGGTCGCGGAACAGTGGATCAGCTCTATACCCTTAGCAGGGTCCTGGAGGGTGCATGGGAGTTTGCCCAACCAGTCTACATGTGTTTTGTGGACTTGGAAAAGGCATTCGACCGTGTCCCTCGGGGAATCCTGTGGGGGGTACTCCGAGAGTATGGGGTACCGGCCCCCCGATAAGGGCTGTTCGGTCCCTGTACGATCGGTGCCAGAGCTTGGTCCGCATTGCTGGCAGTAAGTCGAACCCGTTTCCAGTGAGAGTTGGACTCCGCCAGGGCTGCCCTTTGTCACCGATTCTGTTCATAACTTTTATGGACAGAATTTCTAGGCGCAGCCAGGGCGTTGAGGGGGTCCGGTTTGGTGGGCTCAGGATTGGGTCACTGCTTTTTGCAGATGATGTTGTCCTGTTTGCTTCATCAGGCCGTGATCTTCAGCTCTCTCTGGATCGGTTTGCAGCCGAGTGTGAAGCGGCTGGAATGAGAATCAGCACCTCCAAATCGAGACCATGGTCCTCAGCCGGAAAAGGGTGGAGTGCCCTCTCAGGGTTGGTAGCGAGATCCTGCTTCAAGTGGAGGAGTTCAAGTATCTCGGGATCTTGTTCACGAGTGAGGGAAAAATGGAGCGTGAGATCGACAGGTGGATCGGTGCGGCATCCGCAGTAATGCGGGCGCTGCATCGGTCTGTCGTGGTGAAAAAGGAGCTGAGCCGCAAGGCGAAGCTCTCAATTTACAGTCGATCTATGTTCCTACCCTCACCTATGGTCATGAACTATGGGTAGTGACCGAAAGAACGAGATTGCGAATACAAGCGGCTGAAATGAGTTTCCTCCGCAGGGTGTCTGGGCTTTCCCTTAAAGATAGGGTGAGAAGCTCAGTCATCCGGGAGGGGCTCAGAGTAGAGCCGCTGCTCCTCCGCATCGAGAGGAGTCAGATGAGGTGGCTCGGGCATCTGATCAGGATGCCTCCTGGACGCCTCCCTGGTGAGGTGTTCCGGGCACGTCCAACCGGGAGGAGGCCCCAGGGAAGACCCAGGACACGTTGGAGGGACTATGTCTCTCGACTGGCCTGGGAACGCCTTGGGATTCTCCCGGAAGAGCTAGAAGAAGTGGCTGGGGAGAGGGAAGTCTGGGCATCTCTGCTCAAGCTGCTGCCCCCGCGACCCGACCTCGGATAAGCGGGAGACAATGGATGGATGGATGATTTCTGTCATCCTAAGGTTTCACTGATGTGTCCAATGGTTTTATTCTTGTTTTTCAGTCTTGTCCTCATGTTGAGCAATGGCAACTCCAGACTCCAAAGGGTACCAGCAAGCCATGAAACCCACCTGAGGAATCACAAACACCTGTGATGCCAACTGTGCCAAACATTATGGTGCCCTGAAATTTGGGGGTTAGGAGGCATGTAGAAAAAATGTTGTGTCATAGAAACGCATACAAATCCCCTTAAATGAAAGCCTGTGATCTGCACTTGAATCATGTCTGAATTGTGTGGTTTTTAATTTTATTAGTATTTCTAATTTTTTTATTTCAAAACTGACTTGGTATTCCAAACCCTTTCACTGTTCTTATAGCCAAATACAGCAAAGAAATGCATTTTGCAAGATAAAAAATAAACTTACAGTATTAACATTGATATTCTTTTTGAGCTTTCAAGATGAGCCATAGCTAATCATAAGAAGAAAGTTACAGCTTAAATGAAGACACTCAAATGTATCTTTTTTTTTTTTTTTTCTTTTGCTGTCCGCAGTTAAGAAATATGGCTCATGGGGATTTTTTCTAAATAAACAAAACATATTTCAGAGCTCTGGAAGGCAAGTGTAATTCATAAGCCAAGTTGCATCAGAATCAAAAACAGTGATGCAAAGGCCATTTGTTAAAATGGAATCGCCTTGCCAGCAGATATTCCTTCTAAACAGGGGATTTCTGCTTTAATTCCTGCCAGTTGCACTGAACTTTTTTCTTTTAATCAAATATTTTCCTTCATTCTTTTCTGTCATGGCCTCAAACCACTCCAAGTGGGGAAAAAATAGTCTGGAGTAATTTATTTTATTCTTTTTACAAGTTTGGGTGTTAATTTCATGCCATTACACAACCACCTCATCCTGCCATACTCTGTTAAACTTTTCAAATATTATTAACACCATACTGAACTCAAACCACATAATGCATTGAGATCTCTGATCGTATTTAGCATACATCAAATAGTGATTCTACATTTTAATTTGACAGCGAAATTTGGAAATAATACCCTGGAAAAGTTGGGAAGGATGGCGACAGTTTCAAAATGCAACTGGAAAAAAAAAAACATTACAGTGTGATCTACTGGCAGAGAAACCCGGCTGTGATGGTGGTGGAACGGTTAATAACTTTTGTCTTTCAAGTTAGGAATCGGGGTTCAAATCACACAAATTGGTCTGAACATTTTTCCAGTCAAGCCATTTCCCCCACTATTCATTATCAAGTCCAATGGATGGGACCACAGTTTCACCAAAGCTATTTATTGTTATTAGAGATGCTCCAGTCGCTCGGCTACAAATGTAAATCAGCTGATTTTCATGAAAAAAAACAAAAGAAAAACAACCCGATTGGTGATCGGTAAATTGACTGATGACAAAAATGAATTTTTCAGCCCCTACTTTTCAAGGCATTATGCTAATTTAGTTGCAGTGCTCCTTCACATGAGACATTATGGTAATTAAGCCAGCACTTCTTTCTTTTTTTTATTTGCAGTAAACTTCCAGTAGTGTAAACAAAACAAATCAAGGCTTGTTTAACAAGGGAACAAAAACAATTATACTATTAACCTTTACATTAAAAAAGTGGAGTAGTAAACTGAGAAAACGGAATCAGAGAAGTGTAGCGTGCGGCCGGGGCTCTTGCCCGGGTGGGACGCCTCCACGCTGGGAGGATGGGGGGAGCAACCGTAGCCAGAGCGTTACCTCCGCCAGGACTCTAGATGGCAACCCCCCTGGATTACAATGGTGCCTCAGAGTCCCGAGGGGCTCCATGGGAGTTGGAATGTGGTGCAGTCCTGTTAGGATCCGCAGGCATCGCCAGGGGGTGCTGCAGCAGGAGTTGCTGAGCCCTTATCGGCAGTTCTTCCACAAACCTGGAAGTGCTGCCGAAAATGAGTAATCAAGCACCTGGAGCACTTACGAGTGCGTTATAAAAGGAGCCAGCAGCCACTACTCAGTGAGCCAGACTTGGAAGGAGGAGCAACAAAGCTTGACCGGAGTAGTGGACAGGAGAAAAGATAAAGAGAAGGAAAAGACTTGTGGTATTGTGCTGTGCTTGTGCTTGAACTGTGTTATACTTGTAGGGAACGGGGAAGGAGTTTCCCACAAGGGAAAAAGAAAAAATAAACCTTGTGTGCCTTGAACTTGTGTCCCACGCTTGTCTGTGTCGGGTTCAGCTGGTGGTGCCAGCCTGGTGGGCCACAGAAGTCATCCTGTACAATTAGACAAATGGCAAGAAAAGCTGGTTTCATTAATTCAGACCTTTCTACTTTGTTCTTTAAATTAAAATGGACATCGTTTGAGTTTGGACAGCGAGCTTGTTTTAAGTACAGTAGCTTACAATTTTAATTGGAGAAAGCAAAGATAAAGACAAATTTGGTATTGCTGCCTAGTTAATAATAGTCTTGTTAGCTTAACAGGAAAATGTGTCTTTTACTTATAAACCTATTAAGCATGTTTATCTTGTGTCTTCTTGATAAACAGCTTACGATAATTTAGTATATTTTTGGTTTCTTAAAAGCTTTGTACTGTGTTAATTATTTATTGCTGTGTAGCATACAGTATAAATTTTGGTAAGAAACAAGTATTGCATTAGTAAAATGATAATCCATATTTATAATTTTATCTCAAGATTTAGGACTCTAGTTGTTACACTGAAAACAAACACACCTGTATAAATATAGTACAGTGATCCCTCGCTATATCGCGCTTCGCCTTTCGCGGCTTCACTCTATCGCGGATTTTATATGTAAGCATATTTAAATATATATCGCGGATTTTTCGCTGCTTCGCGGGTTTCTGAGGACAATGGGTCTTTTAACTTCTGGTACATGCTTCCTCGGTTGGTTTGCCCAGTTGATTTCATACAAGGGACGCTATTGGCAGATGGCTGAGAAGCTACCCAGCTTACTTTTCTTTCTCTCTCTCTTGCGCTGACTATCTGTAATCCTGACGTAGGGGGTGTGAGCAGGGGGTCTGTTCGCACACCTAGACGATACGGACGCACGTATAAAAATGCTGAAAGATTATCTTCACGTTGCTACCTTCTGTGTGCAGCTTTTAAGTATGCTGCACGGTGCTTCGCATACTTAAAAGCTCAAAGGGCACGTATTGATTTTTGACTTTGTTTCTCTCTCTCTTTCTCTGCTCCTGACGGAGGGGGTGTGAGCTGCCGCCTTCAACAGCTTTGTACCGGAGGTGCTTCGCATACTTAAAAGCCAAACAGCACTCTTGATTTGTTTGCTTTACTCTCTGTTTCCTTTGAAGAGGAAGATATGTTTGCATTCTTTTAATTGTGAGACAGAACTGTCATCTCTGTCTTGTCAAGGAACACAGTTTAAACTTTTGAAAAAGAGACAAATGTGTGTATGCAGTGTTTGAATAACGTTCCTGTCTCTCTACAACCTCCTGTGTTTCTGCGCAAATCTGTGACCCAAGCATGACAATATAAAAATAACCATATAAACATATGGTTTCTACTTCGCGGATTTTCTTATTTCGCGGGTGGCTCTGGAACGCAACCCCCGCGATGGAGGAGGGATTACTGTAAATGTATTCTTTAACAGTAAAAAATGCTGTACAGTAGTTCAATTAATGATTAAAACCTACAAGTGCAGGTATATTTATATTTAGGCAGCATTTAATTTCTAATAAAAAAAAATGGATTGTCTGAATATATACAGTAAAACCTTGATTATCTGTTACTCGATTAGCCGTCAGGGAAAAAAAAAAAAGCGCAGACGCCAGCACCTACCTATTACTGTACTACTACTGCCATGTAGTACTCTGCGAGCTCTATACATTGAAACAACTCTCCCTTCTGCTAGCATGTAGTCTTCTTCCCCAGCAGCATGTGTCAGGTCGCATTTTGAATTCACAGTGTCAGTTACGTACCATCAGCTTTGATGGCATTTTGAATTTTTTCTCTTTTCTTCTAATTAATCGACTATACATTGTTATGGCTGATAAACGTAAGCGTGTGGTGTTGGAATTGTCACAAAAAACTGAAATTACTAAACGTTTACAAAACGGCAAAAGTGCTTCTGGTATTTCTTCAGTTTACGGAATAGGAAGAACAACAGTGAACGATATAAATGCCGACAAAATTGAAAAACATGTTGAAGATGGAAACCACTGATGGTAATGTTATTCTGTATTAATGTTAATGTTCTCCTGTATTGTAATTTTCTTTTAAAATTCTGTTATGTTTTGTTAATGTATTGTGACGTGCAGGCAGTTTGTGATGCGCTGTTGGGGAGCAGAAAGTTTGTAATGAATGCTGCAAGTGATGGCACTGGGTGAAGGACTTCTTTTCTGTGAGGGGTGGACATGCCTGTTAGGAGATAAGTCACAGGAGATGTTAGGAGAAGAGGAAGGTGCAGCAGAAGGAAGTTTTGAATAGAGAGTCAGGAGACAATAAGCAGGAGTGTTTGTGGTAGAGAGAAAAAAGAAATGCGAGTGGCAGGAAATAAACTGATGATTGGTAGGGAAAGCTTTCTTTTATTGTTTTGGAGGTGTACCCCATTACCCAGATAAAGGAGTATAAGACAGGGCACTGTTTGTTTCGGAATGAAGACTCCAAGTAAAAGGCAGAAAACTCCAGTACCTGGAGTTGTGTTTCCTTATTACACTGGTTGTTACGATATTATATGAATTAATTAATTTTGTTAACACTATATTAAATTTTGTTTTGTAAATAAATATGACTATTCACTAATCCACAGTATATTATTTTTAAAGTAGCTGTTGTGTTATCCATCTTTTCTCTTATCCGTCAAGGCCTTGGTTGTGTCGACCCCTGATGGATATTCAAAGTTTTACTGTATATGTATATATTTTTTTTTTTTGGTTGTTAGAGAAATGATGAAAACTGCTTTTTCTTAATAAGCCTCATTTCAGTTAGGTACATAACAGAAAAAAATTAAGCAATATGACAACTTGCAATTGTGAGAAGCATTTTGTTTTCTTTTATGCCATACTAGCTGTCCCCAGCGGCTCTGCCCGCATAGTAGTGAAACAGGACAAACTTTAAAAATCAATAAAAAAAATTAAAAAAAATAATAATTTGCACTGAGAAGAATTTATATTTAGATAGCTTTCGCATTCCAAGGGCCTCTTGATATACAATATTGCTATCAGGGGTGAGAATGTAGCTGTGATCTCTTTGCCAAAAATTTAAAAAGTTGGCAAGGTATCTCTAGCCCAGTGGTGCCCAACCTTTCATAATATGGGGGCCAAACTTGACTTTGCTGTGAATTTCGTGGGCCAAAACGTATGCGAAAATTAAATATGGATATTTAAAATTATTCTAGTTACCGAAACGTGAGAAAAGAAAAGAAATGAAAAATCAATAATTGGTGGGCTCACCATCCGATGCTTATTTTATTAGTGCGATGTCTGCAGTTGTTTTTCAGAAACCAGTTTCGGAATGTTTGGGTCAAGATTTGTCACTGATCCTTAGCACAGAATGAAGATGATCGTCTGTAATGTGAGAACGTGACCCGGTTTTTGCTCACTTCATCACGGAGAAAGTTTGTTCACAAACGTATGTGCTCGCAAACGCCGTGGTCATTTTCAGTCCTTCCTTTCGCAAATTTGGAAAGTTCACTGGTAACAGTTCAGCATAAAACTCTGCTAGAGATTTTTCTCTAAATTTATCCTTCAGAGACGTATTGCATTGTAACTCGATCAGTTCCAGTTGTAAATCAGTTGGCGCAGTGGGAACGTCAACTGAAAATGGATTTTCAAACAAACGGATTTCACTCCCTAGGTCATGGAAATCTGCAAACCTCTCCTCAAAATTTTCACTCAGCAGCTTCAGAAGTTGGACCATTCTTCTTTTTGGGAAGTGAACGTTCATCTGTGCCTGTCGTAGTGCAGTACACGTCGGCAAATGCACCAATTGCTCCCTTTCAGCGTGCTGCATGAAAAGTCTCAATTTAGCTTGAAATGCACTCATATCTGCATACACATGGCAGATAAGCTTGTTTTTTCCTTGCAGTTTTATATTGAGTTCGTTCAAATATTGCGTTAAAATAGCAGAAAATTGCTAAATCCCATAGCCACGAGGGATCGCTAAGCTCAGGAAGTTGCTTTGATTTTTCAGTCATGAAGATATCTATCTCGTGCCGCAGGTCAAAAAACCGTTTTAACACTTTGCCTCGACTCAACCAACAAACTTCACAGTGATATACGACGTCATTATACTCAGATTCAATTTTGTTAAGAAATTCTCTGAAAGTCCTGTGATTAAGCGCGTATGATCTTATGAAGTTCACAGTTTTAACAACGACCTTCATAACATGTTTTAAGTTCAATTGCTTTCCACAGAGATTCTGCTGGTGAATTATGCAGTGGAGCTGTAATGGTCAAGAACCATTTGATGCGAGCACTTTTTGACTTATTCTGGAAGCCAACCCATTGTGCTGTCCAACCATGCTTTTTGCACCATCCGTAGTCACTCCTACAAGTTTACTCCAGTCAAGCCCAAGGTCGTCGATCAATTGTGATACTTCTCGGAACAAGTCTTCCCCAGTAGTTGTTCCACTCATACTTTTCATTGCCGCCAACTCCTCAGTAATTTGAAAAGTAGTGTTTATACCACGATTAAACACCAACAATTGAGCAGTGTTTGTCACATCTGTGAATTCATCAGCAGCAATTGAAAACATTTCAAATTGACCCGCCTTCATCTTCAGTTGCAGCAGAAGATCGCTTCCCAAATCTTCAACTCGTCTTGTAATTGCCATTCGAGACAAACTAACAGTCTCAATTGCACTCTTTTTCTCCGGGCACAGTTCTTCTAGAATGCACTTTTTCACACATTCACCTTCAGAAAATGGTTTGGCTTCCTTACTCAATGTGTGAGCAACCCGAAAACTCGCTCGAACTGCTGCTTCGTTTTCTTTTCTTCTTTTATTAAAAAGTTTTGTTAATCCACCAACCTCTTCACGCAAAATGGCAATCTTCTCTTCACGCGGCAAACCAACACATTGCTCATACTTTGTTTTGTGTTTAGTTTCATAGTGTCTTTTAATATTGTGCTCCTTGAATACTGCAACAGTCTCCTTGCAGATGAGACACAGTGGTTTCTCATCTTGTTGTACAAAAAAATACAAATTTGTCCACTTCTCCTGAAAATTTCTGCACTCCGAGTCAACCTTTCGTTTCTTCCTTTCTGGCATTTTCCACGGCTACACCGACAGCACCATCTGCTCAAATCAAATGCCGAAGGCAAACTGTCTGACACAGGAAAATATCGCAATTACAATGACCTGTAGTAATTCTTGTAAGGCGCGGGGGGACGCCACACATGTTACGACGCGAGTTTCTGCTCCATTCCTCAACGACGTTGAATCAATGTGGTTGGTCATTATTCGAAGTTAGGAGGGGCATGGGGTGGGGGAAGACATACCAGACCCCATTAGCACCACAGATAAGAAAGAATTAACAAAATTTGTTCGTCTGGCTTCTGAAAACAGTTAGGGTTAAGTAAAGAGCGACCCTCCAGCGCCATCAGGGATCGTCTCCGACTGAAAGTTATTCTAATATTAGCGTACAGTCATAAATCACTAAATAACTATGTGAATATAGGAATAAAAGAGCGGGCCATATATAACACCTTCACGGGCCGGATATGGCCCGGGGGCCATAGGTTGGGCATCACTGCTCTAGCCAATAAGAAGGTAGGTTCGCTCCAACATCAAATGTTGCCACTGTATCTGATGGTGCTCAGCTCTGACGGGAGAGCATCCCCCAAGTGGGGAGAAGAGCATGTGGCCGTGATATCTCTGCAAATGAGCTAGTACCCTATAAAACACACATAGCTCTGATCTCTCTCTCAAAAACTTTAAACGTTACTCCTTAACAATCTCTAGATGATAATGTCTGCTGAACAAACAGGTATCGCCAGCTAAGTGGAGGCAGGATAAGCTCCAACACGTTGCGAGAGGCAGAGCGACTCGAACAGAGGCTGGCACGTGAGTCCGGCTCCCTACTCCCAAGGCCCCGCCTCCTGTCTCCTGGATTCGCGCAAATAAATCGGTGCCACAACTGATCTATAATACTTAGCTAGATGAGAGAAGTAATAAAATCAACTGGAATGTCCAAGCAAATTATAGAAAAAAAACCTGATCTAAATCAGTTAAGTAGCTCTCTTGTGAAAAAGCAGACAGACATACAGACAGACAGACGGACGGACATTGGATTTATATATATTCTGGTAACAAAAAAACAAATACATCAAGCATCAATTTGACTAAACATATTTACAATACACAAGAAAATTATCACTGGCGTCATGCTTATTTTTATATTCAAAGTGGCCAAAGATGGCGTTTAACTTTTTTCACGCAGTTTAATAACGTTGGAATGTTTGGCCAAAGTGGAGTTCCAGAAGATTACTTGTCCAGGCAAATGTGGATATTTTTTACGAAATCAGGTTTCTGCCTCTGCCGGGTTATTCATCTTAATCCAGTTACGTGAGTGCATGTAAACATGCTCAGTAACTTAAAGGAGTGGATGGATGAAAACTACTGGCCTCTGAATACAAAGAACGAAATATTATTTATTGGGGGGAATGATGAGACCACAGCAACATTCTGTCACTTTTTTTTTTTTGTTTTTAACTTAATTGGAATAACCATTAGTGTTACTGAGTCAACACACAATGCATGAGTCATTTTTGATACTAGCATGCCTTTTCAAAGACACATTACAAAACTGTCCAAGAAGTGGTTTCCTCCATCTTAAAAAAAATGGAAAATTAGACGTTTGTTAAATATGCAGGATGCTGAGAAATTAATTCAGGCATTTGTTTTAGGATTGACTACTGCAATGCGTTATTCACTGCCGATTGAAATCGTTCTTTATGCAATTTTCAGTAAATTCAAAATGCTGATACAAGAATTATTACAAGAGCTACAAAGTAGAAATACATAGTGTGGAGGACGGATGGGGCCCTTGCCTGGCCAGTACACCACTTCTTTATATGTTCTGGGGGAAAAGGAAGGGACTTCCGTCCAGGGATGCTAGATGGCAGCCCCCCTTGGTGGCAGTGGTAACTCGGATTACCACAGGGCTCCATGGGAGATGGAATTCTCTACAACCCTGTTGGGACGCGGGGGTGCCGCCAGAGGGCGCTGCAGTGGTTCCTGAGCCCATGTGGGCGGCTCTTCCACCACACCCGGAAATGCAACCGAAAATAGGTTGTCAAACACCTCGAGCACTTCTGGTTGGGCTATAAAAGAAGCCAGCAGCCACCACTCCGGGAGCCAGAGTCAGGTGGTAATGGATGAAGCTTGCCAGGGAGGGGTGGTGGGGAAAAAAGAAAGAGAAAGACAAGAAGAATTGTGTGGGCTTGTGCTTATTGGAACTGTGTTGTGCCTGTGAGAACGGGGAAGGCATTGCCCACAATAGCCACAGTTCACAAGTCCTTCATCTGGCTTCCAATTAAGCTTAGTGCTAACTTCAAAATCCTCCTTCTTATATATAAATCCTTAATTAGCCAAGGCCCTGTTTACCTATATAAATTCATCATTACTTACAAACTAGAGAGTGCATTAGAATCTCGGGATGCTAGACTACTTATGAGTACAAGGATTAATAAAATAACAGTGCAAGATCAAGATTTTAATTACTGCACCTCAGAATTTGAAATAATCCACCTGCCAATATAAGTCTCAGCTTTTAAAATCAGGCTGAAGACTTACTTCAGTCTAGCACACCCTGCCTAGAGCTGCTGATTAATTGTACATAATGCATCTTTGTTTGTTAGTCACTTCTACAAAAATATAAGTAACAATAATTATGGACCGACTAACCCTCCTCTATTCTATTTCACTTCTCTCTTTCACTGTTCTACTGCCAAGCTGTTCTCCTATCGATGTAAAAGTCATTTCACATCTTGAGAGCCTAGGAATCAACAAATGGAAATATGAAATGGCCCAGCATTGAGTCTACTGTAGAATGCCCAGGAGGGGTTGGGCGCCTAATTCGGTGAGGTCACCTGGACTCTGTCTTTGCCTGTTCTGACCATGGACCCACCCCAACCCCATATTCTATCTATCTATCTATCTATTGTCTCCAGGGATACTGCTGTATGGAGTTTGTTTTTCTCTCCTCTGTTGTCAACTGGTAATAGTGCCCCAGTCTAATTAATGGTCAGATATGTAAGGCTTCTAATTACTTTAATCAGTTTCAAACTACTTTGTCTTCCTGTGTGTTTACCTTTATGTGTACTCATTCTGTATTTAGGAATTTGAAAAATTTACAATTGCCTTTTACCTGAGAACTTGTCACAGCACTCGGCGCCATTACTCAGTGAAGGGTGCTACACAAAGTTAAATATTTGAATTGAAAGTGAAAATAAAATTGTTTACTTCATATAATAACGCAGTGTTTAGTGCTAATTCATTGCAGCTTCTGGACACTGGGTGTGACTCATAAGCTATACACAGTATGATGTTTACACGTTCTTCTCAGGTCTATGTGGGTTTTACACCCACATGGTCAACAAACATTACAGCGATTCTGATGAGAATAGGCCATTCAGACCGATTCTACAAAATACCATTATGTTGACATCTGAAACAAAGTTCTTGGTTCCCCAAAAACCTGAACTGCATTAAGAAGATTTCATGTTAAAATAATGGATAGACATAATAACTAACATTCATGCATAACATGCAGGGATCATGCCTGCCTGTTTCTTGGTGTTGAAAGAAATGTCTACAACTTAATATCAGCAAAATCAAAGATGTTGGTGGAGGTTGAATTTTTCTGTAAGTTTGAATTGATTGTATGGAATGTTATCTGCTTGTAATAAAATAAAATACAATAAGATAGATAGATAGATAGATAGATAGATAGATAGATAGATAGATAGATAGATAGATAGATAGATAGATAGATAGATAGATAGATAGATAGATAGATAGATAGATAAGAGAAGTAAACAAGTGGAAATCACTATATAGTAGACAGATAGATATGGATATGAGAGGCAATATATAATAAATAGAAAGCTAGATATGATAGGCAATGTGTAAGGAACATGCACACACACACACAATATATATATATATATATATATATATTATATATACACACACACTAGGGGGCTTCGCTCGCCAACCCCCGTGTTTGGTTTTCCGGATACACACTTTTAAGATTTTTTTTTCTTTGAATTGTTGCTATTTAATTAGTTTCACTTTTATTTCTGAACTTCTGTAAAAACAATATTTGTAATCTTGCGAGTCCCAATATGCTGAGACTTTTTAATGAGGTCAGGATAGGTTTCTCTGTTTGGAATTTCAGCATAGAAAAAACGATCGACATCATCAGCAGTTAATATTTTTTTTTTTTACAAAGTAACAAAGTAAGTAGAGTTCTGCATTGGACTCCTGTCTGTAAAGTCGTGCTATTTTCCTCTCACAGTTCCAAAAGTACGTGGGTTTACCAAGGTGATACCCCAGCTTTTGTCTACGTTTTTGTACAAGGGCTAGACAGAACGTTTTTGACTTCTGGGGTAAATTTAGGTTTTTAAATAAGCAGACAGATAAATATATACACATTAACAAAGTAACCAATAAATGCAGGTGCGGTAAACTCCGTTTTTGAAATTCTCAAGATTCTTTATTTGTCACATGCATAGTTATACAGGACAACACGCAGTGAAATGCATCCTGATTCGCTTATCAAAAAGTTAGAAGAATATCAGTTAGATTAACAAAAAGTCATAGATTGAAAGATAACAGTATAGTAAAACATAATAAGTAAAATTATGTGAATAAAGTAGAATTAAGTGCTAAGGTGCAATAGTGTAGTAATTATTGTGCAAAACCAAAGTTAGACTGGTGCATAGTTAAATGAGGCAGTTTGTTTGTTTGCGCTACTGCGATCTTTACTTTCTTTTTTTATATTTTGTAATTTTCCTACTTTCAGATCCTTTAACTTTCTCCACATGTGTATAGCGCCAACATTTTTTTTTTTTTTTTTTTTTTTTGAGCCTTTCTAATTTCCCTGGTTTCATAGTCTCTAACCTGCTCTGCATGTGTTTAGCGCCAACGTTTGTAAACGTCTTTATGAAGTTCTACTTTGTCTTTTACTCACTGTCATTTAATTCTGAGCTGGATTGGACATGCTTTTTTTTAAATTCCACTTGTTCCGGGCTGATAATTACTTTCCTTATTTTCTGAATTTGCACCTCGATTATTCTTTTTTGCTCTTTTTTCTGTCCAACGCATTTGAGTCTCTTTTCTCCGTGCTGCTTTCTTCTTCGCTTATATGTCGACATTTAATTTATAACATACTGTCCTTATACGCTTTATATGCGCAGAGAGCCCTATTATTTTATTTTTTTCATTATATAAAGTTATTGTCTGTTTTTACCTGCATTATTATCAATCTTTAATTTAATATTGTTTTTTTGTATTAGTAAGGTGCTGCTGGAGTATGTGAATTTCCCCTTGGGATTAATAAAGTATCTATCTATCTATCTATCTATCTGTGTGTGCTCAAATCCTTCACAAGACTGAATGTTTTGCTGCCTATTGTCCTATTTGATAGATTGTAAGTAGGGTGTGTCTTTGGTCTCATGGGTCTTTAAAATGTCTCCCGAGAAGATCACGTATCGTAGACTTGCTTTTTGCTTTCCAGGACAGGATTTCTTTTTATAATAGATAGATAGATATGAAAGATACTCGATATATATGAATGGCAGTGTGTAAGAAACACATAGATCAGAAAGGCAATTTACGGTATACGATAGATAGATAGATGAGAGGTACTTTATAAGTGTTCTGAACAACACGGCACATCTTCCCTATGACACGCCAACACTGAGGACTTTCAGCCAATGGATCATTCACCGGAAAAGTGTCAAGAAATGCGACTGGGGCTCCTTTATACCAACAGCAATACACCTGTATAGCACTCAATGAAACTGGGACTCCGGAGTCAGAAGTCATCTTTCTTTTTAATGTTCTTCCTTTCCAGTCATTCTGGTGCGTGTTCACAATATAGTGTAAAGCAAAACTTCCATCCCAAGGACAAATAATAAAGTTATATCTATGCCTCCATGACAGGGAGGATGGAATGGGAAAAATCAGATTCCTGCTCTGTGTACTCCATTACTCTGTCACAGAAAGGGTAATTTCCAAAAATGAATGGCTACAGAAGCATACACCTCTGCTTAATATTGTGGAATTGCAGATTTCCATATCTCAACCTACACTTTCCAAACTCATTTATTTATTTTATTCCCAATTTAAGAGGCTTGGCAGCTGCGTTTGGTGCACTTCAGGAACAGCACTGGGCTGGGCATCACAGTCACCACAACACATACATACGTTTTACTGCTCTGGGTACTCCATTACTCTGTCACAGAAAGGGCAATTACAAAACATTAATTGTATAAAGAAGTATACACTAGTGTTTATATTGTGGAGGTGCAGATTTTCACATCTGACCCCGTTTATTTATCTTCCCCATTTAAGAGGCTTGGAACAGCAAAGTCACTACAACACATACATACGTTTCACTGTTCTGGCTACTCCATTACTCTGTCACAGAAAGGACAATTTCCAAAAATGAAAGAATATATAAACATGCACGATTTCTGCATCTAACCATCCATTATCTGAAACTATTTAATTATTTACTTAATATCAGAGGCTTATAGACTGATTTGGGTGCAAAGCAGGTACAGCAATGAGCTGGACGCCATAGTCGCCACATTTAAACATCCCCGATTCGCACCGATGTGGTTTCTTGACCTGGATTTGTATTCTTTCTTTGATAAAACCTGACACTGCAACGCACCAATTTGACTCGATTGGTTTTAAATTGTGGGACAGCGCACTTGCCAGCCTTACTCTTTTCGAAAGTGTCTGTCAATTTAGGAAAGTACTCGAGAGGAGGTACGGTAGTAGAAAAGTGTTCCCTATCCACAGCTGCCATTTCCCCCACCACGCTACAATGCAATGTTTGACAGCTGTCTCGTAAATTTCACCATCCTTTTGACTTCGACAAGGCCGCCCACCGACTCGTAAATAAAACAAAAAAACCCTGGTGTTATTCCTCCAGACCCCTTATTATTTAGGAATGCGCAGAATTCACGCTTACGTTAAAACTGCAGTGTAATAAAAACAGATAAATACACCGAAATGAATTGGAAGATTCGTTATGACATTTCAAAAAGGTTCAAGTACTCACTTCTTTCTCATCTTCCTGTATCCCGATTGCATGTAAGATCCACGAAGACTAGAGGGGGGACGAGGATCAAAACACGAAAGAACAGAATAATAAGAGTAAAAAAAAGAAAAAATCTTTGGTCGAGTTGTTACAAGAGCGGCTGTTTCCTGAGACACCCCCTCCAACGCCGCTAAGCCGATTTCAGTTCCGAGTTCCTTCACACGACTCTCGCGTTCCTCGTCGAGCAGATGTCGCGGCACACCATGTGCTGCACACTCGGCCACCAGCAAAAAAAAACAGTTCCTTACGGAAACACTCAAACATTAGTGCAGGCGAGTCAGAATCTGAAAAAAAAATACGAATGCCGGTTGACTTTGGGTCTTGTTTTCCTACAACACGATACTGTGTTTGTATAGGGACAGGTTATGTGGACGGAACACCGTACAGGAAGTGAGTTGTGATAGGTTTGACTAAAGTTCCCTGTCTTCCGTAAACGCGCGTATCCAACGCGGAAGCAGACAGAAGGTTTTAGAACCGAGAACGTAAGTGACTGGATCTTTATGGGGTTCATTTGCTATGCTTTCTTGCGGTCTAAAAATTTTTTTTGCCCCCCACTGAGTGGCAAAGTAAGGGATTTGTTGTATAAGTTTTTTATACTGCTTGTAGATTCAAGTGCAGGAGCTGCCCGAGTGACGGCGTCTTGATGTCGTGCCGATTTAAAAGTCCCCATAAGGTTGACTTTAGTCAAAAACGTCAGCACTCAAATCACCTCCCGGCTTCTCCTCAAAGTTCTTATAGGCGCCATCTATCCATTTTATGGCCCCGTGGGGTAACAGTCCGCAATGTGCCCTGAATCTTGTTGTCAAGAGCATGACGTATTCCGAGGAAACATTAAATAAGTAGTAGAACATACATGATCGTGGTTTATTTATGTTAAACAAATTAATTTTTTTTTATTTATGTTATAAATGGAAATGTGCGAGCTCGGTACCTGTACGTAATCTAGTGAGGAACGCAGTAGAAGAAAAAAAATAAGATTGGAACAGGAGATCAAGCGCAGTGAAGTGACAGTGCCAGAGCCGGACAATATTAGAGCACCATTAATGAAATATTAAGGGCCGTGCGCACCGGACACCGCAGGAGGGACCCTAACAATCTATCCCATAAAGTTAATCGAAATCTGATGATACCGAGTGGGCCGTCTGTGCTACTGATAGGGATCTCGCTCCGCATACCAAGGGGGAACCCTAACAACCTCCCCTCAGTTCGTCGAAATCAGATGATACCTAGTGGGTGCCGTTTAAGAAAGTAAAAGTGGACGAAAGTACGTAAAAAGTGCAAGGCAAGTACCAAGAGGCGTGCGCTCCTCAAAATCCGTTGTTGAATATACATAGAGGAGCACCGTTTGTGCTCCTGATAGGAAGTTCGCTCCGGACACCAAAGTGGGGAGACCCTATCAACCTCCCCTCTAGTTCGTCGAAATCGGATGATACCTAATGGGCGCCGTTGAAGAAATTAAAAGTTCACACTCTCGGTATACCAAGAGGCGTGCGCTTGTCAAATCCATGCCTGAATATAATACAGGTAAAGGGACGCTGTTTGTGCCACTGATGGGGGGCTTGCTCCGGACCACCGAGTGTAATAATAATAATAATAATAAATCATCACCCACCAGTCGTCGAAGACTAATAATATCGACTACCCACAAAAGACAACGAGGGGCGGCGTTCGTCTTCCCAGCCCATTTCTCCAAATGGGCTTCGACCGGCAACGGGCAGCGCACATCGTTATGCCAGAGTTCCATTCAACAGGTATAAACACGCAGTCATTTTTTCTCTCATTTTTTTCTATCTCAATACAACATCTTGAAATATAGATAATTTGTGCTGTAATGTAACGCAATCCAATATGCTAAGTGTATTGCTGTGCATTGCAAATTCATATAGTGCATTTCATTTTAGCATGACTTTGTGATGGTATAATGAAAAATATACCAACCAATTGATCGATTGACTTTTCACTACAGAATGAACTTTTCAAATAAATTTTTAATGCACTTGGTTTACCTTTTACTTATTTTTTTTCAGTTCTGAAGTTGCTTTTTCAAAACTGTTCACACAGTTTGCATTACCAGCACATGGTGTGACCAAACAGGTAATCCTACCTCTAATCAGTTAGTCCATATCTCAGATCGACTCATGGCATCAAAACATTGCTACATATAATGACTTAAATAATGACCTAAAACAGCAATAATAGACAGCATTAGATTAGGTTAAATTTGACAAGAGAAACTTTATTATTCCCATTATATAATTTAGATGCATACAGCAGCAGAAACATTTAAAAGAGCATGGATACAGACTCACAGGACCAATAATGAACCTAAACGATTGATAGATAAATAAATAAATGTATGTTGTGCAGAAATTTTTAAATGAACTTGAAGTACGTCAGGATGAAACATTGAATTGCCTGATAGTAGTGAGCAGAAAAGATTCCGAGAGGCGCTTTTTAGCACATCGTGGTGGAATGAGCCAGTAGTAAAAAGTGCTCCAAGAAAGCACATGCTCCTGGAGGGGATGTACAGGATTTTTCATGATGGCATTGAATTGCCAGATAGCAGTGGGCAGAAAAGACCTCCAGAGGTGCTTCTTAGCACACTGTAGGGGAGTGAGCTTGTGAATAAATTGACTCCAAAGGAGCACCTCCTGGAGGGGATGGAGAGGATTTTACATGATGGCATCCAATTGTGCCCCCATCCTCTTTTCCACAACAGCTTCCAATGTGTCTGGAGTTTGCCCTGTGATGGTGCAGGCTTTCCTCATACGTTTCTTCTTGCGTTGTGCATCTTTTGAGCTCATGTTGCTTTCCCAGGAGACCACAGCATTGAACAACATACTGGCTACTAAGGTCTGGTAGAACATTTCCAGCAGCATGTGGAACACAGCCCGGACACAGACAGGCAGACACCGATGGTTCACCAACCAACATACATTTAATCATAATTTACTATGATAGATAGATAGATAGATACTTTATTAATCCCAATGGGAAATTCACATTCTCCAGCAGCAGCATAATCCATCCATCCATCCATTTTCCAACCCGCTGAATCCGAACACAGGGTCACGGGGGTCTGCTGGAGCCAATCTCAGCCAACACAGGGCGCAAGGCAGGGAACCAATCCCGGGCAGGGCGCCAACCCACCGCAGGACACACACAAACACCAAGCACACACTAGGGCCAATTTAGAATCGCCAATCAACCTAACCTGCATGTCTTTGGACTGTGGGAGGAAACCGGAGCGCCCGGAGGAAACCCATGCAGACACGGGGAGAACATGCAAACTCCACGCAGGGAGGACCCAGGAAGCGAACCCGGATCTCCTTACTGCGAGGCAGCAGTGCTACCACTGCGCCACCGTGCCGCCCCAGCAGCATAATGATACAATAAATAATATTAAATTAAAGAATGATAATAATGCAGGTGAAAAACAGACAATAACTTTGTATGTACAGTGCACACATACAACCCAATACACCCCCAAAGTCCAGGCCTCTCGCACAATGCCTTCCTCTCTGGTCCACCTCCACTCCTCTCCTCCGAGCTCTTGCCTTCTTCCTCCCGACTCCAGCCATCGAATGGAGGGAGGTGGCCCCTTTTATACACACCCGGACGTGCTCCAGGTGACTCCCGATTAACTTCTGCCGGCATTCCTCAGTGTGGCGAAAGTACCGGCTGTGCACCCGGAAGCACTCCGGGTGTCCCTGGTCTTCTTTCCTCTCAGCACTTCCGGGTGTGGCAGAAGTGCTGAGGGCCAGGACTCCTCAGGCATTGGGGCGCCCCCTGGCGGTGACCACAGGCCCCTATAAGGTTGAGCTTCTAAGCTCTGTTCCCATGGTCCCCAAAGCCACCAGGGTGGTCGCCCCCTCATGGTCTGGATGAGGCATAAGCCCTCCTCCGGTCCTCCTGGGCATCCCGGCTGGGTGCCACCCTCAGCCACTTGCCACAAGCATTAAAAGACAAGTCTCCTTGGAAAGTATACTCTGCTCCGACCCTTCTTGCCCAGCTCTACTGTGTTAATAATAATAATAATTCATTTTATTTATTTATAGGCACCTTTCAAAACACTCAAGGACAACCAACAATAGATAAAACACACATTGTAGACAAAACTAAAATACAAAAATTAAAATCAGAGCAATTGTAATTAAAGATTGTTAGACTAGTCCAGATCATTATATATACTATATTATAGTATAGATGATCATTGTTTATCACGTAATTTTAATCTCATGTCTACAAAAACACAGCATTAGAAAATATGGACATCTTTTCAATCTGTAAAATGTCCACAAATGAATAAACCATGTTGCAGTATACTTCAGTGGCTTTTATTTTGAATAGATGTACATTTGTAACCCCCCTTCCCCAAAACAACTCCACCATGCAAGTTCATCCTATCCTCTGGATTTGGCTACAAATTCCCATCCACATCACATATGATGATGATGATGATGATGATAATGGACTTTATTAAACCCCAAGGAGAAAATGTCTTTTTGCATGACCTTTTGGAGGGTCAGAGTGCAGGGTCAGCCATTGCACAGCGCCCCTGGAGCAATTTTCAGGTTAAGGGCTTTGTTCAAGGACTCAACAGAGTAGGATCCCTTTCCGGCAGTAATGGGATTCAAACTGTTGCATCTCTGCCCTCCTTGCCCAGTCTGTGAGTTTTGCTGGGCAGCCTTCTCTTGTCAGTTTTACAGTGGTGCCATATTCCTTCCATCTTATATATAAACGTCTACACGTGGAAGTGTGTGTGTCTGTTTTTCCAGTCAGGAAGTGAGAGGTGAAGTCGGGGTAAAGGCTCCACCTCCGAGGAAACAGAAAACTCGCTTAGCCGCTAATAACACAAGCGAGGCCTGCACGTCAGCAAAACGAAACCTCAGAAGAAAGACAAAGTCGCTTAGCCGCTAACATCGGCAAAACGGTATCCATTTTACTTTTCCTCCCGCCACTAATGCACAAGCGAGGCGAGCACGTGTGCAAAACGAATCCTCCTAGGAGGGAGACGCCCAGAGTCGTTCCTTTCAATTACCTGACATCTCTACATTTCAATTTATTTTTCTGACGATTTGAATAGTTTCTAGGACCCCAAACTTTTTACAGCACGGGCTTACACAGCTAGTTTTGTTATAATGGATTTAAAGGTGCTTCCATGGGATATTCAAAGTTTGGGATGTTTTTTTTTCTATACTACTCTACAACTTTGTCTCTAACCTGTTTAGTGTGCTCCCTGGTCTTCATGTTGTTTGCATGCTCAGAACAGGTCTATTTATATAAACACGTGAATTTTTGAATATGCATGAAACCTTTGCTTAATTCTAAATGAAATTACAATCAGAAAATCTAAGAATATAAATAAAAGATGTTAATCATAAGAGAAATGTGCTTTATATCTTACTTATCACATATACAGTGCCATCCATGATATTTGGCACAAAGGCACATTTTTCCTTGATTTTCCCCTCTGCGTCACAGTTTTTTGGCCATATATTTTCAAGGGGATTAGCATATATTTCGGTCACACCATGTAGAAATGACACTTTTTCTACATTTCAAGGCATCATAATGTTTGGTACAATTGGCGTCACAGGTGTTTGTGATTCCTCAGGTGGGTTTCATGGCTTCATAAGATACCTCGGCTTGCTGCTACCCTTTGGAGTCTGGAGTTGCCATTGCTCAACATGAAGACAAGAGCTGTGCTAATGAAAGTTAAAGAAGCCATCCTGAAAACAAGAATAAAACCATTGGAGACATCAGTGAAACCTTAGGATGACAGAAATCAACTGTCTGGAATATCAGGAAGAAGAAAGAACACGCTGGTGGGCTCAGTAATTACAAAGGGACTGGTAGGCCAAGGAAGACCTCCACTGCTGATGACAGAAGAATCTTCTCTATGGTAAAGAAAAGCCCTAAATTCCTGTGTGACAGATTAGAAACAGTCTTAAGGAGGCAGGTGTGTATGTGTGTGTGAGTCAGAGACGACTATTTGTGGAAGACTTCATGAATAGACATACAGAGGCTATACTGCAAGATGAACACCACAAAAACAGTATGCTCAGATTACAGTTTGCGATGAAGGATGTAACACTGGAATTCCTGAAGCCTACGAAAAAACTTGTAATCTCGGCCCACCTTTAATCCCTTCGCACCTCTACCATCAGCGTCTTTTGTTTTGTAAATGTGTCGATCAGCACAAGTAGCAAGCAGCCTTCATGAAATACCCCGGCTTGCTTCTACCCTTTGGAGTCACAGTTTGCTATTTTTCAACATGAGAACAATGAAAGTCAAAGAAGCCATTATGAGGCTGAAAAACAAGAGTCAAACTATTGGAGAGATCAGTGACACCTTAAGATGACTGAAATCAACTATCTGGAATAGCACGAAGAAGAAAGAACACACTGGTGGTCTTAGTAATCACAAAGGGACTAAAAGGCAAAGGAAGACCCTCACTGCTGATGACAGAAGAATCCTCACTTTGGTAAAGAAAAAGCCCCCAACTCCTGACCGACAGACCAGAAACAGTCTTCAGTGGGCAGGTGTGTGTGTCAGGGATGACTATCAGCAGAAGACTTCATGAACATTGCAAGATGAACACCACAAAAACAGGATGGCCAGATTACAGTTTGAGAAAAAATATCTTAAAAAGAACCTGCAGAATTCTGGGAAAAGGTCTTGTCGACAGACGAGACAAAGAATGATGGCAGAGCAAAGTGTGGAGATGAAAAGGAACTGCTCAAGATCCAACGCAGATCACCTCATCCCATTTAGCATGGTGGTGGGGGTGTGTTATGGCTTGAGCATGTATAGCTGCCACAGGTCTCTTCATTGATGATGAATCTACTGATGGTAGTGGCATAATGTATTCTGAGGTGTATAGAAACATCTGCTCAAGTTCCAGTAAATGCCTCCAAACTCCTTGGGTGGCGCGTCATCCTACAATAACATAGTGATCCCAGCCATACTTCTAAGACAACACAGGAGTTTGTCAAAGCTAAAAAAAATGCAAACTTCTGGAATGGTCAAGCCAGTCTCCCAAGTTAAATTCAAACGAGCAGGTCTTCCTTATGCTGATGAGAAAACGTAAGGGGACAAGCCCCTGAAACAAGCAGAAGCTGAAGATGGCCGCATTAGAGGCTTGGTAGAGCATCACCAGAGAAGATCCTCAGCACCTGGTAATGTGTAAGAATCGCAGACTTCAAGCAGTCATTGTATGATAATAGATATGTGACAAAGTCCTAAATATGATGGCTTTAATAGGCCTGCCAATGTTGTGTCCAAACATTATGGTGCCCTGAAATGCAGGGACTTTGTAGAAAAAGTGTGGTGTGACCAAAATCCCCTTCAATGAAAGTCTCCAAGGTGCACTTTAATTACATCTGAATTGTTTCATTTGAAATTTTAAACCCAAATGGGGGGTCTTTTTTAAGTGAAAATCATCCAATTAAGATTGGCAGCCAATCGATCGTGGCACGTCTATGTGTGTTAATATTTGCATTTTGCTTAAAAGGAAATGTAACCTTGTAAGTTTCCTGTACATCCAGTCAAGACCCAGAGCTAACAGGTCAGTGAAGCATTCCAGCAGGAATTAAAAGGACAGCCCTGTTGTTGGAGCAATTCCTGGTGTTAACTCTGGAAAAAAAACAAAAAAACATAAATTTAAATATGGATAATTTGGCATTGCAGTCACTTTATACTGTTGGTTTATATAGTTATTGCCACATGTGGAGTACTGTGAAATTCTTACTTGCACCTGTTAACTTTCAGACTTTCAGTGCCAATATTTTATGTTCCTGATTTAGTATAATAATTTTTAAAAAGCTTCCAGAAACTAACATTAAAAACTGCTTATTTGTGCACTGACTCAAATGTATTTTGCAATGATTTCATTTATGAGTATTTAATAATAAGTAACACTAAACATACAGTACATTTCTTTTATGAAAATTTCCTATCATGGGAATATTGTATTGTCATGTCATTTTGTAACTTGTATAAGACAATGAGATGACAGTGATAAAGAATTGGGGTACCAGCCTGGTCAACCCGTATAATTGGTTTGCTAAAAAAAAATATTATTTAATATATACAGTACTGTGCAAGAGTTTTAGACAGGTGTGAAAAAATGCTGTAACCAAAGAATGCTTTCAAAAATGGAAGTGTTAATCATTTATTTTCATCAATCAACAAAATGCAGTGAATGAAAAAGAGAACTCTAAATCAAATCAATATTTGGTGTGACCACCCTTTGCCTTCAAAACAGCATCAATTCCTCTAGGTACACTTGCACACAGTTTTTGAAGGAACTCGGCTGGTAGGTTGTTCCAAACATATTGGAGAACTAACCCCAGATCTTCTATGGATGTAGGCTTCCTCACATCCTTCTGACCCTAACTACAAAGAGGACTATTTCATTTATGTTAGGTAGAATGCCCAAAGGGGACTGGGCGGTCTCGTGGCCTGGAACCCCTACAGATTTTATTTTTTTCTCCAGCCTTCTGGAGTTTTTTTTTTGTTTTTTCTGTCCACTCTGGCCATCGGACCTTACTCCTTCTTATGTTAACTAAGGTTGTCTTATTTTAATTTCTTATTTGTCTTTTATTCTTCTTTTCTTCATTATGTAAAGCACTTTGAGCTACTTTTTGTATGAAAATGTGCTATATAAATAAATGTTGTTGTTGTTGTTGTTCTTCATGTAATCCCAGACACACTCGATGATGTTGAGATCAGGGCTCTGTGGGGGGCCATACCATCACTTCCAGGACTTCTTGTTCTTCTTTACGCTGAAGATAGTTCTTAATGACTTTGGCTGTATGTTTGGGGTCGTTGTCCTGCTGCAGAATAAATTTGGGGCCAATCATACGCCTCCCTGATGGTATTGCATGATGGATAAGTATCTGCCTGTATTTCTCAGCATTGAGAACACCATTAATCCTGACCAAATCTCCAACTCCATTTGCAGAAATGCAGCCCCAAACGTTCAAGGAACCTCCACCATGCTTCACTGTTGCCTGCAGACACTCATTATTGTACCACTCTCCAGCCCTTCTGCGAACAAACTGCCTTCTGCTACAGCTAAATATTTCAAATTTTGACTCATCAGTCCAGAGCACCTGCTGCCATTTTTCTGCACCCCAGTTCCTATGTTTTCGTGCATACTTGAGTCGCTTGACCTTGTTTCCACGTCGGAGGTATGGCTTTTTGGCTGCAACTCTTCCATGAAGACCACTTCTGGCCAGACTTCTCCGGACAGTAGATGGATGTACCTGGGTCCCACTGGTTTCTGCCAGTTCTGAGCTGATGGCACTGCTGGACATCTTCCGATTTCGAAGGGTAATAAGCTCGCTGTGTCTTTCATCTGCTGCACTAAGTTTCCTTGGCCAACCACTGCGTCTACGATCCTCAATGTTGCCCGTTTCTTTGTGCTTCTTCGAAAGAGCGTGAACAGCACATCTTGAAACCCCAGTCTGCTTTGAAATCTTTGTCTGGGAGAGATCTTGCTGATGCAGTAGAACTACCTTGTGTCTTGTTGCTGTGCTCAATCTTGCCATGACATGAAACTGTCTTCCACAACCTCACCTTGGTAGCAGAGTTTGGCTGTTCCTCACCCAGTTTTAAGCCTCCTACACAGCTGTTTCTGTTTCAGTTAATGACTGTGTTTCAACCTACGTGTGACATTGATGATCATTAGCACCTGTTTGGTAGAATTGGTTGATCAAACACCTGACTAGAATCCTACAAAATCCCTGACTTTGTGCAAGTGGACCTATAAGAATTGATGCTGGTTTGAAGGCAGAAGGTAGGAACACCAAATATTGATTTGATTTAGATTTTTCTTTTGTTCGCTCACTTTGCATTTTGTAAATTGATAACAATAAACAATCATTATTTATATTTCTGAAAGCATTCTTTGTTTACAGCATTTTTTCACACCTGCCTAAAACTTTTGCACAGTACTGTATATATAAATATATATATAATCCAACGTCTGCCTGTATGTCTGTCCGCTTTTCACAAGAGTATCTTCGGATTTAGATTTTTTTTTTTCTATAATTTGCTTGGACATTCCAGTTGATTTTGCGACTTTTCTCATCGCGCTAAGTATCCCAGTTCGCTTGCAGAAGCAATTTATTCGCACTAATCCGCTGTGGGCCAAGGAAAGGGGGAAGCGGACGGGGCCCTCCTCACTCACGTGCCAGACTCTGTTTGAATCGGTCTACCTCTGGCCACGTTTTGAAGCATACCTTGCACCCACTTAGCTAGCCATACCTGTTTGTTTATTGATTTTTAAAGTTTGTCCTGTTTCACTACTACATGGGCGGAGCTGCGGGAAACAGCTAGTAAATAATATGAATATATATATATATATATATATATATATATATATATATATATATATACACACGCGTATATAATCCAACGTCGGTTTGTCTGTCTGTCTGTCTGTCTGCTTTTCACGAGAGAACTACTTAACGGATTTTGATTGTTTTTTTTCTAGAATTTGCTTGAACATTCCGGTCGATTTTGCAACCTCTCTTATTGCGGTAAGTATCATAGTTCACTTGTGGTACCGATTTATTTGCACGAATCTGAGAGACACGCAGCAGGCCCCTCCACTCTGACGCGCCAGCCTCGGGCTGTTCCTTACCTCTTCTTAGCTAACGAATGTGAGAACTACTTAACGGAGTTAGATTGGGTTTTCTTCTGTAATTTGCTTGAACATTCCAGTTGATTTTGCGACATCTCTCATCGCGCTGAATATCATAGTTCACTTGCGGTACCGATTTATTTGCACGAATCCGAGAGACACACAGTGGACCGTGGGGAGGGGCGAGGTCCTCCTCACTCACGCACCAGCCTCGGGGCGTACCTTACCTCTGCTTTGCTAGCGAACGAGAGAACTACTTAACGGATTTAGATTGAGTTTTTTTTTTATATTTTTATTTTATTAATTTTCATTGTAATCATTCCATACAAACAGATCAATTTATGACCCAACAAAATTGAAGACAAATCAAACCCCACCCCTGAGAAGGAGAGCTTAGCTAAAGGAAAATTGCTTAAGGCTTTTTAATAAGGCAACATTAAACAAAAGAAAGGGAGAAGTAAATATATATGTAAATAAGAGATGGAGAAGGGAGTTAAATTTAGATTGAGTTTTTCTCTACAATTTGCTTGAACATTCCCATTTATTTTGCGACTTCTCTCATCACGTTAAGAATCACTGTTCACTTGCAGGAGTGATATATTCGTGCTAACCTGAGACAGAGGCTGCATGCCGAGGGGAGGGGGAAGCGTGACATCAGGAGTGGGCAGAACCCTCCTCACTGTCCTGTTTCACTACTACTCAGGCGGAGCAATGGGGGACGGCTAGTATAATATAAATATTTATATTAACCTAATTTAAAGTTACATATTATAAAATTCTATAATTATATGTTATAATTGTGGAGACATCTTTACAGAGGCGAGTGCACAACAGAACTCACAAAGATGACTGAGCTTCTGGTTTTGAGTCCTTCCAGCAGGAAGAGACGGATCCAGGTGGATGGACACTGGAAGTGGTGTTAGAGGCGTTATAGTCGTCAGTCATTCAGTCTGCGGAGGGAGGAAGAGAAAAAGGCATTGGGACACAGTGCCAACCCCTGGAGTGGCGGTAAAATTACAGTCACTAGAGCCATTCAGCTGCCCCCTATGTGCAAGCAGGTGACACCTGCATAATCCAGACCAGAGGTTGCAGGTTTAGGGGTGGGGTGGGGATTGGTCTGAAGCCCATCCCAGTTAGCTTTGGGCACAATGCCATTGCATGGTGAACAAACCCACCTAGGGCGGCACGGTGGTGCAGTGGTAGCACTGCTGCCTCGCAGTTAGGAGACCTGGGTTCGCTTCCCCGGTCCTCCCTGTGTGGAGTTTGCATGTTCTCCCCGTGTCTGCGTGGGTTTCCTCCCACAGTCCAAAGACATGCAGGTTAGGTGGACTGGCGATTCTAAATTGTCCCTATGTGTGCTGTGTTTGTGTGCGTGTGTCCTGCAGTGGGTTGGCACCCTGCCCGGGATTGGTTTCTGCCTTGTGCCCTGTGTTGGCTGGGATTGGCTCCAGCAGACCCCCGTGACCCTGTGTTCGGATTCAGCAGGTTGGGAAATGGATGGATGGACAAACCCACCTACACACCAAACATGTTAGGGTCAATTTAACATTTAACCTAACCTGTATGTCTTTGGCTGCGGTGGGTTGGTGCCCTGCCCGGGATTGGTTCCTGCCTTGTGCCCTGTGTTGGCTGGGATTGGCTCCAGCAGACCCCCGTGCCCCTGTGTTCGGATTCAGCAGGTTGGGAAATGGATGGATGGACAAACCCACCTACACACCAAACATGTTAGGGTCAATTTAACATTTAACCTAACCTGTATGTCTTTGGACAATGGGAGGAAATTGAAGTACCCTGAGGAAACCCACACAGACATGGGGAGATCATGCAAACTCCATGTAGGGAGGAGCCAGGGAGCAAACCCTGGTCTCCTTACTGCACTACCACTGCGCCTCCACCATTGTATTGTGAAACTTGAATTGCAGTATGAATCGTAGGTCAAAATTTTACGTGTGTGTTTCTTTTTACTTCCAGGTGCGAAACATTGTAAGTATGGCTACAACGATGCCTTCCGTTGCTTCTCAAGTTCCTTTTGCACATTTGTGTTCAACGTTAGAAAAAATACAAAAGACAAAGACTCGCCCCGAGAAAGCAAAACATTTGAAGGATTTTTTGGACTCCTGGAGAAAGTTTCACAGCGTGCTTCATAAAAATGACCCCAACACAACAGATTCGTTCTATCCTTCAATGCGCCTGATCCTCCCCCAGCTGGAGCGAGAGAGAATGGCCTATGGGATAAAGGAAAACATGCTCGCCAAGCTGTATATCGATGTTTTATGTTTGCCAAAAGATGGTGTGGATGCAAACAAGCTTCTCAACTACCGAGCTCCTAGCACCTCCCAGGGAGAGGCAGGGGATTTTGCTGTTGTAGCTTATTTTGTCCTAAAGAAGCGATGCACAAATCAGGGGTGTCTTTCCATCCAGGAAGTCAATAACTTCCTGGATTCGGTGGCCAGCAATAATGCTTCTAAAAGAAAAGACTTGGTGAGGAAGAGTCTACTGGACTTGATAACAAAAACCTCTGCTTTGGAGCAAAAATGGCTGATTCGCATGATCCTGAAAGACATGAAGCTGGGCTACAGCAAAGAAACCGTGCTGAACATTTTTCATCCAGACGCCGTGGAACTCCACAACGTGACCACAGATTTGGAAAAGGTATGCCGGCAACTTCACGACCCAAACGTTTGCCTGTCGGACGTCTCCATTGCTTTGTTTTGTGCCTTTAAGCCCATGTTGGCCGCGGTCGCAGACATCCATCAGATTGAAAAGCAAATGAACAACCAGCCCTTTTATATTCAGACAAAATTAGACGGGGAGCGCATGCAGTTGCACAAAGATGGAGACGTGTACAAGTATTACTCTCGCAACGGTTACGACTATACCCAGCAGTTTGGTGCGTCACCTTTAGAGGGATCCTTAACTCCATTTATTCACAATGTTTTCAAACCCAATATTGTAAACTGCATACTGGATGGGGAGATGATGGCTTACAACCCTACCGCCGAGACCTTCATGCAGAAAGGCAGCAAGTTTGACATTAAACGCATGGTGGACGATTCCGACTTGCAGACTTGCTTCTGTGTATTTGATGTACTGCTGGTTAATGATCAGAAACTCGGGCACGAGGTGCTTCGTAAAAGACACGAGATTCTCGATAGCGTCTTTGCTCCCGTGCAGGGCAGGATTCACATTGTCCCCAAAACAGAGGCAAGGACGAAACAGGAAGTGGTGAATTTTCTGAATGAAGCAATTGACAACAGGGAGGAAGGAATCATGGTAAAGGATCCCATGTCTATTTACAAGCCGGATAAACGCGGGGAGGGCTGGTTAAAGATAAAGCCAGAATACGTAGATGGTCTCATGGATGAACTGGACATCCTAATCATTGGGGGTTATTGGGGAAAGGGACTACGGGGTGGAATGATGTCCCATTTTTTATGCGCAGTTGCTGAAACTCCACCGCCAGGAGAAAAGCCCAAAGTCTTCCATTCGCTGTGCAGAATTGGATCGGGGTATACAATGAAGGAGTTGTACGACCTCGGCCTAAAGCTAGCAAATCATTGGAAGCCATATCGCAAAAAAGATCCACCGACTTCTATTTTGTGTGCTACCGAAAGACCAGAGGCGTACATCGAACCGTGTCATTCGGTGATTGTCCAAGTCAAGGCTGCAGAGATTGTTGACAGCGACATGTACAAAACTGGATGCACGCTACGCTTTCCAAGAATTGAAAAAATACGCAATGACAAAGAGTGGTACGAGTGTATGACCGTGAAAGATCTGGCCCATTTTCACTCGAAAGCTTCCGGAAAACTAGCCTCCCGACATGTAAAACTAAATGAGGATGAGCCAGATAAGAAGAAAAGGAAAGTTACTGCCAAAACGAAGAAGGTCATCGATGTCATCGATCACTTCAAATCCCAAGACCTTTCAAACATTAGCAGAGTTTCCAATATATTTGAAGACGTGGAGTTCTGTATCATGAGCGGCAACTCGGAACATTCAAAGGCAGATCTTGAAAAGTCAGTTGCCCAGTATGGTGGTATTGTGGTTCAGAACCCGGGGAAGGATACATACTGCATCATCGCCGGTATCGAGAACATGAGAGTCAAAAATGTTATCGCTGCAAAGGACTTTGACGTTGTCCAAGTCGAGTGGCTGTTAGAATGCATAAATTCTGAAAAATGTGTCCCGTGGCAGCCCTGTCACATGATTCACATGTCCCCTTCCACACAGCAGCACTTTGCGAAGGAATATGATTGCTACGGTGATAGCTATCTTGTAGACACTGATGAAGATCAACTGAAAGAGGTGTTTAAACGTATAAAGAAGGCCGAGGAGAAGATGTCGTTAGAAGCCATAGCTGACCTGGAGCAGAGGTACAGCTGGGAGGATCGCCCCAACAGCATGTTTCGGCAGTGCAGAGTTTATCTGGACCAGTATGCTGAAATTGGGAACCGAGGAAGCCAAATTCACGGATCCAGCTTGAAAATAAGAGCTTTGGAACTCCGATTTCATGGTGCCGAAGTGCTGTCCGAGCTCTTGGAAGGAGTTTCACATGTAATCGTCAGAGATGAAGCTCGCATCCAGGAGCTGAAAGGCATCAGGCGAGCGTTTGAAAAGAAGTTTAAGATTGTTCTGGAATCATGGGTAACCGAGTCTATCAATGCAGGCTATCTGATGAATGAGAATGATTACCTTGTATAAAGATCATGAGCTGAATGGTAAATATTTATGAAGATTTTTAAAGAACTGTGGTATTTTTAACATGTATATTACTGCAATTAAATATATTTTAAATAACTGCTTATTTTTAACATATATATTACTGCAATTAAACATATTTTAAATATAATTGTTCAGCGCTTATAGTTGTCTTTGAAAAGTGGATCCATCCTATGTCCTTAAATTAATACAGCGCTCTCCTTAATGTTGGGCACAAACACACATTTTTCCTTCATCTTTTATTCTCATAGCTATTTGCATTTTTAATTCTGTTACTTGTAGGGATGCTGCTCATTTCAGAATTATTAATTTCTGTGCCGTTAAAGATAATTATTCTCCTTTGACCCAACCTCTGGTGTGTTTCCTTATGATAATGCTAGGTTTTAGTGGTTGTTTCTTAGCTTGCTTTCTCTTTAACAGTGCCTTACGTTTTGTACTTTCCTGCTGCAAACATATTTCTCTTTGGGCTAGTGAAGTCTACCTGACCCTATGTGTAAGTGAGGCCTGGCCTCGGTAAGGTAGGCTAGTGCAGAAAATGCGGGTGACATAAAATCCGAAAGGCAGTAGACACGATCAGATGTTTGGCAGGTGCGGCTATTAACTCCACAGTTGCACAACTTTACTGTTGTAAACTCCCCCTTGCAGGTGATATAGACATAAGAAATCACTCCAAACGCAGTCTGGACTCAGAAAGGACGGCTGTGATATCTCTGGCAATCAGCAGCTACCCTCTAAAACACATGGAGCTCTGATCGCACTCTCAAAAACGTCAAACGTTACTCCTTAACAGTCTGCAGATGATAATGCCTGCTGAACAAACAGGTATCGCTAGCTAAGAGGAGGCAAGGTACACTCTGACACGTGGCGAGAGGCTGGCGAGTGAATGAGGAAGGCCCCGCTCTCGGCCCACAGCCACTCTCCTGGATTTGCATAAATACATCGGTACTGCAAGTGAACTCTGGTACTTAGCGCAATGAGAGAAGTCGCAAAATCAACTGGAAAGTTCAAGCAAATTATAGAAAACAACCCGATCTAAATCCATCCATCCATCCATTATCCAACCCGCTATATCCTAACTACAGGGTCACGGGGGTCTGCTGGAGCCAATCCCAGCCAAAAAAAAAGCGCGCAAGGCCCAAAAAAAAACCCCGGGCAGGGTGCCAGCCCACCGCAGGGTGCACACACTAGGGACAATTTAGAATCGCCAATGCACCTAACCTGCATGTCTGTGGACTGTGGGAGGAAACCGGAGCACCTGGAGGAAACCCACGTAGACACGGGGAGAACATGCAAACTCCACGCAGGAAGGACCCAGGAAACGAACCCAGGTCTCCTAACTGCGAGGCAGCAGCACTACCCACTGCACCACTATAACCCCCACGATCTAAATCCATTAAGTAATCCTCTCGTGAAAAGCAGACAGACATACAGACAGAACGCGCTTGGACCACAAAATTTTTAAAACCGTTTCTTAGCGAGCACCTATGGGCCAAGGGTAACCTACATTCCAAATTTCAAGTCCTCATACTTTGGGAGATTTCGTGATGAGTGAATCAGTGGTATTTGGCTTTTATATATATATATACCAGTAATGGCGCAGTGCAGTGAATACACTTGACTTGAGCATTCATAGTGTTCATCATCTTTCTCTGTACGTTTATCATTCGTTTGCTCAGAGGTTGATGTGCTTGCTGTTTCCTGAGCAGCTCTTCTTTACTCCACCTTAGCGGCCTGCTGCTTGTCTTCTTTCGCCAGCATCTTTTCACGTTAAAACTGATTGTTAGTTTTTGTGTTACAATTACTTAGTACGTTTTCCTTAATTGTTCACTTAATCTGGCACTTAAGTCTTCAATCTGCCTCAAGAATGATTAGCGAAGGTGGTAGGGAATGAGAACGGCGCCCGTATGCATGCGCTGCACGGCCGCCCTGCTGCGCGCTGCCTAGAGTTGATTCTACAATAAAATAAAAAGAGTAATAAAATCATCACCCCGAAAGCAGATAGTAGACGTCACGTAGTATATGTGTACCAAATTTCAAGTCAATAGGTGAAACGGTTTGCGAGCTACAGGTGATTTAAAATCCTGGACAGACAAACGAACAGCCACGGTAGCGTATTATAGAAAAAGATAGATTATCTAGAATAAACTTACTTTTCCGCAGGGTCGCACAGTATTAATGGCTCAGGTGACGTCCTTGATAAAAACAAAGATCCAGGCCTTTAATGACCTCTTGGGCATGGCCATCAGCAGTGTGTCTGTCTGCAGAGAGAGTGTTGACCTCGTCGAGAGGTTTACTTACCTCAGCAGTGACATTCATGTCTCTGGTAACTCTTCCTATGAAGTCAGTAGATGGATTGGGAGAGCATGGGGGGTCATGAGGTCGCTGGAAAGGAGTGTGTGGTGCTCCTGATATCTGGAAAAGGACAAAGGTCCTAGTCTTTAGAGTCCTGATGCACCCTGACTCTGAGACATGGACGCTATCCAGTGACCTGAGATGAAGACGGGACTCCTTCATGTGTGTCTCTGTGGAAAATTCTTGGATCCCGCTGGTTTGACTTTGTGTTGCTCACGGCGTCCTGAATGAGGCACGTAACTTGCATTATGAGGGAGCGTCAGTTACTGCACTAAGGCCATGAGACGCGATTACCCGAGGGTGATCCTGCTCATTGTTGGGGATCTGAATGGCTGGATCAGACCAAGGGGTCTCCCACATAACACCTGGCTGTGGTAATTAGAGGGTCACTTCCAGAGGGTGGGACTGGACCGCGTTTCTGCCTGGGGGGGTTGACAACCAGAATCCCGAGCTGTTTCGTCATGTGGTGGGTGCGGCAACGCACTGTACCAGTGCATGCTCCCCATCTTGACTTGGCTTGACTTGATTTGATATGGGAAAACGACAAACTGATCTCACAACTTGCAGTAAGTAAACAAAGGAATGGAAAAATAACGAAACATGAACTTCCACCTGGAAGTATGTATGAAAAAAGTTCCACAAGTGCTTTCTAATGTTCTGCCATTAAAGGTCGCCATTTAACCTGGCAAAGGACTTTCAAACACTATGGGAAGCGTTTAAATACAAATTCATACCTTTTCAGGTCAGCCTCATTCTAAAAATGATTATTCCGTAGTCACTATGTTACGTTTTTATGGCAATAGCAGATAGCTGACAGTGCAGTGCCCTCCAGAATGTTTGGGACAAAGACATGTTTTTCCTCTATTCGTTGTTCCTCTGATATATATATATAATCCAACGTCTGTCTGTCTGTCTGTCCACTTTTCATGAGAGATCTACTTAATGGATTTAGATCAGGTTTTTTTCTATAATTTGCTTGAAGATTCCGGTTGATTTTGTGACTTCTCTCATTGGGCTAAGTATCATAGTTCGCTTGCAGTACCGATGTATTTGCGCAAATCTGAGAGAGGAGCTGCAGGCCGAGGAGAGAGGGGGCAGGGTCCTCCTCACTCACGCTCCAGCCTCGGGGGTGTATCTTACATCTGCTTAGCTAGCGAACGAGAGAACTACTTTACGGATTTAGATCAGCTTTTTTTGTATAATTTGATATGAAAAAATATCACGGTGAGAACAGGTTTGGCTTCACTGTGTTGTGTATTGCCTGAAACGGCCATTAAATTGCGATGACACCTTGCTGCAATATCTCTGAAAAAGGTGTTTGATGATTAAATCCATCAATCCAGGGATGTGTCCATTCCAGCTAGCATTGGGCACGAGGCAGAAACAATCCCTGGATGGGGCATCAGATCATCACAAGGTGAACACTAGATAGATAGATAGATAGATAGATAGATAGATAGATAGATAGATAGATAGATAGATAGATAGATAGATAGATAGATAGATAGATAGATAGATAGATAGATAGATAGATCTACAATAGAGCCTGCCTTCCTCACCAGTTTGTCCAGGCATGAGGCGTCCCTCTTCTTTATGCTGCCTCCCCAGCACACCACCACGTAGAAGAGGGCGCTCGCCACAACTGTCTAATAGAACATCAGCAGCATCTAATTGCGGATGTTGAAGGACACCAGCCTTCTAAGGAAGTATAGTTGTCTCTGTCCTCTCTAGCATGGAGCATCAGTATTGGCAGTCCAGTCCAGTTTATCATCCAGCTGCACTCCAAGGTATTTATAGGTCTGCACCCTCTGCACACAGTCACCTCTGATGATCACGGGGTCCATGAGGGGCCTGGGCCTCCTAAAATCCACCACCAGCTCCTTGGTTTTGCTGGTGTTCAGGTGTAGGTGGTTTGAGTCGCACCATTTCACAAAGTCCTTGATTAGGTTCCTATACTCCTCCTCCTGCTCACTCCTGATGCAGCCAATGATAGCAGTGTCATCAGCGAACTTTTGCACGTGGCAGGACTCCGAGTTGTATTGGAAGTCCGATGTATATAGGCTGAACAGGACCGGAGAAAGTACAGTCCCCTGTGGCGCTCCTGTGCTGCTGACCACAATGTCAGACCTGCAGCTCCAGAGACGCACATACTGAGGTCTGTCTGTAAAATAGTCCACGATCCACGCCACCAGGTATGAATCTAATCCCATCTCTGTCAGCTTGTCCCTAAGGAGCAGAGGTTGGATGGTGTTGAACGCGTTAGAGAAGTCTAAAAACATAATTCTTACAGCACCACTGCCTCTGTCCAAGTGGGAAACTTAGTGAAAAACAGTCGCTATACAGTACACAAATAAGTTGCATCGTATTCTATTTACACAGTAAACGCTGGTTTCACTCCTTCTGCCCAAAGAAATCTCACATGTGGCGCGTTGTTTAGGAAACGTGCAATCCCATAGCTGAGAGTCCGTGTTCACTTGACCTTGGCTTTGGCCAGACTAACAGCACCTTACGTCACCGCAGGTTAACTTCAGCGGTTTCAGAGCGGATGTGACATCACCGCATGTCTAGACCAGCAGTTTTGCTAATAAACGTTTATAGGTCGTCAAAATCAAATTGATTTTACACGCTAACCACACCAAACCCTAACCGTAAAAAAGTAACCCCAACACTAAATAACTCCTATCCTTAACCGTACAGGCCACTAACCGCTATCCTTCCCTCCAATAACTGCTGGTGTATACCTGCGGTGATTTAAGGTGCTCTGGTGTTCTGACGATTTGTCCTACTTTGTCGAAGTATCCTACCGTAGTTTATTTCGACAGATGTATCTATCGATTGGTGCTACCTTATCGAAACATCCTACCTTTATAATGCATATGGGTAGATCATCTCGATGGGGTAAATAACACTAACTAAACATCCTACCTTTATTATACATGGGGTAAATAACACTTAACTAAACATCCTACCTTTATTATACACATGGGTAGATCATCTCGATGGGGTAAATAACACTAACTAGACATCCTACCTTTATTATACACATGGGTAGATCATCTCGATGGGGTAAATAACACTAACTAAACATCCTACCTTTATTATACACATGGGTAGATCATCTCGATGGGGTAAATAACACTAACTAGACATCCTACCTTTATTATACACATGGGTAGATCATCTCGATGGGGTAAATAACACTAACTAGACATCCTACCTTTATTATACACATGGGTAGATCATCTCGATGGGGTAAATAACACTAACTAAACATCCTACCTTTATTATACACATGGGTAGATCATCTCGATGGGGTAAATAACACTAACTAGACATCCTACCTTTATTATACACATGGGTAGATCATCTCGATGGGGTAAATAACACTAACTAAACATCCTACCTTTATTATACACATGGGTAGATCATCTCGATGGGGTAAATAACACTAACTAGACATCCTACCTTTATTATACACATGGGTAGATCATCTCGATGGGGTAAATAACACTAACTAAACATCCTGCCTTTATAATGCATATGGGTACATCAGTAACACATTTCCAAGGACTGAAATATACTGCAAAGCTGACACATTATATACTGTACAGTATAGTATAACAAAATAAACAACAACTGTATTACATACAACATTATAAAGTATGTGTAATATTTTCTATTGAACATATTAAATGAAACTTTTAAGGTCCATAAAGCACCTTATTTGAGGGCATTTCAAATAAAACAATAGCACATCATAGGAAGAATAGAAAGGCTTTAATTTACATACATTTGTGAACAATAAAACACTCCAACAACAAAGAGCAAAGAACAATAATTATTTATCTATACATTTTTTACAAACATATGTTATTTCAATTTTTTCATTGTATTTTTCACATTCAAAATGTGCCCAGCGACTGCACATATCACACTGCACCTGAAAAATAAAACGTAACGATTAGTCTGAACATGGAAACAGTAATAATAGTGACTGATTCAATTAACTATTTCTTCCGATGCAGCCAAGCAGGTGTAGAAGCAGTTAATATGCTACTTGTTAAGTTATATTACTAGACCCCAAGAACAAAATTATGAAGACTGAAAATGAGCATAGTAGGATATTATATTATTGTGGATGGTACATGTTGAAATATTGTTACCATTTCAATTGTGCTTTTGTTGGGATCATCTTCTAGCTTGGAACAAACCAAGCAATAACCTTCTGCATTGCCTATAATCACAGTTGTTCTCATTAGTATACAAGCTTTAACATCAGTCATTTGATTAATTTTCAGTATTTTGAAAAAGCAATAGTAGTGTTAGGTGTAACACACTGCTGTTATTCAAAATAAGAAAATAATCTTCACTCAATATTTAATTTACTTTCAATTATTTTATTGCTAGTATGCTAATATTTGCGGCTTCTGACAAAATAATTCTTCAAGCAAACGTAACTTAAAATTTGAAAGTGTGTTGCATCATGTTAGGTTTTCCAAAATGCAATATCAAAGATGTTAATCAGATATCATTACAAACAAGTATTGGACCTTAGAACATTGGGATGCTCCTTTCACATTAACAGAACTTTTGCAGAAGAATCCTTATGAACTGTATGATAAAATATATTACTGTATGTGAATCATATCATTGTATTATCTCTGTATTCAAGGAGAGCACAGGCTATGTCCATCTTTGCAGTTCTCATGGCAGACTCACTGGTTAACACATCCATTAGCCCTCCTTTTGTGAGTTATAAATTTCTTCCCACTTTTTTTCCATAGCTTAAAAAAGCAAAATAAACAAGTTGTAATTAGCACATTAAATTAACAGTTTATTTATTACACACTATGTCAACAAAAGCAACAGATTACTTGGCATGAATGGTATATACAGTACACCGTATATGTTACACCCATCCGTTTATTGTAAGTCGTAGCATTAAACTTATAACGTTATACCATGTCATCAGTTAAAAATACCTATGCAGTAAACTGTAATAAATGCATTAATGTAGTAAGGCTAAGAAAAGCATACATATTACTGAAATACAGTAACACTTACCTCAAACTTCAGCACTAGGTAGGACAGATCGACAAGCAGTTGGTAAGCTTCGAGAAAAGTTGCGTAATTTTGGTCTGCGCATGCGTAGTATCAGTGAGCAGATCATTTCAATGGGTAGAATGTTTCGTTAGAACACCGGCTCTGCAGTTGGATATTATAAAGTATCTATCTATCTATCTATCTATTGGAGAGTTGCGCTTCGCTGCGCGTGTTCAAACTACCCATAAGCCATTGGGAACAACGTCTTGTATTGCGTCTGTTTCTACTCCTTGCTGTTGCCTTCAATTTTTTGATTGACGCCCCGGTATTTGCATTAAGCCCCTGAAGAGGATCTCCTCATTCTGGAGAAGCCACAGTGAGGAGCGGAACACCAGAGGACATCTCGGTGATGACTCCGATCTCGGACACATACTGAACACTCGTTTGCTATTTTGGAAACTTCTCTAGTGTCAATATAAAGAAGAGACTCGTCCTTCTGGGTTCAAATGCTGCCCTGACTTTATTTTCAGTAATAACCTGCCTGCTTATCATACTCACCCTGAAGAAGTGTGAGCACTTAACTTCAAGTTGGTGAGGTTCATTATGTCAGCCAGAGACCACTCAGTGTCTCATCTGGCTCCTAATTGGTCGAGACACCCTGGTGTGGGGGGATTAATACATGTGCTTCAGTGGGGTTTGAAATGGCACCGGCGATCTCACAGACGAGTGACTCATCGTCGCATGCCGAGCAGAGAGGTGCTTCTGTGAGAGCAGAAACGCGACGTATGGGGACACTGAGGTGTTGACGGATTAGACGTCACGGAGGACGCGTTGCTTCATCAGCATCACCGAAACCCATTTAAGAATAAAATAATCCTCCGCACGCTGCAGACATCTAGTGTGTCATCAAAATGTTCTCATTATCTGCAAGCGTAGTTCACACAGTCAGTTACACTGACGGGGGTCCAGGATTGCACGGTGGGACGCTTGGGGTCTCATTAGAAACATCTGGTCTAACGGCCACCCCAGAGGTGACCTGAAACAGACTGCGTCAGTTAGTGGGGTGCAGGACAACAATAACAAGATAATCAGAGACTTGAGGAAGAGGAAGGCTTTGGCCGGGGGGACGCTGTTCAGAGGACAAGCATAAAATACTTCGAGATGCCATCATTGATTTCACACATTTCAGCTCTTGTTAAGTTGTCTCTTCTGGCATCAGAGGGCAGCTTGCATTTCTCTGTTTGTTCTCACAAACTTATGTGGGCAAAAAGTGAATTATGATTCGGTCACAGAAAAATATCAAAAACGTTAGACGATGTCTGTGGGGAGTAACGGTCAGGTGTGTTCGGCGAATGAGTTAACTGATATGAAAGTTGCAGCATTTTACATTTTGTATACACTTCACCCAAGAGTCAGTTATTATACTTATTAAATAGTTTTGTAACAATAAGTCATATTCAAAAGTAATAAAATGAGGTTACATGTGTTAGTGAACGACAATAAATAAGTGACACTTTACAACGGAGCATAGAGAGGTCTGTGGCGGCTCAATGGCTTTCATGCACAACAATTCAAGTGATGTGACAATGACATAGAGTGACATGTGTTAGTGGCGGAGGGTCTGTGCATTTTCTTAAAACTAACATGTTCGAAAGTTCCGCCAGTAATTAGCAACTGAAAAATATCTATGAATACAAAATGACCAGCACTAGCATAAAATCAGCATTAGTATAAAAGACAAAAGAAACTGACAATAACTCCCCGTCTCGCTATTAATATGTTAGTTAGAACGCAAACATTCGTTAGAATTATATGAATAAATAAGAACTTGAAAAGGAACTGATTTATCGTAAAACAGGAAAGAGAAAGGTACACGATGGGCAAGAAGTTCAGTGTCTCGTCGAGGTTGTTCGTGTATAGCACCAGAGGATCTGGGGTCCAGAGATCAGGGGCTTAATCCACTGCAGCCCCCCACCTCCCGACAACTCTAAACTCGTCTTGTGTTTATAATCAGTTAGAGCGGCTGCGCCTTCCTCGAGTTATTAATGAGTTCAAACGGCATTCAGCTGCAGGTTGATGACGTCGGCTGTTTAGAATAAGAATCCGAAGATAATCTCATTCAATCATTTTGGTCTTATGTGTGCTTTCATACTTTCTTTTCCCTTCTATTTATTTCCAGAGAAGTTACTTTTTTGTCCACTATTAGTTAACTTATCTGAAGCACCAGGAATTGCATTGAGAATCTGAGCAGCGATCAGACGAGTAAACAAAGGAAACGACAAAATAATAAAGAGCAAGCGCACTCTCTCACGGTCAGATCGAAACAGAAAACGCACTCCGAGTTGGAGGCGCACTGGACGTTTTTCCATTTCCCAAACTTGCCAATGCTCTTCAAAGGGAAATTTTGAGATCCTAAAACTTGGTAAAGCGCAATCTGTTCGAGATATCTGAACGAAAAATGAACTGTCTCGACACATTTCTTGGAAGAATAAGAGTACCACATCTCAACAAAGTGGTCCACGGTAGTGGGTGGGGTTGGCACGTTATTTTAAGATAGGCGCCCTGAAACGGGGGGACCGTGGAGAAAAAATGTGGTGTGAACGAAATGTCTGCAGATCCTTATAAATGAAAGTCTGCAATGTGCACCTTGATCGAAACTGAGGAGCAGAGGGGGAAACCAGAGTAAAATTTCTATCTATCTATCTATCTATCTATCTATCTATCTATCTATCTATCTATCTATCTATCTATCTATCTATCTATCTATAGTGCCTTTCACATCTATCTATCTATCTATCTATCTATCTATCTATCTATCTATCTATCTATCTATCTATCTATCTATCTATAGTGCCTTTCACATCTATCTATCTATCTATCTATCTGTCTATCTATCTATCTATCTATCTATCTATCTATCTATCTATAGTGCCTTTCACATCTATCTATCTATCTATCTATCTATCTATCTATCTATCTATCTATCTATCTATCTATCTATTTATAGTGCCTTTCACATCTATCTATCTATCTATCTATCTATCTATCTATCTATCTATCTATCTATCTATCTATCTATCTATCTATCTATCTATCTATCTAATAGTGCTTTATCTATCTATCTATCTATCTATCTATCTATCTATCTATCTATCTATCTATCTATCTATCTATCTATCTATCTATCTATCTATCTATCTATCTATCTATCTACACAACAACAACATTTATTTATATAGCACATTTTCATACAAAAAGTAGCTCAAAGTGCTTTACATAATGAAGAGAAGAAAAATAAAAGACAAAATAAGAAATTAAAATAAGACAACATTAGTTAACATAGAAAGGAGTAAGGTCCGATGGCCAGGGTGGACAGAAAAAACAAAAAAAACTCCAGAAGGCTGGAGAACAAAATAAAATCTTTAGGGGTTCCAGGCCACGAGACCGCCCAGTCCCCTCTGGTATATCTATGATATAATGCCTTTCCTATCTATCTATCTATCTATCTATCTATCTATCTATCTATCTATCTATCTATCTATCTATCTATCTATCTATCTATCTATTATATAGTGCCTTTCACATCTATCTATCTATCTATCTATCTATCTATCTATCTATCTATCTATCTATCTATCTATCTATCTATCTATCTATCTATCGTGCCTTTCACATCTATCTATCTATCTATCTATCTATCTATCTATCTATCTATCTATCTATCTATCTATCTATCTATCTATCTATCTATCTATCGTGCCTTTCACATCTATCTATCTATCTATCTATCTATCTATCTATCTATCTATCTATCTATCTATCTATCTATCTATCTATCTATCTATCTATCATATAGTGCCTTTCACTCTATCTATCTATCTATTTATAATGTATAGTGTAGTATTTGAGTCTGTGGTTTGTATGCCCTTCTCGTCAAATGTGCAGAGTAATTCTTCTTTGAATGTGCCGACAAGTTGGCTCCATGTCTGGTGTTCTTCCTGCCTTGTGTCCTCTGCTTGCCCGGATCGGCTCCAGCTTCCCTTTGACCCTCCACAGGATGAAGCCAGTTTTGGAAGAACAATGGATGTGCTAATAAACACAAAACACTTGCCCTGAAGTGTCAGTCAAATGACCTTTCCTCTAAACTTCTGTCTCTCTTATCTGACATGACTACCATACCATGAGGGGTGGATGAAGGTCTCCCTTTCTGTTGAAAAGGCAGTATGGTATTTTATGTGTTGCTTCTCTTTGATTAAGTTGTGGTCCACCTTGAATTTATTAGTCATTGTGATTGGCCTGTACTGAATTGGAGCTTGGCCAACCAGAGTGCTCCACTTGGATCATTGTAGATTAGTTTGGTGGTGTCTTTTGTAGAATAGGAGCTTTGTTTGTTAAATATGAATGCTTGTGTAATTATTTATATAAAGTAAGCAGAGAAGAGTGTCAGGAGTGATTTGTGACAGACGGATATCAGCAAAAGTGAAAGGGAAGGTCTACAGGACGGTAGTGAGATCAGCTATGTTATATGGGCTGGAGACGGTGGCACTGACCAGAAAGCAGGAGACAGAGCTGGAGGTGCCAGAGTTAAAGATGTTAAGATTTGCATTGGGAGTGACGAGGATGGACAGGATTAGAAATGAGGACATTAGAGGGTCAGCTCAAGTTGGGCAGTTTGGAGACAAAGTCAGACAGGCGAGATTGCATTGATTTGGACATGTGCAGAGGAGAGATGCTGGGAATTTTGGGAGAAGGATGCTAAGGATGGAGCTGATAGGGAAGAGGAACAGACGAAGGACTAAGAGAAGGTTTATGAATGTGGTGAGAGAGGACATGCAGGTCATGGGTGTGGCACAGCAAGATGATGAGGACAGGAAAATATAGAAGAAGATGATCCACTGTGGTGACCCCTAACGGAAGCAGCCAAAAGAAGAAGAAGATGTTCTTTTAATTGAGTTGTTTATGTGATTAAGTTTCTGTATTTGATAATGTATGTAATGCTTCAGTACAGTTTCTAAAATGTAGAAGTTTAGAGGAATCTAAGGTATGGTTGAGAGATTCATATATGTCATTTGTAATTAAAATTATAGTACTATAGTTTTCTTATGTATAATATTAAGAGTGACTGATTTAAATAGATTAAATACTTTGTTTTACGTTCTAGCAATTTCCGATACTGATGTTATCCTGAGTGTAGAGTGGATAAATAAAGTATCATCTTAATAACTATTGATATCATTGACACATTTAACAGAAATAAATTGTGAAAGCTATTTTATGTTTATTATTTATTTTAGACCACACCTTCACATTTACGTAACTTTAGAAGGAATTAATAATTGGACATCTTCATCCATCTCTGACCAGATGTGTGTAGCGGTTTTAATTTAATCCCGAACCATCTTCTTTCTTTACAACACTGACTGTACTTTCCTTTTCATTTATTTATCCTTCCATTGATTTTTTAATTCAGCTTCTGTTTGAGCAGTGGGTGTCAGAAGTGTCATTCCTTCACTGGCCTGTAGAGGGCAGCAGTTCACTATCATTGTTAGTCCGCTGAAAATGAGCGCCCAGGTTTCGTGAACAGCATTTGTAAGAAGCTGAAATCTCAACCCAGGGTCGATTCCTGCCTTGTGTCGGATTTTTACTTGAGCTAAACCTGATCCTGAGTTGTGTGGTGTTTTTTTCGGGGGGGGGGGGGGGGGGGGGGCTTATTTGAAGATGGATATGTTTATTATAAGCAAGGTATTCAGTGTACTTAATAGATAAAGTGTTTTTGTTTTTTTCCTCATTCGTTTCCTTTATGTCGTTGTCAGCCTGCTTCCAAAAGATCCATCCCAAAAGAGGACAGACCCATGGCCAGATTACGGTGGGTGCTATTAATGCTGCAGCATTAGGCCCATTCCTGAAATTGGCCCAAATGAAAACAGACGATAATGTTCCGGAAGCTGAACAGTTTTCCTTTGCTATATTAACTTCAAAATAATTCTTAGAATGAAATTTGGAGTCCGACTTTCGGACGCCTAGACACAGTGTTACTTATTATCCAGTTACTATTGTTCTTAGATAGATAGATAGATAGATAGATAGATAGATAGATAGATAGATAGATAGATAGATAGATAGATAGATAGATAGATAGATAGATAGATAGATAGATAGATACTTTATTAATCCCAAGGGGAAATTCACATTCTTTGCACTGTGACATAACTATAACGTCGTTGTGTTTATTGTTAACCGAAGATTTCAAATTAATGCTACCTGTACGTTAAACAGTTTACTTAGTAATTTAGCTGGATTTTTCTTGGGGATTCTTGCCACTTTATTATTGTTCGGTAAGTGCCACGTAGTAAATTTTTCACCTTGAAAGTTAGTTGTACAGTAAAAATCGATGGCTATTTAAATGGTAAATCTGTAAAGGTAAAACTAAAAGCCGGCCCGTTTATAATTTTTAAAATCCTCGACAGGATTCTGGTCTATTATGAAATTTAAGTCGTGGACAAATTTTTACCCTCAAGAGCCTGAACTGAATCACTTTGACCCAATGTCTCTGCAAATTCATTTTTTCTTGCTCAGCAGGCTCCTATTAATTATGGAGAATCCACTGCATCCACTTAATAGTATCATCTCCAGACAGAAGAGCAGCTTCAGCGACAGACTGCTGTCACCGTCCTGCTCCACTGACAGATTGAGGAGATCGTTCCTCCCCCAAACTATGCGACTCTTTAATTCCACCCGGGGGGGTAAACGTTAACATTTAACATCATACATAGTTATTGTCTGTTTTTCACCTGCATTATTATCATTCTTTAATTTAATATTATTTATTGTATCAGTATGCTGCTGCTGAAGAATGTGAATTTCCCATTGGGATTAATAAAGTATCTATCTATCTATTGTGGACGAAAAAGGCACACTGGAAAGCAGACAGATAATATTTTCTCAATTCACTTTATTTATTCATTCGGAGTCGCAGTAAGTAGAGATTCAAAAGAGTATAACTTATTGCCGCAAAGCTCAATTGAACCCTGATCAAAAGCCAGGAGGGGTTTTTTATACTTCAGCATCTCATGATTAATAAGACAGAAAGAACATCCTTATCAAAACAGTAAAGTTAAACAATATGTCTGTTGAGCTAAGCATTATCTGTGTTTTGGAAGCTAAGCACAGGAGAGACGCCTTTGCATAAACTTCATGTACTTTCTGCAGCCGTGTGACCTTGTCCCTGAAACATTCACTCTGAGAAAGGGAAAAACAAGAAACAGCTTACATTTTATTCATCTGGACACTATTTCTCCTGAACCCTGGAATAACATATTTTTGTTAGTTCATAAGCCAAAGCGTCTCTCACTGGCAAGTTACAAAATAGTTATTATAAAGATTCTAATTTACTAAACACACAAAATACATGGTGCTGAGGAGAACATTCTTCTTCTACACTATCTATCTATCTATCTATCTATCTATCTATCTATCTATCTATCTATCTATCTATCTATCTATCTATCTATCTATCTATCTATCTATCTATCTATCTGCTTTGTGATATCTTTCTTCTTGTTAATCTCGAGTTGTTATGATATTACGTCGTCATTATTATTCATGTTCAATAAAGGCTGGCTGGTTGCGTCGCAAGCAATTAAGGCTCCTTGGTCGGTCTGAGTGCGCATGTACGGTGAGTGTCCAATGCCCATGTGCACCGATGCCGAGAAAAAATAGGCCTTTTTTGGCGCTGCAGCATCAGGCCCAATTTCGTCTTAATCCGCCCCTGGACAGACCAATACGATCACAGCCAGGTAATTTTGAAAGACCACCTCCACATTCATTCACGTCCAAGGAAGACGTTTCTCTCCATGCTGTGAAAAGGCCACAGGTAGGAAAACTTGAAATCCGTAATCCATTAACCACAACAGTGTATTTTTTATAGCACACAAATAATGTCTCAATGGGGTTAACGGGTCCTGTTTTTTGACAGCCGACCCCTTTACTATTTTTTAGAAAAAAAACACAATACCTTGCAATTAATCAGTCTATCTATTACCAAACCAAACTATTTTTGAGTGGTGCCGACTTGCACCTATGCCAGCATTATCGGACTCAAAGCACGAAATAACCCTGGGTGTGCAGACAGATCCACTCAGTTTAAATAGTTGATGTTTTATCCTTAAGTTTTAATTAATTAATGGATTAAACGGTACAGTGGACTGAATGTTGACCGATCTGATTAAAACCTTCATTCAAAACAAGCGGCTTTTCCTGAGTGTACGGTATGCTAACCTGGGCTCCTGAAGCAGTCGTGAAAGAATCCGGTAAATCCACCAACAACCAGAAGAGGGAGACAAAGTCCAACCAAACGGCCTCTCCTGCACTTTAACAATTCGTAGACCTTTAAGATTCAGTATTTCAAATTCACTCTGTCTCCAAACTCCGAATGATGCAACCTTTCTTCCTTTTAATATTCTTAAGATGTTTTTTTCCATTACAAAGCTGCATGTGTAGCGGGTGGTTGTTCTGGAAGCATCAGCCATAGATATTGACGAGACCCTAGTTCAGCGATTCTCAAACTGTGGGGCGCACCCCCGAAGTAACAAAAATGGGGGCGCGAATGTTGCCATATGTGTCATAATTTCGCTATTCGTAGGGAAATTTTAAACTTGTAGAGGTGTATCGGAAGGAAAAAATATAGGAATAAATTTTATTTGGGTTTCAAAAAATCGTTAGGAGGGCACGATTAAAACTGTTATGAAAACTCGGGTTCGCAAATATTTAAAGGTTGAGAAACGCTGCCCTAGTTCTTGGCACACACATCATCATTAGAGAAGCTTGGATTTTTACATTACAGCACCCAATTCTTGGTGTTGTTCTGTCTGATCTATCCAGCCACCCATCCAATTTTACACTCATTTATATTTCACAAAGCTTTAAACCAGTCATATTGGCCACATAACATTTTACACTCTCTTAATGTACAGTTTACCCACTGAATTGATCTTTTCTTTGCCACATAAAAAGCAAGAAAGTGGCAAATTAACAGAGTGAATGCCCACCTGAGCTGTTGTGATACATGTAGCTTGGGTTGGCTCCACACCCCTTGAGACATTTCTAGAAGCCACTTGAACCCCAAACCTTCAATAACAAGCCTAATAAAAGGGAAAAACAATAGGCTGGAAATGAGCAGGGGCCTCATGTATAAAACTTTGTCCTATATGTCTCACTCCTTAGTGTATCAATGAAACAGGCTGACAGTCCATCACTTGTCTCTGGTCAGAAAAATAACTGTCTCTAGGGATGTTCTATCCACCTTAATAAAAAAGGACAAGTGTCTGTGTAACTGTGTGTCCATCTGGTGGCTGTGTCTCTGTCATGAACTTCAGGGATGGCATTTTGCTTTGAAATGGCCAGGAGCAGCTCCTCCATGCAAAGCCTCATCTTTGGTGTCCATGAAGGACTAAATTGGGGGGCTCACATCAGACATTCAACCACTGTCACCCCTTACTGCAATCAAAGGTCTGGATATATACATATATATATATATATATATATATATATATATATATATATGTTACCAGCAATGTATGAAATGCAGGCATTGTATAGAATGCCGAAAATTGGATGTCAAAGTATGAAATGATTAATATGTCACACATTTCCTAGGCATTCTATGCAATGCCAAAAGACAATACTTTGCCTAAATAGCATTTGTCATACAATTTAATGCCATAAGTATTACAGGCATTAAATGCCTAGAGAAAGTATTAAATAAATGCCTAGAGAAAGTATATATAATATTAAAATTATTCAGATATTTCATACTTTGCCTAAACGACAGGAATTCTATACAATGCCTGTATTACATACATTGCCGGTAACATATATATTGTGGAAGGTAGCCTCGGACACAAGCGGGCAGACACAGGAAGTCCCGAAACAAACACATTTATTAATAATTAAAGTCCACACACAACACAGTGCCTTGCACCAAACACCCTTGTGTCAGTCCTTTTCTCCTCAAGTCTCCGGACTGCTTCTGCCGCCTTTCCAGCTCTCCTCCCGAGCATTGTCATCGTCGTCTTCTTCTTCTTCTTCCTCCCAACTCTGGCTCGCTCACCCTTTTATAATCACCTGGATGTGCTCCAGGTGCTCCCCGATGAACTTCTGGCGGCACTTCCTGGTTGTGGCTCCACAACTGTCCGGGCCCCCCTGGCGGGGCCCTCCTGTGGTCCAGGGGAGGTTTGTCCCTCTCCCGGTCCCTCCAGGTGTCCCGGGCGGGCATGAGTCCTGGCCATCTGCCACAATTTATATATATATATACAGTACTGTGCAAAAGTTTTAGGCAGGTGTGATAAAATGCTGTAAACAAAGAATGCTTTCTGAAATATAAATAATGATTGCTTATTGTTATCAATTTACAAAATACAAAGTGAGTGAACAAAAGAGAAATCGAAATCAAATCAATATTTGGTGTTCCTACCTTTTGCCTTCAAACCAGCATCAATTCTTATCGGTCCACTTGCACAAAGTCAGGGATTTTGTAGGATTCTAGTCAGGTGTCTGATCAGCCAATTCTACCAAACAGGTGCTAATGATCATCAATGTCACACGGAGGTTGAAACACAGTCATTAACTGAAACACAAACAGCTGTGTAGGAGGCTTCAAACTGGGTGAGGAACAGCCAAACTCTGCTACCAAGGTAAGGTTGTGGAAGACAGTTTCATGTCATGGCAAGATTGAGCACAGCAACAAGACACAAGGTAGTTCTACTGCATCAGCAAGGTCTCTCCCAGACAAAGATTTCAAAGCAGACTGGGGTTTCAAGATGTGCTGTTCAAGCTCTTTTGAAGAAGCACAAAGAAACGGGCAACGTTGAGGATCGTAGACTCAGTGGTCGGCCAAGGAAACTTAGTGCAGCAGATGAAAGACACATCAAGCTTATTACCCTTCGAAATCGGAAGATGTCCAGCAGTGCCATCAGCTCAGAACTGGCAGAAACCAGTGGGACCCAGGTACACCCATCTACTGTCCGGAGAAGTCTGGCCAGAAGTGTTCTTCATGGCAGAGTTGCAGCCAAAAAGCCATACCTCCGACGTGGAAACAAGGCCAAGCAACTCAAGTATGCATGAAAACATAGGAACTGGGGTGCAGAAAAATGGCAGCAGGTGCTCTGGACTGATAAGTCAAAATTTGAAATATTTGGCTGTAGCAGAAGGCAGTTTGTTCGTCGAAGGGCTGGAGAGCGGTACAATAATGAGTGTCTGCAGGCAACAGTGAAGCATGCTGGAGGTTCCTTGAACGTTTGGGGCTGTATTTCTGCAAATGGAGTTGGAGATTTGGTCAGGATTAATGGTGTTCTCAATGCTGAGAAATACAGGCAGATACTTATCCATCATGCAATACCACCAGGAAAGCATATGATTGGCCCCAAATTTATTCTGCAGCAGGACAACGACCCCAAACATACAGCCAAAGTCATTAAGAACTATCTTCAGCGTAAAGAAGAACAAGAAGTCCTGGAAGTGATGGTATGGCCCAAACAGAGCCCTGATCTCAACATCATCGAGTGTGTCTGGGATTACATGAAGAGACAGAAGGATGTGAGGAAGCCTACATCCACAGAAGATCTGGGGTTAGTTCTCCAAGATGTTTGGAACAACCTGCCAGCCGAGTTCCTTCAAAAACTGTGTGCAAGTGTACCTAGAAGAATTGATGCTGTTTTGAGGGCAAAGGGTGGTCACACCAAATATTGATTTGATTTTCGATTTCTCTTTTGTTCATTCACTGCATTTTGTTGATTGATGAAAATAAATGATCAACACTTCCATTTTGGAAAGCATTCTTTGTTTACAGCATTTTTTCATACCTGCCTAAAACTTTTTGCACAGTACTGTATATATCCATCCATCCATCTATCCATTATCCAACCCGCTATATCCTAACTACAGGGTCACGGGGGTCTGCTAGAGCCAGTCCCAGCCAACACAGGGCACAAGGCAGGAAGCAAACCCCAGGTAGGGCGCCAGCCCACCGCAGATATATATATATATACACTGTGGAACCTGGCCTGGACACAGACAGACGGACACTGATGGTTCACCCAACACACATTTAATCATAATTTACTATGTACAGTGCACACACAACCCCAAAACTCCCCCAAAGTCGGGAGGGCCTCAACAATGCCCTTTTCCTCTCTTCTGACCGCCTCCACTCCACTCCTCTCCTCCCAAGCTCCGTCTCTCTTCCTCCCAACTCAAGCCCCCTTTTATAATCACCCGGACGTGCTCCAGGTGCCTCCCGATTAGCTTCCGCCGGCATTCCCAAGTGTGGCAGAAGTACCGGCTGTGCACCCGGAAGCACTCCGGGTGTCCCTGGTCTTCTTCCCCCCCCAGCACTTCTGGGTGTGGCAGAAGTGCTGAGGGCCAGGGCTCCGCAGGCATTGGGGTGCCCCCTGGTGGTGACCACGGGCCCCTATAGGGTTGAGCTTCTAAGCTCTGTTCCCGTTGTCCCCAAAGCCACCTGGGCGGTCGCCCCCTCATGGTCTGGATGAGGCGTAATCCCTCCTTCGGTCCTCCCGGGAATCCAGGCTGGGTGCCACCCCCAGCCGCTTTCCACAATATACACATACACTGACTGACCACTTTATTAGGTACACCTTGCTATCACTGGCATGGGCCCCCTTTTAAAACTGCCCTAATTCTTCATGGCGTAGATTCAACAAGGTGCTGTAGACATTCCTCAGGGATTTTTCTCCATATTGACATGATAGCATCACGCAGTTGCTGAAGATTTGTTGGCTGCACATCTATGATGCGAATCTCCCGTTCCACCACATCACAAAGGTGCTGTACTGGATTGAGATCTGCTGACTGTGGAGGCCATTTGAGTGGAGTGAACTCCTTGTCATGCTGAAGAAACCAGTTGGAGAATTTCTGAGCTTTGTGACATGGCGTGTTATCTTGCTGGAAGGAGACATCAGAAGATGGCGGTCATAAAGGGATGGACATGGTCAGCAACAACATTTAAACGATGCTCAGTTGGCACTAAGGGGCACAGAGTGTGCCAAGAAAATATCACAGACATTATCACACCAGCAGCAGCCTGAACTGTTGATACAAGGCAAGATGGCTCCAGGCTTTCATGTTGTTGACCCCATCATCATCAGAGCAGGCAATGTTTTCCCAATCTTCCATTGTCTGATTTTGGTGAGTCCGCGTGAATTGCAGCCTCATTTGCCTGCTCTTAGGTGACAGATGTGTCACCCGGTGTGGTCTCCAGCTTCTGTGGCCCACCTGCTTCAAGGTTTGACATGTTGTGTGTTCAGAGCTGTTCTTCTGCGTACCTCAGTTGTAACGATTGCTTATTTGAGTTTCTGTTGTCTTTCTATCATCTCAGACCAGCTGATGGTTGTGGGTGAAAATCTCAGTAGATCAGCAGTTTGTGAAATACAGTGCATCCGGAAAGTATTCCCAGCGCATCACTTTTTCCACATTTTGTTATGTTACAGCCTTATTCCAAAATGGATTAAATTCATTTTTTTCCTCAGAATTCTACACACAACACCCCATAATGACAACATGAAAAAAGTTTACTTGAGGTTTTTGCAAATTTATTAAAAATAAAAAACTGAGAAATCCCATGTCCATAAGTATTCACAGCCTTTGCTCAATACTTTGTCGATGCACCTTTGGCAGCAATTCCAGCCTCAAGTCTTGTTGAATATGATGCCACAAGCTTGGCACACCTATCCTTGGCCAGTTTCGCCCATTCCTCTTTGCAGCACCTCTCAAGCTCCATCATGTTGGATGGGAAGCGTCGGTGCACAGCCATTTTAAGATCTCTCCAGAGATGTTCAATCGGATTCAAGTCTGGGCTCTGGCTGGGCCACTCAAGGACATTCACAGAGTTGTCCTGAAGCCACTCTTTTGATATCTTGGCTGTGTGCTTAGGGTCGTTGTCCTGCTGAAAGATGAACCGTCGCCCCAGTCTGAGGTCAAGAGCGCTCTGGAGCAGGTTTTCATCCAGGATGTCTCTGTACATTGCTGCAGTCATCTTTCCCTTTATCCTGACTAGTCTCCCAGTCCCTGCCGCTGATAAACATCCCCACAGCATGATGCTGCCACCACCATGCTTCACTGCAGGGATGGTACTGGCCTGGTGATGAGCGGTGCCTGGTTTCCTCCAAATGTCGTGACGCCTGGCATTCACGCCAAAGAGTTAAATCTTTGTCTCATCAGACCAGAGAATTTTCTTTCTCATGGTCTGAGAGTCCTTCAGGTGCCTTTTGGCAAACTCCAGGCGGGCTGCCATGTGCCTTTTACTAAGGAGTGGCTTCTGTCTGGCCACTCTACCATACAGGCCTGATTGGTGGATTGCTGAAGAGATGGTTGTCCTTCTGGAATGTTCTCCTCTCTCCACAGAGGACCTCTGGAGCTCTGACAGAGTGACCATCGGGTTCTTGGTCACCTCCCTGACTAAGGTCCTTCTCCCTCGATCGCTCAGTTTAGATGGCCGGCCAGCTCTAGGAAGAGTCCTGGTGGTTTCGAACTTCTTCCACTTACGGATTATGGAGGCCACTGTGCTCATTGGGACCTTCAAAGCAGCAGAAATTTTTCTGTAGCCTTCCCCAGATTTGTGCCTCGAGACAATCCTGTCTCGGAGGTCTACAGACAATTCCTTTGATTTCATGCTTGGTTTGTGCTCTGACACGAACTGTCAACTGTGGGACCTTCTATAGACAGGTGTGTGCCTTTCCAAATCATGTCCAACCAACTGAATTTACCACAGGTGGACTCCAATGAAGCTGCAGAAACATCTCAAGGATGATCAGGGGAAACAGGAGGCACCTGAGATCAATTTGAATCTTCATGGCAAAGGCTGTGAATACTTATGTACATGTGCTTTCTTAATTTTTTTATTTTTAATAAATTTGCAAAAACCTCAAGTAAACTTTTTTCACGTTGTCATTATGGGGTGTTGTGTGTAGAATTCTGAGGAAAAAAATGAATTTAATCCATTTTGGAATAAGGCTGTAACATAACAAAATGTGGAAAAAGTGATGCGCTGGGAATACTTTCCGGATGCACTGTATTCAGACCAATCCATCTGGCACAACAACCATGTCACGTTTAAAGTCACTTCAGTCCCCTTTCTTCCACATTCTGATGCTCAGCTTGAACTTCATCAGGTGGTCTTGTCGATGTCTCCAGGCCGAAATGTATTGAGGTGCTGCCGTGTGATTGGCTGATTAGATATTTGCATTAACACACAGTTGAGCAGGTGTACCTAATAAAGTGTATAGACTGACTTTTTCAGACAACACTCTACTGCCACCTTGTGGCCATCAAAATGAACAACATTCCAGCCAATTTTATTTGAGAAAATTAGTACACTGCTGCAAAAAAGACCGAGCTCACACACTCTGCCTCATTTTGGGCAAATGAGGTCTTTTTTTTTTTGTGGTGTGTGGGGGCTAAAATGGCCCTCTAGAGGTTATATTTTACATCTGCAGTGCTCCACCTAGAGAGCTTTTAGAGAGTACATTTGTAACTTGTATTTATGACTAATGACATACTTTGGATGAAAATGTATGCTAAATTAATTAATTACATAAAGGAACTTACTTTTTTCTAGTGCAGCTCTCTGGTGGTTACATTTTAAATATAATAAGTTGCAGAGCCTCAAGCAAAGAAATATAAATACATTTATATTTATATATAATACATTATATTTATATATTAAATACAAGCTTTTGCTTGTGATTTGTAAGGTGCTTTGGATAGAGATCTTATTAAACTCATTCCATGATTATGAGCACAATTATTTTAATTGAGTGTAGCCCTCTAGTATGAATGACTGAAATGGACTGGAAAAATAAGAATACATTGGGAGATTGCATGTGTGATTTGTAAGTTGCTTTGGCAAAAAATGTCTGCTAAATTAATTCTATAACGATGACTCGTTTTCTTTTAGTGACGCCCTCTAGTGGTTGCACTTTAAATGACTTAAATGTGCCATTCTCAGACTGGAGATATATGCATAGTTTTCATTTGTACCTTGTACTTTGGATTTGCAAGTTGCTTTGGATAAAACTGCTAGATCCATTTCATAATTATGACTCATTTTCTTTTAGTGCTGCCTTCTAGAGGTTGCACTTTGAATCTTTCAAGTGAACTGAATCTATTTAATATATCTATTTAAATCTGTTCAATGTATGAATCAATATATCAATCAAAATATAAATCTATTCAATTTATGAATATAATACATATATATATATATATATATATATATATATATATATATATATATTCGATATTTGAATAGATTGGCAGCTTGTATGTGTAATTTGTAAGCTGGTTTGGAGAAAAATGTCTTCTACATTAACACCAAAATTATGACGAGTTTTCTTTTTGTGCCTCCCTCTAGTGGTTACACTTCAAATGACTCAAATATTCTATGCTCTGACTGGATAAATATGAACATTTTTCATTTGTAACTTTTATTTTTGGATTTGTAAGTTGCTTTGGATAAAACTACTAAATTCATTGCTTAATTATAACTCGCTTTCCTTTTGTGCTGCCCTCTAGAGGTTACACCTAAAATCCATTCAGATGAACTGGAGAAATATGAATACATTGGCAGCTTGTAAGTATAATTTGTAAGTTGCTTTGGAGAAAAATTTCAGCTAAATTAATTCCATAATTATGTCAGATTTTCTTTTAGTGCTGTCCCCTAGTGGTTACAATTTCAATGACCCAAATTTATCATGTTCTGACTGGTGAAATATGAAAAGATTTAATTTGTTTCTTGTACTTATGATATGCAAGTTGCATTGGGTAAAAATGCTAAAGTAATTCCATAATTATAGCTTATTTTCTTTTAGTGCCGCCCTCTAGTGGCCACACTTTAAATGACTATAATGTGATGTGCAATGACTGGTGAAATCTGACTACGTTGGCAACTTTGTACTTGTGATTTGTAGTTTGTTTTGTTTTGAGTAAAAAAACGTCTGCTACATTAATGGCATTATTTGGAATTTAATAGATAGATAGATAGATAGATAGATAGATAGATAGATAGATAGATAGATAGATAGATAGATAGATAGATAGATAGATAGATAGATAGATAGATAGATCATTTTCTCTGCACTGCATCACACAATTGCTTAAGCACTTCAAGTATGCTGCTTGACCAAATGATGCAGAGGGCAGTCTAGTACACGCACCTAGCGGCAAACGTCGGACCTAATGCCCCTCCAGCCTCCAGAAAAAAATTCTTATATATTTTTTGGGTCCCCCCTTATAGTGGAAAATATGAATACTGTTGTACTGTGCACTAGTAATTAATAAGTTGCAATGGACAGAAGTGTCAGTTTAGTCCTTTGATTATGACTTACTTTTTTGTGTGTCCCTCTAGTGGTTGGATTGTGAATCACGTAAATATGTCATGGGTCATAATGCAGAGTAAAGTACTTACTTGCATGTTAATCAACACGCACCATATTGTCACTATCCAGCACCATGATGAGCGAGTGGAAATCGCTTACCTTGAACCTTGTGTCTTCTTCACCTGTAAAATCTCACAATATAGCAAGGTAAGGCAGCGCAGACGAACAGTAGCCTTTTTTTACAATAATAAAATGGTTTCTTTCAATACTAGAATAAGATGCAAATTATCACCAAAAGTGGTGCTCCATCTTTAAAAATATGTACTTTGATAAGCCAGTTTAAACAAAGTGCACAGCTGTTTCTACCTGTTTGGGGGTCTCCAAGGAGTAAACCCATTTAGGATTCCCCCGCCATCTTAACCCCAATTTTTGGATGGTGGGATGGTGCCCTGCTAGAAAAGTACCCATAAAGTGTTAAATGAGAAAGCTTATATCGCTACCAGTCTGATTCACTGTTGATGTGGGCCGTGGCTCCTCACAATCCTCTTCATGAATCACAGCAATCCAAATGAAGCCTTTACCCCAACAGAGCACCAAGCTATCACGTTTCCGTCCTCAGTGCAGTTCCTCCAGTTTTCCACCAAGTGTCCTACTTCACCGCTTTTGTTGATGAAGAAGTTGCTCCAGTAATCGCTTCAAAAAATGATAAATATGTATGTCAAGCTAATTAATTAAAAAAGCAATTCTAAGCATGTCACAAATGAGCAAGTGGCAGATTTCTCTTTGCTTATTTACTCTGTAGCCATTCATTGTCTTCTTTCACGGACGTCTAATTAGTGATTCAGTTCGGCATATCAAATGCATGAATGCGTTACTTCATTAGTGCAGCATTTCCTGTTAGTCATGAAATATTTGAGTTGAGAGGGAGTGTGCGGCGGCGCGCACGCGGGGCATTCATCCTGTGGCAGGGAACCTTGTCACCATAACAGCCTTCACAAATTTTTTTTATTATTTTCGTGAATAAAATATCAAGTGCATTCCCGGGAGCAGTTTAGGAGTGTCGGCATGCGGCAGACATGTCTGTCACTGAGCTTTGAGGATCATAAAACACACCAGGAATATTTAAAATGATGAGGAACACTTCATCATGGAGGAAGTAAGCGATTACCATGACATTCTGGGCTCCAGACTGATGTTGAGCTCTTAAGTCTCCCTTCTGCTTAGAGACGTTACACTATTTTAGGTACTTTTTCTAAATTTTAAAGGTAATTTAACCTTTAAGGTTCTTTTTTTTTTAAATACTAGAAATGTCTAAATTATTAGTCTTAATTTATGTGTACACCCCGTAGTACTTACCTCTTAGACATCCCCTAATGCTTCATTCACAGCACAAAATGTTCCTCCCCCAAACTATGCGACTCTTCAGTTCCACCCGGGGTTTGAATCATTAACATTTAACATTATACAAAGTTATTGTCTGTTTTTCACCTGCATTATTATCATTCTTTAATTTAATATTATTTATTGTATCAGGATGCTGCTGCTGGAGAATGTGAATTTCCCATTGGGATTAATAAAGTATCTATCTATCTATCTATCTATCTATCTATCTATCTATCTATCTATCTATCTATCTATCTATCTATCTATCTATCTATCTATCTATCTATCTATCTATCTATCTATCTATCTATCTATCTATCTATCTATCTATCTATCTATCTATCTATCTATCTATCTATCAGAAAGCAGCGGCTGAGGCTGGCTACCTCAGCATCATAACTGTAGCAAGGGCCAGAAGTCGCTCCTCTTATAAGCGGGACCCCTGAAAAGGACCACCGTAGAAAAAAGCCAAGAGCCTGTGATGCCCTTGCAGTGCGATCTTACCCTGGGATACCTTGTAGTTCGTAGCCAAAGATAAAGCAGGGTGAGTGTGAAAGACCCCAACAAACATGAAGATGATTCTTCATTCAAAGAAACTGATGTCAAAAATATCAAACCTAAAGTTTAGTGAAAAAAGTTTCATGCCAAATCCATCCAATCTTTTTTTCCCCCCTTTCTCTTTGTCATACCATTCAAGGAAACCAAGGATTTTCCCAAACCAAAAAGTAAACTCGAACGAAAATGAAACCAACATCTGTATTACCCCACATAATGTTTGGGGAGAAATAGTGGATACCGTGTATCCCCCTTCTCTTTTTGAAGTTGCTCAGAAGAGCTCTGAGGCACCATACCCACCTCACGGCAAAAGCAAAGAAAGCTAAAGATGACCACTAGCGTCAATTTTCCCAATTTATATGATCACAGGATTTTGCCCTCTGATCCCTGGGGACGCCTCTCCAGACCTCCCAATAACTGCGTGGAACTTCAACAGGGCTGGATTAACCTTTAAGTAAAATAAGCCCGTGCTTCGGGCATCAAGGGAAGGGGGGCACCACAGAAATTTGACATTGCTGGATTTACCATGGACCGTATGGTGCAAAACTGCTGCACTAGTCGAGCTGAACCAGGGTTCACAAAGAGGGGCTCCCACATCGGTACGTCAGTAGGCTTTGTGTCCCAAGTTACCCAAACTATTCACTAAAATTTCAGTAATTATTTACCGCTCTGATGCTGATCTTTCTGATCATAAAATTGGTCATTACGATAGCAACAGGCGAGAAGAATTCAAAATTCATTGCAGAATTACGGTATTCGAGGGCTCCTCTAGAGCCCCTCTTTCTCTTGCAGGATTTGACTCAAAAGCTAATCAGCACATTGTCATCTCAAAACGGGCTGAAGTTTCAAGTTTGGCATTTTTCCGTCCAGCTGTTTTAGCTCGAGACTGTCCTCAAGAAACTGTGACACACACACACAGAGACAGAGACAGACACCCATCATTGAGATATCCATGTTTTCAGTATCAGGCGATCCTAAATGTTGAGATCCATCGAAAACCGGAGATCGAAATCTTTGACGAATCTAAAGGTTTCGCTCCTCCCCCCATAGAAGACAGATTATGGTGGGGGATGGGAGCGAATCAAAAATTTCATGCATTTATATATGTAGAGTTGTGGCCACCCCCAGTCGGGACGCCCAGGAAGACCGGAGGAGGGCTTGTGCCTCCTCCAGACCACGAGGGGGTGACAGCCCTGGTTCCTTTGGGGGCCACGGGCACGGAGCTGGGAAGCTCAAACCTGTAGGAGCCCGTGGGGGCGCCCCCATGTCTGGAGAACCCTGGACCCCAGTACTTCCTGGTGTGGCGGATGAGTGGGAACACCCGGAGTGCTTCCGGGTACGCAGCCGGCACTTCCGCCACACTGGGGAGTGCCGGTGGGAGATTGCCGGGGAGCACCTGGAGCACATCTGGGTGCACATAAAAGGTGCCAGAGTTGGGAGGAAGGACACAAAGCTTGTGAGGAGAGGAGAGGAGGTGAGAAAGAGAAAGAAGAAGAGAAAGAAGAAAGAGTTGGTGGAGGAAGGCATTGTGGTGCTAAAAGAAAATAAAACAAGTGTGTTTTGGACATTCTGGTGTCTGTCTGTCTGTGTCCGGGGGTATGCTTTCCACACAGTATATACAGTCATATGAAAAAGTTTGTGAGCCCCTCTCAGCCTGAATAATAATTGACTATCCTTTGCACAGTAAAGATAACAGTGGTATGTCTTTCATTTCCTAGGAACATCTGAGTACTGCGGTGTTTTACAAACAAAGATTTTTAGTGACGCAGTATTTAGTTGTATGAAATGAAATCAAATGTGAAAAACTTGCTGTGCACAATTGTGGGTCCCCTTGTCATTGTGCTGATTTGAATGCCTGTCACTGCTCAATGTTGATGACTTGGTTGATGAGCTCATTAAGTCTTGAACTTCATACAAAGGTGTGTCCATCATGAGATATAAAGGTATTTAAGGTGGTCAATTACAAGTTGTGCTTCCTTCCCTTTGACTCTCCTCTGAAGAGTGACAGCATGGGATCCTCAAAGCAACTCTCCAAAGATCTGAAAACAAAGATTGTTGAGTCTCCTGGTTTAGGTGAAGGCTACAAAAAGCCATCTCAGAGGTTTAAACTGTCAGTTTCTGTAACTGTAAGGAATGGAATCGGGAAATGGAAGGCCACAGGCACAGTTGCTGTTAAACCCAGCAGGTCCGGCAGGCCAAGACAAATACAGGAGCGGCACATGAGCAGGATTGTGAGAATGGTGACAGACAACCCACAGATCACCTCCAAAGACCTGCAAGAACATCTTGCTGCAGATGGTGTATCTGGACATCGTTCAACAATTCAGCACAATTTGCACAAAGAACATCTGTATGGCAGGGTGATGAGAAAGAAGCCTTTTCTGCACTCACGCCACAAACAGAGTTGCTTGTTGTAAGCCAATGCTCATTTAGACAAGTCAGACTCATTTGGGAACAAAGTGCTTTGGACTGATGAGACAAAAATGGAGTTATTTGGTCAAAACAAAAGCGCTTTGCATGGCAGAAGAAGAACACCACAGTCCAAAAAAAAACACCTGCTACCTACTGTCAAATTTGGTGGAGGTTCCATCATGCTGTGGGGCTGTGTGGCTAGTTCAGAGACTGGGGCCCTTGTTAAAGTCGAGGGTCAGATGAATTCAACCCAATATCAACCAATTCTTCAGGATAATGTTCAAGCATCAGTCACAAAGTTGAAGTTACGCAGGGGTTGGATATTCCAATGAGACAATGACCCAAAACACAGTTGGAAATCTACAAAGGCATTCATGCAGAGGGAGAAGTACAATGTTCTGGAATGGCCGTCACAGTCCCCTGACTTGAATATCATTGAAAATCTATGGGATGATTTGAAGCAGGCTGTCCATCAAATTGAACTGAACTGGAGAGATTTTGTATGAAGAATGGTGAACAATACCTCCATCCAGAATCAGACACTCATCAGAGGCTATAGGAGGACAGCGTCTAGAGGCTGTTAGATTAGCAAAAGGAGGCTCAACTAAGTATTGAAGTCATATCTCTGTTGGGGTGCCCACATTTATGCACCTGTCTAATTTTGTTATGATGCATATTGCATATTTTCTGTTAATCCAATAAACTTAATGTCACTGCTGAAATACTACTGTGTCCATAAGGCATGTCAGATATTAAAAGGAAGTTGCTCAGCCAATGAGAAACAAAAATCTAAAGAATTAAGAGGGCGTCCCAAACTTTTTCATATGACTGTATATACTATATATATATATATATATATATATATATATATATATATATATATATATATATATATATATAAAGTGCCTTGAGCATAGGAAAGGCGCTATATAAATAAAATGTATTATTATTATTATTATTATTATTATATATATATATATTTTAGAATGTCAGGCATGGGTGTTGGAGGACTCCTCTGAGGGTGGGGGACAGGTATGTAATAACCCACTGAGACAAGGGTGGGGGGGCTATCACTGACTTTGTCCTGTTTCTTTTCTTCTCTCACAGCTCCTAGAAACTGCCCAATAAGGGCACTTAGCCACGTCTCTTCCGGGTGTTTCTCAATAAATGAGAGGCATATTTTGCTGGAAGACCCGAGTAGGCGTCAATGCGGAGAACAAAATTAACTCCCGAGATGGAGGAACCCCGGACTGGGGAGCAGCGCATTTGTGTGTTTTTTCTTTTCATTTTGTTTTTGCTTACTTTTTCTGGTGACGAATAAAAGGGCCGGCCCAATTGGGATCCCAAACGTCTGACTGATTCCAATCTGTCTTTTCACTACCTAACTACATACAGTATATATATATATACTCTCTATATATAAAATCCTAAGCCTAAAAGTGCAATGATTTTTTGTGATGTTTTTATGTCATGTTTTTTGTCACACTTTAAATCAGGCTTATTTTAAAACCTACATATATATGTTTGGTATCATTCGTTTACAATTTTATCGAACTTTAATGTGGTGTTGTTAGATTTTCAGATTATTATTCCATTTTTAAATTATAAACTAAAAAATATCAAGAACTCACGACTCATGAACTGAGAGTTTGTGGCAAGAGATTTAACCAGACCTGGGGCCAGAAATAAAAGACAAAGAGTAGGACAGCTGCTGTACAGGCTTTTAAATGTTGGAAGCGCCATGCGAGATGCAGATCACACGGTACGGCAGCAGCAGCAAGACAGCAGCTGATCGAGCAAAGAGGAGGTAAAAACTGTATTTGTCTCCCATTGTGTCACCGTTTAAGAGGGGTTTTCAGAGGAGCGACCGCATCTCCTTGGGGTGCGTTCAGCCGCCCTCTTCACAACACGAACGGCAGAGACGCGAAGTGACTGGTGCATAGCGTAGACCAAGGGGTGTTGGCAACGAATTAAGCAGGGGGCGATCCCCCTAGTATGTGCATATATATATATATAGAAGTTTTATTCTGGCTGTTGGTCTTCCTCTCTTTCTTTTTTTTTTGGGGGGGGGGGGGGGGTTGAATTAAATTTAATTTTGTTAAGTTTGACTTGTTTATTTGGAATGTTACTTGCTTTCAATAAATTCAATAAAATAAAAATAGGCCAGAAAAGGCAATTCAGCCCAACCAAGCTCACCCATCCAATCCACTGAATTCCCCCACCAAGCTGAGTTTTGAAGGTCCCTGAGCTCTCCACCTGGTCACTTATTTCATGTGTTTGTGGTTCACTGTTCCTAATGTTCTGACCCTTAACAAGTTTCCAACTGTGTACCCGTGTTTTTGATGAACTCTTTTTAAAGTAACCGTCTCGATCCACTGGACTAATTCCCTTCATAATGTTAAACATTTCCAGTCTGGTCTGCTCTTCATCTCCTGTAAAGACTCAGCTCTTTTAATCTTTCATCCTAACTCATCCCCTGTGGCCCTGGAATCAGCCTAGTCACTCTTCTCTGGACCCCCTCTAGTGCTGATATGTCTTTATGGAGACCAAAACTGCACACAGGACTCCAGATGAGGCCTCACCAGTGTGTTATAAAGCTTGAGCAGAACCTCCTTGGACGTTATGGACGGCACTGCAAATGCAGTAGAACTCTGATTATATGAAGTACAATGGAACAATGTTACCTCAGATAGCTGAAAACTCAAACTTTAAAACAGATGTCCACCTGTAGTGCTGATGCTGCGTGGAGAAAGTGGGAGAGAGCGATCAGCTGACGTCACCAGGGAAATACACCGCCCACAGCGGTCAGAGAGGGGCTCTATGCGGCATGATGGATGGAGCTCTCCATTTAACTCAGGCTGCAGAGCTCTTGCCTCTGAACTAGAGAACACAGGTTTGTAGTTCTCACCGGAAGTTCACCACAGCACTTTGAAATGTATGAACACAAAAAAGTGTTCACACAAAGTGAACGAAACAGTGTGTGTAGGCAGTCAACGCTGGTGACACGCTGACAATAACCGAGGGAAGGGCGACTAAGTCACACCCACATTCCCACTGTCACCAGCTCCTCGACCGCCTCCTCAGTAAAGTTGCAGTTACAAGTAGAGTATTTATGCTGTCACACGTAGGTTGCGAGTAGGAGTTGACTAAGGGCCTGAATAATGGCAATTCCACGTCCGACCAAGGGGCGGAAGGGTGCGCTAACTGTTTTTCTCGGTCCCTTACAGACCTTTGATGATGCCACTTCCGGGTCTGGTGCATCTGATGACATCATTTCCGGTCCCACCTCTGATGATGTCACCTCTGGTACTGCCTCTAATGACGTCACTTCCAGTGCCGTGGCTGACTAGTTACTTCGGTCCGCCTCTGTCATCAGACATCACTCATCGGACATCACTGTCATCGGACATCACTTCCACTTCCGGCCCCCCCAATGACATCATTTCCTCCACTGGCCTTTAAAGCCGCCATCTTGACTATTTATTACAGTTCTGTTTTGGATTCAGTCTTGTGAACAACTCACTATCTTTAAAAAATTCCTTTTTGCAGCCAAGGCACATTATACGAGTGGCTGCCCCAAACCTTTATGATGTCTTATTGTTGTTCTTGTGACAATGCGCTCGGTATGATTATTCACTGCAATGCTTTTTATGACTGATAAGGAAAGTTGTGTTTTATGCTTACAGGTTTTCCTAAAAGTAAATCAGGGAGCGAATAACCAGGGGTTTATTGCATTACAAGTCCTAATTAATATAACTGAAAGAACTGTAAGTTTTAATCTCCATTACAGAGGACATGGTGAGTCTGAAGGGCTCTGGAGCTCTGTCAGCAGATCAGGGAAAAAAAGTTCAGAGCACACACCGAAGTAAAGCAAAAAATCAAACATGATCCAAAATCCAAGGCATCAGCACTGAAACAAAGGACTGGCAGAGAAAAAACTAAAGGAGAAAGAGTTAAGTCAATGACCATTGCTGTCTGTTGTGGTGACCTCAAGAAACGACTGAACAACGAATTGTCTGAGGGCCTAATTCAACAAGAGGAATGAGAGCAAGGCAGCTTGCAGTCTCAATGCACTTGTAAGACTGCTGGTGTTAGTTCTTTAGTGGTATCCGCCATTTCATTATTCTCTGCTACATCCCATTCCATAACTCCTTGGCTCCTGTGTCTGACACCAACGCATACATCAAAAGTGAGGCCATTGAGTCATTAAATGACTCTTATTAGTACCCTTGAGATGCACCCAGCAGAGCACTCACCGCTCCGGGCAACAACGCGGAATTTCTACCGTGACAGCGTATTCATTATTTCACCATGCATTAAACAGCTAATGAATCAATAGGCAAATAGTGTGCATTTTTAAAATGAACACACAGAAAATATTCTGCCCTAAAAGGCTCTCCTTTTATAGATGAAAAATTTCATTAAATTTCCATTACAGCCGGCTTGCAAAACAGCAAACGCTGACAAAGGCAGCCTGCCTAATGATGTCGTGAGAGGAATCGTCTCATATGCAGCACATTAGCATGTGTTTATCAGGTGGCAGACGCGGGGGTCCCTAAAATGATGAGACAGAGATGATATGATGATGTCAAAATACTTATAATAATAATAATAGTATTGTGGGGGAAGATTAAAATATGACATCTTAATAAAGTTATAGGAATAGAAACAATGAAAACAACAGTTGAGAGGGTGTAACCCTGTCGTGAATGGGGTCAAGCAGGTTTAGGAATGCTATGTTAAGTTATGTTACGTTATAATAATGGTAATGATGTATGTATTGATGGTAGTAATAATAATAATAATTAAAATATTGATGGGTGGTAATAATAATCCATCCATCCATTGTCCAACCCGCTGAATCCGAACACAGGGTCACGGGGGTCTGCTGGAGCCAATCCCAGCCAACACAGGGCACAAGGCAGAAACCAATCCCGGGCAGGGTGCCAACCCACCGCAGGACACACACAAACACACCCACACACCAAGCACACACTAGGGCCAATCTAGAATCGCCAATCCATCTAACCAGCATGTCTTTGGACTGTGGGAGGAAACCGGAGCGCCCGGAGGAAACCCACGCAGACACGGGGTGAACATGCAAACTCCACACAGGGAGGACCTGGGAAGCGAACCCAGGTCCCCAGGTCTCCCAACTGCGAGGCAGCAGCGCTACCCACTGTGCCACCGTGCCGCTGGTAATAATCATGGTAGTAATAATAATAATAATAATAATTTAATGCAGGTTAGGTGTATTGGCCCTAATTATTCCTAGTGTATGCTTGGTGTGTGTGTGTGTGTGCCCTGCGGTGTGCTGGCACACTGCCCGGGGTTTGTTTCCTGCCTTGCTCCCTGTGTTGGCTGGGATTGGCTCCAGCAGACCCTCGTGACTCTGTGTTAGGATATAGCGGGTTGGACACTGACTGACTGACTAATTTAAATACTGATGGGTGGTAATAATAATAATAATGATAGTCAATGGCAATTCTGCTCAGGATAAGGGGGTTTGAAAATGAATAGATGGATGGATGGAGTAATGTTGTCATAAACTGAGTTGAACTAATACAATAGAGCCTGCCTTCCTCACCAGTTTGTCCAGGCGTGAGGTGTCCTTCTTCTTTATGCTGCCTCCCCGGCACACCACCGCGTAGAAGAGGGCGCTCGCCACAACCGTCTGATAGAACATCTGCAGCATCTTATTGCAGATGTTGAAGGATGCCAGCCTTCTAAGGAAGTATAGTCATCTCTGTCCTTTCTTACACAGAGCATCAGTATTGGCAGTCCAGTCCAGTTTATCATCCAGCTGCACTCCCAGGTATTTATAGGTCTGCATCCTCTGTACACAGTCACCTCTGATGATCACGGGGTCCATGAGGGGTCTGGTCCTCCTAAAATCCACCACCAGCTTTTTGGTTTTCCTGGTGTTCAGGTGTAGGTGGTTTGAGTCACACCATTTAACAAAGCCTTTGATTAGGTTCCTATACTCCTCCTCCTGCCCACTCCTGATGCAGCCCACGATAGCAGTGCCATCAGTGAACTTTTGCACGTGGCAGGACACCAAGTTGTATTGGAAGTCCGATGTATATAGGCTGAACAGGACCGGCGAAAATACAGTCCCCCTGCGGCGCTCCTGTGCTGCTGAGCACAATGTCACACCTGCAGTTCCCAAGACGCACATACTGAGGTCTGTCTGTACGACAGTCCACGATCCACACCACCAGGTATGAATCTACTCCCATCTCTGTCAGCTTGTCCCTGAGGAGCAGAGATTGGATGGTGTTGAAGGCGCTAGAGAAGTCCAGGAACATAATTCTTACAGCACCACTACCTCTGTCCAAGTGGGAGAGGGATCGGTGAAGCATGTAGATGATGGCATCCTCCGCTCCCACCTTCTCCTGGTATGCAAACTGCAGAGGGTCGAGGTCGTGTTGGACCTGTGGCCTCAGGTGGTGAAGCAGCAGCTGCTCCATGGTCTTCATCACATGTGATGTCAGGGCGACAGGCCTGAAGTCATTCAGCTCACCAAGACGTGATACCTTTGGGACTGGGCTGTTGCAAGATGTTTTCCAAAGCCTTGGGACTCTCCCCTGTTCCAGGCCCAGGTTGAAAATGCACTGTAGAGGACTCCCCAGCTCCAATGCACAGACTTTCAGCAGTCGTGGCGATACTCCATCTGGACCTGCTGCTTTGCTGGCACTCCACACTTTGTATTCCATACACCAAGGCGCTATATAACCTAACTTTATGTTAGCCTTCTTAATGGCTTTTCAAAACTGTCGGGAAGTCGAAAGGTTAGAGTCCACTGACTCCTAAATCTTTCTCATAAGGTGGACTCTCGATTTTCCCACCACCCATTGTGTATTCAAACCTCACATTTTTCCTTCCTATGTGTCATTCTTTACATTTACTGACATTAAATTTCATCGTCCATAAATCTGTCCAAGCCTGTCTGCTGTCCAAGTCCTTCTGTGATGATATAACGGATTCCAAATTATCTGCTAATCCACCTATCTTGGTATCATCTGCAAACTTAACCAGCTTATTACTTATATCCATCCATTTTCCAACCCGCTGAATCCAAACACAGGGTCACGGGGGTCTGCTGGAGCCAATCCCAGCCAACACAGGGCACAAGGCAGGAACCAATCCCGGGCAGGGTGCCAACCCACCGCAGGACACACACAAATACACCCACACACCAAGCACACACTAGGGCCAATTTAGAATCGCCAATCCACCTAACCAGCATGTCTTTGGACTGTGGGAGGAAACCCACACACACACGGGGAGAACATGCAAACTCCACGCAGGGAGGACCCGGGAAGCAAACCCAGGTCCCCAGGTCTCCCAACTGCGAGGCAGCAGCGCTACCCACTGCGCCATCGTGCCGCCCTTATTACTTATATTCCTATCTAAATCATTTCTATATATTAGAAATAGCAGCGGCCCTAACACTGACCCCTGCTGGTCACCACTCTTAACATCACCCAATTGTGATGAGATTCCTCACACATCACCCTCTGCTTCCTGTGTCTCAGCCAATTCTTCCCCCATTTACACACTACACCCATTTCTTTTAATTTGATGCCCACCCTCTCATGTGGCACCTCATCAAATGCTTTCTGGAATTCCAGATCAATAACATCATCTGCTCCACTCTGATCGTATCCTTTTGTTGCCTCCTCATAGAATTCCAGCATGTTAGTAAAACACGACCGCCCTCTTCTGACCCCATGCTGACTGTCCTGTCCTTGCCAGGTGTTGCTCAATCTTATCCTTAATAATTCCTTCCATTAATTTTCCTGTGATGCATGTTAAGCTTATTGGCCTATAGCTGCTTGGATATGCCCAGTCACCCTTTTTATATAATGGTATGATATTTGCCATTTTCCAGTCCTTCAGAATCTCTCCAGTTTGCAGTGACTTCCTAAAATTATGTGTCAAGGGTTTATATCTGAACTCACAAGCCTCCTTAAGAATTCGAGGATAACTATTATCTGGTCCTGGTGATTTGTTTGATTTCATCTAATTTATCCTGAGCAGCACTTCTCCTTCTACAATTTCCAAATCCATCAGTACCTCCTTAGTAGGCGCATTAGAATTAAGGGATGGATAAATGCAGCCAAGGATAGAAAAGTCCTTGAAGAAAACCTGCTCCAGAGTGCATGTCACCTCAGACTGGGCCAGCGGTTCACCTTTCAGCCGGGCAACGGCCCAAAGCATACAGCCAAGATAAAGCTGGAGTGGCTTCAGATCAAAGTGGCTCAGCCAAACCCAACAGAACACATGTGGAGAGATCTGAAGATGGTGTGAGAGAATAATTGAGAGGTGACAATAGTTAAGTAATTTGGTCTGCAGTGCACATTGAAACTTGTAAGCATTTCCTCTGTTTTTAAAGACGTCGTTCATGGAGACCAGGTAAGAATGCAGAACAATTCTTTATTTGCCCATAGATATACACAAGTGTCTCTGTCCTTGGAGTGAGCAATTGATAATACAATTAATTTTTGCCTTTTCTAATACATCACAGGGCGGCATGGTGGCGCAGTGGTAGCGCTGCTGCCTCGCAGTTAGGAGACCCGGGTTCGCTTCCCGGGTCCTCCCTGCGTGGAGTTTGCATGTTCTCCCCGTGTCTGCGTGGGTTTCCTCCAGGCGCTCCGGTTTCCTCCCACAGTCCAAAGACATGCAGGTTAGGTGGATTGGCGATTCTAAATTGGCCCTAGTGTGTGCTTGGTGTGTGGGTGTGTTTGTGTGTGTCCTGCGGTGGGTTGGCACCCTGCCCGGGATTGGTTCCTGCCTTGTGCCCTGTGTTGGCTGGGATTGGCTCCAGCAGACTCCCGTGACCCTGTGTTCGGATTCAGCGGGTTGGAAAATGGATGGATGGATGGATAATACATCACATCATCCGAGTCTTAAAAATGCAGTATTCTATCATCTTAGCTAATCAACTACAGCCACCAGTAACTTTGCATACATGTTGATTTCTCTGGTGTTCTAAGCATCGCTTTCTTAATAGGGGTGTCCTACAGGTTTTCCCATTGATTTTATCACTGCTTCATAATATGGTGTGAACTCTAGGTGGCACTGTTATCCCTTTTAACTCAACAGACACACGGGACACAATGTAAAAGCACCAAGAAGTATTTTTAATGCCTTTCTTCTTCAACAGTGCTTCCCCATGCACCACAGCCACAAATAACAGGCAAGCAATAATAATAATACACATAATTCTCTCTATATATATCTCCTCCACACCTTCCAGCAAGCTTCATCCACCTCCACCCAACTCTGGATCCCCTGCTTGGTGTTTCACAGTCCTTTAAATAGTCCTTGACCTGGAGGTGCTTCCTCTCTTCCGTCCATGTGATCTGCCAGCACTTCCGGGTCAGATGGAGAATTCAAGTTTTTAATCAGCCCGGAAGTACTTTAGGACTTCCATCCTCGTGACCCATTAGTACTTCCGGGCTAAGTGAGATTTTATTCTCCCACTATCTTACCACAGTGTCCCCTGGCGGAACCCAAGGTACCCAACTGGGTTGTGTTGCTGAACTCCATGTCCCATAGTGCCCTGTGGGAATCCGGGGCAACGTTACAGTCCAGGGAAGCTGCCATGTAGCGTTTTGGGGGAGGCAGTGTCCTTGAAAAGCTGCCTTCCCCCATCCTTCCATCTTAGGGGCGTCCCGGCTGGGTTGAGGTGCCGGCCGTCTCTTACAACGGGTATTTGGGCTTTCTCATGAGTTTGTCCTCGCATTTTAAGGGGGTGCTCATTACTCATTTACTTCATTTTAACCTTAGTGATTATGTTGGTAATAATTGTCACGTGCTCGAACTTTAAGCTGCATTTAGTTAACCCTTTAGTTGCCTTTAGTCCTTTTCCTTATTTTTTAATAATCCATTTCATTTAAGTATTGTGGCGGATGGTCAGGGCCCTCACTTGGCTCAAGATGCCAGGATAACAGAAGGGCCGTGGTGGGGGGAGAAAGCTTATTCAGGGCATTATCTCCCCGAGAGCTATAGATGGCAGTTCCACTGGGTTGCAGAGGTGCCTCAGGTCTCCATGGGAATTGGAGTTTGGTGCAGCCCTATTGGGTTTCGTGGGTGCCGCCAGGGGGTGCTGCAGGTATTGCGGAGCCCTGTGATGCAGCACTTCCACCACACCCAGACGTGCTGCCAGAGAGAAAGTCAAGGAACACCTGGAGCACTTCCGGGTGCGCAATTAAAGGAAGCCACCTCACTCCAGTCGAGAAGCCAGAGTCGGGAAGAGGTGGATGAAGCTTGTTCCTCGAAAGAGTGTGGGCAGAGAGAAAGAGAAGAGAAAGAGAAGAAAAGAAAAAGGGTGCTGTATTTTACTGTACTTAGGAAATGTGGTACTGTGGGAAATGAGACAAAAGCGTTTCCCACAGCTGAACAAAAGTACAGTGGAACCTCGGTTCACGACCATAATTCGTTCCAAAACCGAGTGTGTGGTCATGAACCAAGGCAAAAGTTTGGCAAGCTTTTTGGTCGTAAACCGATTTGTACGTGTACCGAGACGTTTGTGAACTGAGGTTCCACTGTATCTTGTGTGCTGAACTTGGACTCTGTGTCTGTTGTGTCTGGGGTTTGGGGAGCTGTATGCCCCCCTGGTGTCCACAGTATGTATTTATATTAAATTGTATTGATAAAAAAAATTGACTAAAATTCTGCAGGGTATCGTGAAATAAAGATGATTTCCACAACAAACAAACAGTTGGGGAACTACCCCGTATATTGTCCATTTGTCAAAGCAAAGAAAGTATTTGAAAAAACGATCAAAAGACTCTATAAAGCAATTGACAAGTTGAAACAGTGAAATGGGGCTTTAATACAGAAAAAAGATGTCTGGCAGAAATGATGTGGTGGGGGAATGACATCGTAACAGGTGGACGGAAGTGACGTCATCATCAGGAGACCAGAAACTGATGTTTTCATCTGGAGTCGAGTGTGGAAATGACGTGTGGCAGCCATCTTGGGAATCCGGAAGTTGGTGTGGTGAGTATATTGGATTGTTTTTCTTCTTTTGGTCTGATGAAAAAGAGAGATAGAGTGGCGTTAGTACCATAAATCAACTCTTCATCTTGTTATGTTTCACTCACCTCAGGGCTTGTTGACTGTCTCCGAAGCGCACGTGTATGACAAGGGTTTGCTCTCATCATGCAAAGACATCCATGGTGGTTAACACACAAATGTAAGTGAACCGCAGAGTAAGTGTTTCATGTTCTAGAATGGCGCCCCCTATAGAAAGTGTACTTGCATTGAACTGATTACTGAATAGAGAGATAGTAAGCCTGAAAATGGCTGGATAATTAGTAAGGATTCCATTACTACTGCTACTAGTACTACTCCATCTATCCATCCTTTATCCAACCCGCTATATCCTAACTACGGGGTCACGGGGGTCTGCTGGAGCCAATCCCAGGCAACACAGGGCGCAAGGCAGGAAACAAACCCCGGGCTGGGTGCCAGCTCACTGCAGACTAGTACTACTACTAATTATAATTCTGAACTTGACGACCTTTGCGTGTTCCGAGCCATTTCTCTGCAGATCGTCTTCAATGCAGCATACCCTCTATGTTATCATCTCCTTTTTAATTCTCTGAAGTGCACTACTGGCACACGTGAGCACTAATTATGGCTTGAGGCGCAAGTTTCATTAATGTTAAATAATGCGCTGCTGAGCGTGTGCCAATTAAGCCTTCATTGCTGATGAGTGTCTGTCAAGCCATCAGAACATCCAGATGCCGGCTGTCAGAGGTGCCACAAAACTGATAAAATGTTTTTTCCGGTATGCTGCATTATGGAGGAATTCAGACCTGGAAAGGCACATTGTGCTGGCCTTGTGGATTTTTCTTTTTCCCTTCTTGACCTTTTAAACCTAAATCTTTTAAAATCTTTCAGGTCAAGAGTCTGAGTGTCATCCTCAATAGTACTCTATCTTTGCAATCTCACATTAATAACATCACCCGGTCTGCTTACTTCCACCTACGTAATATTAAATCACATCCTCCTCTCCCTCACTCCCCATACCACTGCCATTCTTGTTCACAGTCATGTTACTCCTTGTGGTGACTCCTCTTTGGCCTCTCTGATAAATTTCTCCATAAGCTTCAGCTGGTCCAGAATTCTGCTGCTCTCATCATTACTCGAACCCCATCTATTACTATTATTATTAACTCCATCTATTCACCATATTACCCTGGTCTTGCAGAAGCTTCATTGGCTCCTTATTAAGTTTCAAATTGATTTTAAAATTCTGTTGTTAACACTTAAAGCCATCCATAACCTCGCCCCTCCATATCTGTCCAACCTTCTACATGTTGCCATTCCCTCCCATAACCTTAGATCCTCTTCCTCCATCCATCTGACCATTCATCTCGCCTGTCTAACCACCATGGGGAGCGGAGTATTCAGCCGTTCTGGAACTCACTACCTACTGAGCTTAGAAATATCAAATTATGTTCAACCTTCAAATGTAAACTTAAAACCCATCTGTTTAAAATGGCTTTTTCTCTATGATTACAGTGGCTTTGTTTGGTTTAAATTTTTATATTTTCTGTATTTTCTGATGTTTTAAGTTTTGTTTATAGTGTGTTTTTTTATTTATTGTTTGGTGTCCTTGAGTGCTTAGAAAGGTGCCTTGTATAAATAAAATGTATTATTATTATTATTATTAACCATAGTGGTCACAAGTGCTCATCCATTTTGTCCTTTATGAATCGTTTCCCACATATAAGACATCGAATAACCTCTCTAATCTAATGTGTGGCTCCAATGCCTCTTACTGGTGTTCAAAGCGGCTGGCATGTTAAATTTCTATTTTATATAATGCACTGTGGGATGGTGTTCATTATGAATCAATATCTGTGTAAATCAGTTATGGCCGATTCCCAAACTCCAGACACAACAAACACAGAAGCACACAAGACACGTTTATTCAGCTGCGGGAAACGCTTTTGTCTCATTCCCCACAGTACCACATTTCCAAGTACAGTGGTACCTTGACATACGAGTTTTAATTCGTTCTGTGACTGAGCTCGTAAGTCAAAATGCTCATATCTCAAATCAATTTTCTCCATTGAAATTAATTGAAATGAGATTAATTTGTGCCAGCCCCCAAAAAAACACCCCAATTTTTTTGTTAAATGTTTTCAACATAAGAAAAATGTATTTATAATGAACAAACAAAATAAAACCTAATACATAAAAGAGAATCTAAAGAAATAAACAGATGTTGGCGAAGCCGATTAGCATATTGTAATGTTTTTTTCTTTCACTTCTGCTTAACTTGATTTTCTTCTTCACTAGTTTTTTCTTTTTTGCCACGCTTTCGTCACTTTCATTCTCAAGGTGTATCAATAGAAACCTATCCAAGGAGCTTTGTTTAGTCCTCCACTTTAGAATGTTTCTGAAATGAGTTAGACAAGTGTCATTAAATAGCGCCGCCGCACGATCAGTTGTAACTTTTTCAGGGTTTCTTTTCAATAAAGTCAAGCGTTAGGCAAGTGTCATTAAATAGCGTCACCGCACGATTGGTGTTAACTTTTTCAGGGTTTCTTTTCAATAAAGTCAAGTGTTAGGCAAGCGTCATTAAATAGCGCTGCCGCACGACCAGTTGCAACTTTTTCAGGGTGTTTCTTTACTTTAAAGTTTGAAACTTTTTCCCACTTTGCAAACACTTCCTTTATCTCAATTTAAGAGATAACCTCCTCCGCGATACCGATCTCCTGCAGAACCTCCGTTTGTTGCCGCATCTGTAATTCCGTCAACTTCTCCATCGTCAGTTCCTCGGAATGTGAGGCGACAAGCTCTTTGATGGCTCGTATTTCGAAATTTGGCTCGTAACTCAAGGCAAAAAATCGACCTAGTGATGGCTCGTATCTCAAAAAACTTGTACGTTGGGGCACTTGTATCTCAAGGTACCACTGTACAGTATAATACAGCACCCTTTTTCTTTTCTTCTCTTTCTCTTCTTTTTCCCTCTCTTTCTCTCCACCTCCACTCTTTCAGGGAATAAGCTTCAACCACCTCCTCCTGACTCTGGCTTCTTGACTGGAGTGAAGTGGCTTCCTGGCTGTCTGTCGATCTGACGATGAGACTGTCGATTCATTTTTCCATCTCCGTCACTCCTGCTCTTGTGTGTATGACCATTCTGTGACAGGCTGCTGTGACGAATGCTCCCTCTTCGGCATTTGCTGAGGAGAGTAAATGAAAGACGCAATGGACAAGCTTCCTCCTGCCTGTTTGCTGACTATTCGTCAAACTTGTCCTACTAGAAGATATGCTTCTTTCTTTAAATAATATGTGGATTTCTTCACAGTTCACATATGTTTCCCATCCAATCTCAGTGAGTCTGATAGGATCTGCCAGGAAGAATGGCACCATCTGGCAAAACCAGGTGTGAAGTGTAGAGACTTACCATGTAGATTTGAATCTGGAAAATGGTGCAAAAGGGGCTTCTAAAGGTGGCTCATTTGACACCTTGGCACCCCCGTTTGATTTAGATCCCTGAAGTATGCTTTGTATATAGCGCCTTTGAAAGGGAACTTTTCAATACACATAGAGAAACAGTTCACAGTGTGCATTTAAAAGCTTTATGATTCATTATGACATGCGGTAAGCTTGTCTACAGAGGTGAGATGTTTTGCCCCCAGCAGTCCTTTGCCACCCTCTTTCTCTCTCCATCTCCCTCCTTTCACCAGTCTTTTGTGATGAAGATTCAAGCAATTCCCAAAATCCAAAAGTTTGAAGTGGAGCTGCTTATACACCGTGACAACCTCATCAGTCATCATCACGTCCCATTAAACAAATGGCCTGGGCACCTTTTTTTATTTTTATATAATGAGCCTACAGGTTTGGGAATTGGGCCCCCGTATCATGAATTAAAGAGAGCACTTCCTTCAAAACAAAAATATATATACTGTATATAAATATATATATAACAAAATAAAAAGTCCTCAGGCAGGAAGCGTTTTTTATAACCCTGAGAAACTTCCTCCTCACTTACGTCTGGGAGTCCCCATCTCCCTCAGGTGGCTTCCCAAAAACACTGCAGTCATTCATCAAGCAGCGTCTCTGTGTGTCACCTTGCATTTTTAGGGCAACTGCAGTCTGCTGTGTAGTTTTTAACTTTTTTATATTCAGAGACTTTTTCATTCACCTAACGCTGTATTTTCTACACTCACCGGCCACTTTATTAGGTACACCTTGCTAGTCCCAGCTTGGACCCCCTTTTACCTTCAGAACTGATTCCTAGTTCTTCATGGCATAGGTGCTGGAAACATTCCTCAGGGATTTTGCTCCATATTGACATGATAGCATCACGCAGTTGCTGCAAATTTAGCTGCACATCCATAATGTCCCTGCGTGGAGTTTACATGTTCTCCCCGTGTCTGCATGGGTTTCCTCTGGGTGCTATGGTTTCCTCCCACAGTCCAAAGACATGCAGGTTAGGTGCATTGGCGTTCCTAAATTGTCCCTAGTGTGTGCTTGGTTGGTGTGTGTGTGTGTGTACCCAGCCCAGGGTTTGTTCCGGCCTTGCGCCCTGTGCTGGCTGGGATTAGCTCCAGCAGACCCCTGTGACCCTGTGTTAGGATATAGCAGGTTGGACAATGAATAATTGACTGACATACATCCATAATGCGAATCTCCCATTCCACCACATCCCAAAGGTGCTCATATTGGATTGAGATCTGGTGATTGTAGAGGCCATTTGAGTCCAGTGAACTCTGTGTTATGTTCAAGAAACCAGTGTGAGATGATTTGAGCTTTGTGACATGGCGGGTTATCCTGCTGGAAGGAGCCATCAGAAGATGGACACACTGCAGTCATAAAAGGACGGACATGGTCATCATGTCATCTCTTCTATGCGGTGGTGTGCTGGGGGAGGCAGCATTAAGAAGAAAGATGCCTCATACCTGGACAAACTGGTGAGGAAGGCAGGCTCTGTTGTTGGCATGGAGCTGGACAGCTTGACATCTGTGGCAGAGCGATGGGCGCTAAGCAGGCTCCTATCAATTATGGAGAATCCACTGCATCCACTTAATAGTATCATCTCCAGACAGAGGAGCAGCTTCAGCGACAGACTGCTGTCACCGTCCTGCTCCACTGACAGACTGAGGAGATCTATCTATCTATCTATCTATCTATCTATCTATCTATCTATCTATCTATCTATCTATCTATCTATCTATCTATCTATCTATCTATCTATCTATCTATCTATCTATCTATCTATCTATCTATCTATCTATCTATCTATCTATCTATCTATCTATCAACGATACTCAGGTAGGCTGTGGCATTTAAATGACGCTCAGTTGGTACTATGGGGCCCAAAGTGTGCCAAGAAAATATCCCCCTCACCGTTACACCATCACCAGCAGCCTGAACTGTTGATACAAGGCAGGATGGATCCATGATTTTATGTTGTTGACACCAAACTTTGACCCTACCATCAGAATGTCACAGCAGAAATCGAGACTCATCAGACCAGGTGACATTTCTACAATCTTCTATTGCCCAGTTTTGTTGAGCCTGAGTGTGAATTGTAGCCTCAGTTGCCTGCTCTTAGCTGACAGGCGTGTCACCCAGTGTGGTCTCCTGCTGCTGTAGTCCACCTGCTTCAAGGTTTGACGTGTTCTGCATTCAGAGATGCTCTTCTACATAACTCAGTTGTAATGAGTGCTTATTTGAGTTACAGTACGTTCTATCATCTCAGACCAGTCTGGCCATTCTCCTCTGACCTCTGGCATCAACAAGGCATTTTCGCCTAGAGAACTGCCGCTCACTGGTTGTTTTCCCCTTTTCTTACCATTCTCTGTAAACCCTACAGATGGTTGTGTGTGATAAGCCCAGTAGATCAGCAATTTCTGAAATCCTTAGAGAAGCCCGTCTGGCACCAACAACCATGCCACGTTCAACGTCACTTAAATCAGCTTTCTTCTTCCCCATTGTGACGCTTGGTTTAAATTTCAGCAGGTCATCTAGACAAGGTCTACAGGTTGAAATTCATTGAGTTGTTGCCATGTGATTGATTGGCTGATTAGATATTTGCATTAACAAGCAGTGGAACAGGTGTAGTTAAAAAAAGTGGCCAGTGAGTGTATAGCATCTGTGAATTGTATTCACCCTCTTGGAAGTCCTCAGATTTTATTGAATCACAGTGGATTTCATCTGTCTTTTTTGACTCTGATCAACAAGACCATTAGAACAATCTGGATGAGAACAGGCCATTCAGCCCAACAAGGCTCGCCAGTCCTATCCACCAAATTCTTCCAAAAGAACATTAAATCAAGTTTTGAATGTCCTTAAAGTCTTACTGTCTACCACACTACTTGGTTGCTTATTCCAAGTGTCTGTTGTTCTTTGTGTAAAGAAAAACTACCTAATGTTTGTGCGAAATTTACCCTTATCAAGTCTCCAACTGTGTCCACGTGTTTTTGATGAACTCACTTTAAAATAACCGTCTCGATCCACTGGACTAATTCCTTCATAATTTAAAACACTTCAATCATGTCACCTCTTAATCTTCTTTTGCTTAAACTGTTGTGAAATAACCAGCCGGACACACAACAAAGGTTTGGGGCAGCAACCCATGTAGTTTCCAATGGCTGCAAAAGGCTTCAGATTGTGTACAATGTGTACAGGTTAGAGTCCAAAACAGAACTGCTCAAGTATGGAGGATGAGGGGTTTTTATAGATGGTTCACAGGAAGTGACATCCTTGGGCCGGGACAGGAAGGATTTCTTGTATTTGGTCTGCAGAGAGAAAAGACAGAGGTTTAACACATCCCGCTACCCCTGGTCTGGTGTGGAATTGGCGTTTTCTGGTCCCTTTGGTTGACTCCCAAGCGCATGTGTGTCACCCAGTAAAGGCTCAGCTCTGTTAATCTTTCCTCATAATTCAAGTCCTGTAGCCCTAAATCAGCCCAGTTGCTCTTCTCTGGACTCTTTCTAGTGCTGCTATGTCCTTTTTGTAACCTGGAGACCAAAACTACACACAGGACTCCAGGGGCCTCATGTATAACGCCGTGCGTACAACTCACACTATAACATGGCGTAAGCACAAAAGCAGGAATGTGCGTACCCGCAGAAAAATCCAGATGCAGGAATCTGTGCGCACGCAAACTTTCACGTTCTTCCACTACATAAATCCCGATCAGCGTGAAAAGTAACGCACATGCACGCGCCTTCTGTCCTGCCCCAACTCCTCCCAGAATTACGCCTCTTTGAATATGCAAATCAATATAAATAGCCTTCTGTGAAAAGACAATGGGAAAAGCACGGGGGAAAATATAAGAATTTCAGTGAATACCAAGTGGAGGCAAAGGAAAAACGTACTATTTGTTGGTTTAAACAGTGGTATAAACAACAAAAGGAAGTTGATCTAGTGACAGAGTGTCGGAGAAACTCAAAAGCTCAAGTTCACAAAGTCGCACAGTGCCTGAAATAAAAAAGAAGTTGTCACATATCAAAATAGGCGTGAAAAAGCGACTCGTAGAGGACCGTCTGAGTGTCATATGAAAGCTTATTAGGGTACAGAGAAAAAAAATAGGCACACAGTGGGAAAAAAGCACGAAATGTCAACTTTAATCTCGAAATTTCCACTTTAATCACGTAGTTTATTTTGTCATTAAAGTAGAACATCATAAACTTCATCTTAAAATCGTTTATTTTACTAGTTTCTCAAGTAGCACGTTAAATGCTTTGTTCTGTATTTGATCTTCTATGTGCTGTATGTGTGTGAATCACTACGTGCTTCCGTTCTTTCTCTTTCTCCGACAGGACACAGAATCCATTACATTCGTGATATTACAGCTCTCTGAATAATTAAAATACTGAGATGTATACGTGATATCATTTTCATGATGATAGGAATGAAAGCATGTTATTAAACATGGGAACACGGTGGCGCAGTGATTGCTCATACGTCATGCAAGAGGCTTGCTGCGCCATGTGCGACCTTTGATGAAATAATTTATCACAGCAGTACTGTCTCTTTCAAACGTACTAACCTCCAATTCCTGTCCTTACTTTTCTTTCTCCAAAAACCCAATCGCCACACAATCAGCTCTGTAATAGACGTGAAACCATTTGTAAGCTTAGAACGCCGATTCTTCAAAACTTTTAAGGAACATTGAAATATCTTCGTAGTACATGTTTAATTATTATATCCGTCTATCTTTCCAGTGTCGCGTCAGCACCAGCAAGAATACAACGCAATGCAGGAACAATTACTGAACTAGCTAGCGCTGCGGCACCGTGTCCTCACATGTTTAATTATTAACAATACAGATTATTTAAATGAAGTTAAAGTTTTATCTGTATAATATAATCAACATATTTTGCTGCATTTTATCTTAAAAATAATATCGTCATCATACACACTTTATAAAGTGGCACAGGTTGTGCAATATTATAACTGTAGTGCAAGTTTACAGTGAGGTGATTGTACTTATAAGTACAAACAGTTCTACAAGGAGCACTTGATGGACTGATTGAGTGCGTTTATAGTTTCTGGGATGAAACCGTTTCTAAACCGCGAAGTCCGTACTGGGAAGTCTCTAAAGCGTTTTGCTGTGGCTCAGGCAGCGTCTGCTTCATGCTGTATCCCGATAATTCTCTTTCCAATCAGCTGCTGCTGTGATTCCCCACTCAGATACAGTGATATAAATACTCCAAGTGGTGCAGTGAGAGTAATATGGAAAAAGATGATCTGCTGTGGCAACCCTTAACGGGAGCAGCAAAAAGAAGAAGAAGATGCAGTGAGCGTAACAATGCTAAAGCAGTTATGGTATTTGGAATACTATGGCTATTCCCTGGACCATTATATTGCTGCAGGTTAATTATAATCAGATGCATTACACTAATAAACAATATGCAGTTAATTTCAGTGTATTTATAAAGCCGCGCCAGGAATGTGGATCCAAGAAAGAAAGGGTGATCACACAGAAACAGTAGCACTGCTTTGACGCTGGGCGCCGCCAGTCTGCAAAACCGGGCGGATAAATTGCGTACGCCAAGGTATGAGTTACCATGGAAATGTGCGTGGCTTTACGCCAAGTTTAGGTTTTATACATCGCGATTTGAGCGTGGAAACGTTCGTACGCAACATTTCTGTGCGTATGCACCGTTTATACATGAGGCCCCAGCTGAGGCCTCACCAGTGTGTTATAAAGCTTGAGCAGAACCTCCTGTGACTTGTACTCCACATATCATGCTACTGTACTATATAACCTAACATAACACAAATGGGAAGTTGATAGCTTAGAGACCACTATGACTCCTATTTCCTTCTCATAAGGTGGAAATTTGATTTTCCAACCGCCGATTGTGTATTCAAATCTCACATTTTTACTTCCTAAGTGTAATTCTTTACATTTACTGACGTTAAATTTCACCATCTACAAATCTGCCCAAGCCAGTGTGCTATCCAAGTCCTTCTGTGATGATATAACGGATTCCAAATTATCTGCTAATCCACCTATCTTGGTATCATCTGCAAGCTTAACCAGCTTGTTACTTATATTCCTATCTAAATCATTTCTATATATTTAAATATCAGCGGCCCTAACACTGACCCCTGCTGGTCACCACTCTTAACATCAGTTCCTCACACCATCACCCTCTGCTTCCTGTGTCTGAGCCAATTCTGCATCCATTGACACAGACACTTCTGTTTGTTCAGCGGTTCTCAAACTGTGGGGCGTGAAGTAACTAAAAAGGGGGCACGAATGTTGCCATATGTGGCGTAATTTCGCTATTCGTAGGGAAATTTTAAACTTGTAGCAGTTTATTGGCAGCAAAAAATATAGGAATAAATTTTATTAGGGTTTCAAAAAAACGTTAGGGGGGCACGATTAAAACTGTTATGAAAACTCGGGTCGCAAAAACTTAAAGGTTGAGAAACGCTGTGCTAGTGTGATGCCTGCCCCCTCATGTGGCACCTCATCAAATGCTTTCTGAAAGTCCAGATATATAATATCATAAGCTCCACTTTGATCGTATCCTTTTTTGCCCCCCTCCTAGAATTCCAGCATGTTAGTAAAACACGACATCCCTCTTCTGAACCCATGATGACTGTTCCTAATAACTCCTGTCCATGCCATGTGTTGCTCAATCGTTTCCTTAATAATTCCTTCAATTAATTTTCATGTGATGAATGATAATCTTACTGACTTATAGTTACTTGGATCTGACCAGTCACACTTTTTATGTAATGGGATGATATTTGACATTTTCCTATCCTTCAGAATCTCTCCAGTGCCCAGTGATTTCCTAAAAATATGTGTCAAGGATTTATATCTCCCAGTGTCTGCGTGGGCTTCCTCCGGGTGCTCTGGTTTCCTCCCACAGTCCGAAGACATGCAGGTTAGATGCACTGGCGATTCTAAATTGTTCCTAGTGTGTGCTTGGTGTGTGGGGGTGTGTGCCCTGTGGTGGGCTGGTGCCCTGCCCGGGGTTTGTTTCCTGCCTTGCACCCTGTGTTGGCTGGGATTGGCTCCAGCAGACCCCCGTGACCCTGTAGTTAGGATATAGCAGGTTGGATAATGGATGGATGGATGGATGGATGGATGGATGGATGGATGGATGGATGGATGGATGGATGGATGGATGGATGGATTTATATCTGAACTCACTGTCCTCCTTAAGAACTTGAGGGAAAATATATTCTGGTCCTGGTGATTTGTTTGATTTCAGCCATTTAATCTAAGCAGTACTTCATCCTCTATAATTTCTAAATCCTTCAGTAGCTCCTTAGTAGTCCCTGTTACCACTCGGCGGTTATCCACTTGCTTACTTGTGAAGACCTCACAAAAGACCCTTCTAAAGTAATTAGAAATATTAAAAAATTACTAATTGCTCACATAAGTATTCACCCCCTGTAACATGATACCCCTGAATCCTAACTGGTGTTTGAAGGCCCATCGTTAGTTCAATGGAGGTCACCTGTCTGGGATTTCATTTCATTGTCATATAAATGTACAGTCATGGTCAAAACTTTGGAGAATGACCCAAGTGTTGGTTTTCACAAAGTTTTCTGCTTCAGTGTTTTTAGATCTTTTTGTCCGATGTTTCTATGTTGTACTGAAATAGAATTACAAGCATTTCCTAAGTTTCAAAGATTTTTGTTGACAATGACATGAGGTTTATGCAAAGAGTAAATATTTGCAGTGTTGGTTCTTCTTTCTTTTTCTAGACCTCTGCAGTTCACCCTTACATGCTGGCAATCAACTTCTGGGCCAAATCCTGACTGATGGCAACCCATTCTTACATAATCAATGCTTGGAGTTTGCCAGAATTAGTGGGTTTTTGTTTCTCCACCCGCCTCTTGATGATTGACCACAAGTTCTCAATGGGATTAAAGGTCTGGGGAGTTCCCTGGTCATGGACCCCAAATTTCAATGTTTTGTTCCTCGAGGCACTTAGTTCTCACGTTTGCCTTATGGCCCGGTGCTCATTTATGTTGGTCACCAAACTGTTCTTGGATAGTCGAGAGAAGTTGCTTTCGGGGGATGTTTTGATCCCATTCTTTGTTCAAGGCTCAGGATTGTAGGGTGTATGAGAACATGAGGGCAACCATTAAGAAGAATGTTAGAGATGCTACAAGGCAGTTAGAGAGGAACCTAGCAGATAAGGCGAAAGACAACTCAAAGAGTTTCTTTCACTTTTTTTGTATTAAAAAAAACAGCCAAGGAGGAGGTGAAGTGCATCAGGAATTAAAAGATACTGGCAATGAAATAGCAAATGCTCTAAACTTGCATTTTTCTGAGGTCTTCACATGTGAGGATTAAGGTACGAAGGTACTGAGTGATTTGGAAATTGTAGAGAGAGAAGTGCTGCTTAGATTAAATATGCTGAAAACCAAAAATAACAAGAGATGAACCATTTCAGTTAAGCAATACTGTAGATTCTGGAATATAAGCCGAAAATTTCGTCCTAGATTTTTGGCTTGGAGTTTGGGGGTCGGCTTATGCAACGAGTATCGTTTCAGATTCAAGATTTCCAGCGCAATTCCGGTTTTGCAGATGAATACGGAAGTAATTAATGATGAAAGCACAGCGCCATCTTTCAGATGAAGAAGTAACTTTGCATGCCGGTACTTTCAATTAAATAAAGAATCCATCCATCCATTTTCCAACCCGCTGAATCCAAACACAGGGTCACGGGGGTCTGCTGGAGCCAATCCCAGCCAACACAGGGCACAAGGCAGGAACCAATCCTGGGCAGGGTGCCAACCCACCGCAGGACAAACACACACACACACCAAGCACACACTAGGGCCAATTTAGAATCGCCAATCCACCTAACCTGCATGTCTTTGGACTGTGGGAGGAAACCGGAGCTCCCGGAGGAAACCCACGCAGACACGGGGAGAACATGCAAACTCCACGCAGGGAGGACCCGGGAAGTGAACCCAGGTCTCCTAACTGTGAGGCAGCAGCGCTACTGCTGCTCCACCGTGCCGCCCTAAATAAAGAATTTATTCAGAAAAGTGTTTTAGTTGTTGATTTTATTAATAAAATTTATAATAAATTATCGGGAAGTTTAAAATAAAATACAGACTGTAAATGTCACTATAAAAAATCCTTGAATGAAGAAATCGCCAATCCTCTTACCACTGCCTTTTTAAAGATGTTTCAGCCTTCTTCCATTCTCGTACTTGTTTCTCGTTGATGCCAAAGTGACGAGCTGCTGCACTATTATTTGATTCATTAGCGAACAACTTTCAACTTAAATGCGCTGTCATATTTCATACGTTTTTTCATAGGTGTAGTCATCTTGTTTTTTAACAAAAAATTTTATGTATTACCAGGTATATTTTTATTCACCAATAATGTTTTTAAAAATATAATACTGGTATACATAAACATTTATTGTGTATTTAAGTTAATCAAATTTATAACGAGTCTCCGGGAATCCACCCACCGATGTACCGTATTTGTGTATATAGTTTCAACACAAAGGTTTCATTTTACCAAACTTCTCTGCAATCACTTCATGGTTTCCATCAAAAATGCCGGCAGTCTCAAATTCTCACCGATAAACATGATAAATATACCTGAAAAGACACTTTTAAGGAAATTTAGAAAATTTTGCTTGGAGAAGGGGGTCGGCTTATATACCAGTCATCGGCAAATACATGTAATTTAGTAGGTAGAAAAGGGGGTCGGCTTATATACCGAGTCGGCTTATATTCCGGGATCTACGGTACCCAATTAAGAGGAGACCTGACTTGAAGTGTTTAAAATTGTGAGGGGAATTAGTCCAGTGGATCAAAACGGTGACTTTAAAATGAGTTCATCGAGAATACGGGGACACAGCTGATACTGTAGCTTGTTAAGGGTAAATTTCACACAAACATTAGGAAGTTTTTCTTCACATAGAGAACCACAGACACAGAGTAAGTGACCAAGTAGTGTGGTAGACAGTAGGACTTTATGGACGTTCAAAACTCGACTTGATGAAATTTGAGAAGAATTAAGTGGATAGAACTGGCGAGCTTTGTTGAGCTGAATGGCCTGTTCATCTTTGATGACTGTCTGCTCACTGATCAAATTCTTTGAACCGTTATACTAATACTGGGTAGGGCTTCGCTCAGCTCTCAAAATCATCCTCAACCCCTGGTGCCATGGATGCCACAAGATGTTGGAAACATCCCCTTTGAGATTTCGGTCCATGTTGACATGATTGCTTCACACACAATGTCTGCAGAATTGTCAGCTCCTGTTCTTTCATATCCTAAAGGTGTTCTACTGGATTCAGATGCAGTGATTGGGAAAGAAGCCTAAGGAGCACTAAAGTCATTCTCATGTGCATGAAACAAGTTTGCTTTGTGACATGGTGCATTATCATGCTGGAAGTAGCCATTATAAGAGTGATGCAAGCCTTGGAGGGATGCAAGTAGACAGCAATAATACTCTAATGCACCATGGCATTCAAGTGATGATTGATTGGTATTAACGGCCCCAGAATTAACCAAAAAAAAAAACAATTCCCACACGATTAGACCACCACAACCAGCCTGGACTGTTGATGCAAGGTAGATTAGGGATCATGGATTCATGCTGTTGGTGCCTACCATCTGTGTGCCTCAGCAGAAATTGTGATTCCTCAAGCGAGCTTCATTTTCTAGTCTTCAGCTACTCCAGTTTTGGTGAGCCTGTGCCCAGTGCAGCCTCAGCTTTCTGGAATGGAACCCAACATGGTCTTCTGCTGTTGTAGCACATCCGCCTGAAAGGTTCAATGTGTCGTTGATTCTCAGAGTGGTCATCTGAGTTACCGTGGCCTTTCTGCCAGCTTGATCCAGTCTGGCTGACCTTTCTAATTAACTGAATTGAGGCTGACTGGAAGTTTTTGTCGCACCATTCAGAGGAAACTCTGGAATTGTTGTTGGTGAAAATCCCGGAAGATCAGCAGCTCCAGAAATACACTTAAGCAGCTTGTCAAGCACCATCAATCATGCCACGATCTAAATCACTGACTTCCTAGTTTGCCCTCATTCTGGTGTTTGATATGAACATTAACAGAAACTCCTGACCTATATCTGCAGGATTTTATGCATTGTGCTGCTGCCACATGATTGGCTGATTAGTTTCATGTTTCAGCCAGATATCATCACTTGCCTGGGATTCTAATTCCATTTTATTGTCTTTTTTGTGTGTCTTGGATTCTTTTATTTACAGTATGTTAATATTGATGGTTATTTAGTTTCTATGTATTTTCTGCTATTTTCCATGTGTCTTGTGGGTGGTGCCCCAGGAGGTGGAGCCACCTGCTTATCACTCTCAAGGGCCTGCCCACAAACCCGTAAAGGCTGGGGAAACAAGCAGTCCCTTGCGGTTCATTGAACACGCTTGGTGGGGAGGCGAGTTCTACTGATTATTGTTATTATGCTTGTTTTTTATGGATTAACTGGATTCTGAACACTTGCTCTGCTTTTTTGACTGCACTGGATTTTGTATTGAAACTTTTTTTGTTTCTCAGGGAATCTTCCCCTGGCTGAGGTTCAAATGCACATTTTATATGCATTTTTGTATCACTTATGTACATTAATGTCACTTTTGTTTACTCTCTACTGGTTTTTACTTCGCTTCTGTTCCATGTGTTTTGTAGGTGGTCCCCCCAAGAGTCAGAAGCCAGAGGATTTCCCACAATTCCAAACTTCATCTGAATGCGCTAGGGAGTAGTAAGTTTCTGTGCTTTCTGCTTATACTCTGCCTCTTTTGAATTCACTGGATTCTTTCAGTTCATGGTCCATTTTTTGACCATTCTCATTACCGTCTTGACACTTTGTTGGCATTTTGAGTGCCTTAATGTTTTGGGCAAATCAAATTTCCTTTGTGCTCTACGGAACATCATTTTTATTGAAAAACATTTTTGTGATATTGATTGTTTACTTCATAAAGATTCTACAAAGCCCTTTTTGTGTCAAGCCAGGGTTTTTGATGTGGTTTCCCCCTCTAGCGGATATTATTGGATATTTATTTGGGACTTACAAGCTTTGGCACACCAAATCATAACACCTTGGATTGCCTTTGTGCTTCTCAGAGCCTATTTTTGTCACAGAACATTTTTTTAATTATTTTTATTTCTAAAAATCCAGTGTTTGCCCTGTCATGACTAGCCAGGGTTTTATGTGTTTTACCGGCCGCTTGTGGACATTTTAAGGTTTTTTTTTTTCAGGACTTTTTATACTTAACTAAGTTCCATCCATCCATCCATCCATTTTCCAACCCGCTGAATCCGAACACAGGGTCACGGGGGTCTGCTGGAGCCAATCCCAGCCAACACAGGGCACAAGGCAGGAACCAATCCCGGGCAGGGTGCCAACCCACCACAGAACACACACAAACACACACTAGGGCCAATTTAGAATCACCAATCCACCTAACCTGCATGTCTTTGGACTGTGGGAGGAAACCGGAGCGCCCGGAGGAAACCCACGCAGACACGGGGAGAACATGCAAACTCCACGCAGGGAGGACCCGGGAAGCGAACCCGGGTCCCCAGGTCTCCCAACTGTGAGGCAGCAGAGCTACCCACTGTGCCACTGTGCCGCCCCTTAACTAAGTTCATGAAAATTAAATAACTACATGGAGAGGCAGGTGTACAGCTGTTCCTAATAATTGGTCCAGTGAGAGTCAATCTCCTGCTCCTGCAGGCGGCTCTTTCTTGGATGATGATGAGGACTCTTCATAAACTCTAAGTGGCGCACACCTTCTTGATCTTTACCTCTTTAGGTTTGTCTGTGAGTCATGCTAGGCTTTGGTCTTGACCTGAGGTCAAAGCTCATCCCCATTCCTATCTTGCTTTTAAGATTCTTCTGTTGGTTGATGTTTACACCATCACCAGTTGATGCCACCACCTTGTGGGCTGGAGTCTTCTGGTCACGTGACCTGTGAGATAGCTTCATAAAAGCAGCTTTCTCCTGCATTGGACAGGCCAGTTGTGGTCACATTTAAGTCAATAAATATTTTGTATATGTTTATTTGTAGAATTGGCCATTTTACTTCTTTTAATGTTTAAAGAACTGGACTGCATGTCTGCCTGGGGGAATTGCCAATTGGAATCCAGGACTGTTGTTCAAAGTGATGGATTCCTTCATTTATTGTACGTCCCGAAGTGTGCGCTCCTTTGCCAGGTTCTCAAGCTGCATACGTGAAATGGAGAGAATGTTTCAAGTAGTCCTTCCAGTGTTTGTTCGGTCCACCCTGAGGTCGGGGTCTGTTAAGCGACCTCACCATACAGGACCATCCAGGGAAGCCAAGACTCATCCATTCGTTTGACATGCCCGGTCCAGCAGCATGGCCTCAATGCTTTTTGATGAGCAGTGTTTCAAAATTTTAGTGTGTAGATCCCTGTTCTCCAAAGTGATACCCAGAATCTTCTGGAGGCAGTGGATGTGGAACACTTCTAGTGTGCAGATTTGCTTAAGGTAAGGAATCTAGGACTCGCATCCATAAAGGAGTGTTGATATAGATACTGTGTGATATACCATGACCTTGGTAGCCATGCGGAGATTTCTGACACACTTGCGTAGTTCAGCCAAAGGCAGAGGAGGCTAGTTGGAGGCGGTTCCCAATTTCTTCAGTTACAGAGGTCAGGTCAGGTCAGGTTGGAGAGCATGAACCACATCACCACACGACGAAACAGCTCTGGATCCTGGTTGGCAACTTCCCAGGTAGACACGCGGTCCACTCCCACCCCTTGGAAATGACCGTCTATCTGCTGCAGCTAGGTGTTGTGTGGGTGTCCCCTTGGCCGGGTCTACCCATTCTGTGAGCCAGGTCACCCTCGGGTAATCTCACCACATGGCCGTAGTGACATAACTGACGCTCCCTCACAATGCAGATCATGTGCCTCATTCAGGACTCAGTGAGCAACACAAAGTCAAACCAGCAGTACCTAAGGATTCTCTGAAGAGACACAGCACTGAAGGATTCCAGTCTTCGTCTCAGGTCACTGGATAGCGTCCATGTCTCGCAACCATATAGCAAAAAAAATAAGCACCAGGGGCCTCATGTATAAACGGTGCGTACGCACAGAAATGTTGCGTACGAACCTTTCCACGCTCAAATCGCGATGTATAAAACCTAAACTTGGCGTAAAGCCACGCACATTTCCACGGTAACTCATTCCTTGGCGTACGCAATTTATCCGCCCGGTTTTGCAGACTGGCGGCACCCAGTGTCAAAGCAGTGCTACTGTTCCTGTGTGGTTACCCTTTCTTAGATCCACATCCACGGCGGCGGCTTTATCAAATACATTGAAATTAACCGCATATCGTTCATAAATTTAATGCATCTGATTGTAATTAACCTGTAACAATATAATGGTCCACAGAATGGTCAAACTACTGTTCCTGTGTGCTCATCCTTTCTTTCTTAGCTCCACATTCCTGACGCGGCTTTATAAATACACTGAAATTAACTGCATATTGTTTATTAGTGTAATACATCTGATAGTAATTAACCTGCCGCAATATAATGGGCCAGGGAATAGCCATAGTATTCCAAATACCAGAACTGCTTTAGCGTTGTTACGCTCACTGCATCTTGTTCTTCTTTTTGCTGTTCCCGTTAAGGGTTGCCACTGCGGATCATTTTTTTCCATATTACTCTCACTGCATCACTCGGAGTATTTATATCACTGTATCTGAGTGTGAATCACAGCAGCAGATGATCGGAAAGAGAATTATCGGTATACAGTTTCAAGTACACACGATCTCAACCACGGCAAAAAGCGTCAAACCCTTTCCTGTACGAACCTCGCGTTTCAGAAACAGTTTCATCCCAAGAACTATAAACGCACTCAATCACCTCACTGTAAACTTGCACTACAGTTATAATATTGCACAACCTGCGCTACTTTATAAAGCGCGTATGATGACAATATCATTTTTAAGATGAAATGCAGCAAAATATGTTGCTTATAGTATACAGATAAAACTTTAACTTCATTTAAATAATCTGTATTGCTAATAATTAAACATGTGAGGACACGGTGCCGCAGCACTAGCTAGTTCACGGATAGCTCCTGCCTTGCGCTGTATTCTTGCTGGTGCTGACGCGACACTGGAAGGATAGACGAATAGAATAATTAAACATGTACTACGAAGATATTTCAATGTTCCTTAAAAGTTTTGAAGAATCGGCGTTCTAAGCTTACAAATGGCTTCACGTCTATTACAGAGCTGATTGTGTGGCGATTGGAGAAAGAAAAGTATGGACAGGAATTGGAGGTTAGTACGTTTGAAAGAGACAGTACTGCTGTAATAAATTATTTCATCGAAGGTCACACATGGTGCAACAAGCCTCTTGCGTGAGATATGAACAATCACTGCGCCACCGTGTTCCCATGTTTAATAACATGCTTTCATTCCTATCATCATGAAAATGATATCACGTATACATCTCAGTGTTTTAATTATTCAGAGAGCTGTAATATCTCGAATGTAATGCATTCTGTGTCCTGTCGGAGAAAGAGAAAGAACGGAAGCACGTAGTGATTCACACACATAGAGCACATAGAAGATCAAACACAGAAAAAAGCATTTAACATGCTACTTGAGAAACTAGTAAAATAAACGATTTTAAGAAATTTCGAGATTAAAGTTGACATTTCGTGCTTTTTTCCCACTGTGTGCCTATGTTTTTTGTTTGTACCCTAATACGCTTTCATATGACACTCAGACGGTGGGCTACAACTCGCCTTTTCACAGCGACTTTGATATGTGATTTCGGGCACTGTGCGACTTTGTGAATTTGATCTTTCGAGTTTTTCCGACACTCTGTCACTCGATCAACTTTCTTTTGTTGATTATATCACTGTTTAAACCAACAAATAGCATGTTTTTCCTTTGCCTCCACTTGGTATTCGCTGAAATTCTTATATTTTCCCCCGTGCTTTTCCCATTGTCTTTTCACAGAAGGCTATTTATATCGATTTGCATATTCAAAGAGGCGTAATTCTGGGAGGAGTTGGGGCGGGACAGAAGGCGCGTGCACGTGCGTTACTTTTCACGCAAATCGGGATTTATGTAGTGGAAGAACGTGAAAGTATGCGTGCGCACAGATTCCTGCATCTGGATTTTTCTGTGCGTACGCACAATCCCGCTTTTGTGCTTACGCCATGTTATAGTGTGAGTTCTACGCACGGCGTTATACATGAGGCCCCAGGACTCTAAAGTCTTGGATCTTTGACCTTTTGCAGAGATATAAGGAGTGCCACACACCCTTTTTAGTGACCTCATGATCCCCCCATGCTCACATCAACAAGACAAGAAGAGAATGGCAAGACATCAACAACAACACCAACCCAGTGAACATGTGGGGCCCCCATCAGGCCCCCGGGTCTGCCTTTCCTGAACTGGCCTAATCTCCCACCAGTGTACACACAGCAGGGAGAGAGAAACGGAGATGGACAAATGCATGGAAAGCGTCATCGTCAGATCGACGGACAGCCATGACGTTTGCACAAAGAAGCTTGTATTGCCCTTCCTTCTGAGTTCCGGATTCTTCTCACATTCTGTTGAGCTGCGGATCTTGTTGCCTGACGGCTCCTGGTTATCTCAGTACAGGCCGAGTGAGTGAGTGAGTGAGTGAGCTACTGTGCTTTCTGGCTGACTTCAGTGCCCTCTTCAGGTTGCTTTTCATTTTACTCAAAGTGGTTATTAGCACGTACTGAACAGCAGATTGAGAGAGTTATTTGCAGTTACCCTAATCCTTAAAAAAACTGACTTAGATCCTCCTTCTCTATCCAGTTAGAGGCCTATCTCTTATTGGCTAAGACAGACAGTGGCGTAGGTCCAGTTTGTGCTGCTCGGGGGGTTGGGGGGCGGTGCTTCAATTTTCCGCCCTCCAACATATTTGAATATGTTAATCTATTTAAATAGAAAATTTAAATGACGTAAAGAGAAAAATTAAGATAATTTTTGCATAGATTTATTTATATATAGAGAAACAACAATAATTTTTCACATATAATTATTTATAAGCATCAACTAGACAAGAATATAGTATAGACGCACTGATACGCTGTGTTCTAATTATTAGATAGATAGATAGATAGATAGATAGATAGATAGATAGATAGATAGATAGATAGATAGATAGATAGATAGATAGATAGATAGATAGATAGATAGATAGATAGATAGATAGATAGATACTTTATTAATCCCGAATGGGAAATTCACAAACTCCAGCAGCAGCATACTGATAAAAACAATATTAAATTAAAGAGTGATAACAATGCAGGTATAACAGACAATAACTTTGTATAATGTTAACGTTTACCCCCCCCCGGTGGAACTGAAGAGTCACATAGTGTGGGGAAGGAACGATCTCCTCAGTCTGTCCGTGGAGCAGGACGGTGACAGCAGTCTGTCGCTGAAGCTGCTCCTCTGTCTGGAGATGATCCTGTTCAGTAGATGCAGTGGATTCTCCATGATTGAAAGGAGTCTGCTCAGCGCCCGTCACTCTGCCACAGATGTCAAACTGTCCAGCTCCATGCCTACAATAGAGCCTGCCTTCCTCACCAGTTTGTCCAGGCGTGAGGCGTCCCTCTTCTTTATGCTGCCTCCCCAGCACACCACCATGTAGAAGAGGGCGCTCGCCACAACCATCTGATAGAACATCTGCAGCATCTTATTGCAGATGTTGAAGGACGCCAGCCTTCTAAGGAAGTATAGTCGGCTCTGTCCTTTCTTACACAGAACATCAGTATTGGCAGTCCAGTCCAGTTTATCATCCAGCTGCACTCCCAGATATTTATAGGTCTGCACCCTCTGCACACAGTCACCTCTGATGATCATGGGGTCCATGAGGGGCCTGGTCCTCCTAAAATCCACCACCAGCTCCTTGGTTTTGCTGGTGTTCAGTTGTAGGTGGTTTGAGTCACACCATTTAACAAAGTCCTTGATTAGGTTCCTTTACTCCTCCTCCTGCCCACTCCTGATGCAGCCCACGATAGCAGTGTTGTCAGCGAACTTTTGCACGTGCAGGAGTCCGAGTTATATTGGAAGTCCGATGTATATAGGCTGAACAGGACCGGAGAAAGTACAGTCCCCTGCGGCGCTCCTGTGCTGCTGACCACAATGTCAGACCTGCAGCTCCCGAGACGCACATGCTGAGGTCTGTCTGTAAGATTGTTCACAATCCATGCCACCAGGTATGAATCTACTTCCATCTCTGTCAGCTTGTCCCTAAGGAGCAGAGGTTAGATGGTGTTGAAGGCACTAGAGAAGTCCAGAAACTAATTCTTACAGCACCACTGCCTCAGTGCAAGTGGGAGAGGGATCGATGTAGCATGTACATGATGGCATCCTCCGCTCCCACCTTCTCCTGGTATGCAAACTGCAGAGGGTTGAGGGTGTGGCGGACCTGTGGCCTCAGGTGGTGAAGCAGCAGCCGCTCCATGGTCTTCATCACATGTGATGTCAGAGCGACAGGCCTGATGTCATTCAGCTAACCAGGACATGATACCTTTTGGACTGGGGTGATGCAAGATGTTTTCCAAAGCCTCAGGACTCTCCCCTGTTCCAGGCTCAGGTTGAAGATGTGCTGTAGACGACTCCTCAGCTCCAACGCACAGGCCTTCAGCAGTCGTGGTGATACTCTATCTGGACCCACTGCTTTGCTGGCACAAAGTCTCCTCAGTTCTCTGCTCACCTGGGCTGCTGTAATTGTGGGTGGGGGGAAACTCTCTGCTATGTTGGTATCAGCAGAAGGATGGGTGGAGGGTGCAGTACTCTGAGGTGAGAGTGAGAGTGGGTTAGGGTGGTCAAACCTGTTAAAGAAGTTGTTCATTTGGTTTGCTCTCTCAATGTCTCTCTCGATGGTGGCACCCCGCTTCGAGCTGCAGCCAGTGATGATCTTCATCCCATCCCACACTTCCTTCATGCTGTTATTCTGGAACTTCTGCTCCATTTTTCTCCAGTACTGCTCCTTCACCGCCCTGAGCTGGACTTGGAGCTCCTTCTGCACGCTTTTGAGCTCATGCTGATCACCGCCTTTAAAAGCCCTTTTCTTCTGGTTCAAAAGGTCCTTGATGTCACTTGTAATCCATGGCTTGTTGTTAGCATAGCAGCGTACAGTTCTTACTGGAACTACAATGTCCATACAGAAGTTGATGTAGTCAGTGGTGCAGTCAACAACCTCCTCAATGTTCTCACTATGTGACCCCTGCAGGATATCCCAGTCTGTAGTTCCAGTCTCTCAGAGCCTGCTCTGCCTCAGGGGACCACTTCCTGAATGAGTGTGTGGTTGTAGGTAGCTCCCTCACTTCTGATTTATAATGAGGCTGAAGCAGAACCAGGTTATGGTCTGCTTTCCCAAGCGCAGGCATCAGGAAAGCGCTGTCACAACATACATAGATTAGCATGGGGCTGCCAAGGTTGTGGGGCCCCCCGGGCAAATGGCCAGTGTGCCCATGTGTTTAGATGGCCCTGCACCCTGGGTGGCAGGTCCTTCAGTGTTATGGCCCCTTACCTCTGGAACTCTGTTCCTCAGTCTCTCCAAGTTTGCTCCTCTTTCTCCACCTTTAAATCTCAACTCAAAACTTTTTATCTTCTGTGTAATTTTTCTTTTCTTTTCCCCTCTGTATGTAAAGCGACCTTGGGTTTGTGAAAGGCGCTCTATAAATGCAACTTATTATTATTTGTTACCTGTGAAAGTCACTAAACCAAACAGAGCTTTATTGATTAAATACTTTTAATTTTTAAGTCCAAATCACTAAAAGTCAGTTTTCTGGATTAGAACATCCTAACGGGTGCTGGAGCTGCTTAATAATTGAAATCTTTTCTGAAAATAAATGACATGACATTTGTAATTTAAGGAAAGGGTCTTCGACATTTCTCAAAGAAAATAATGGACTTGTGTCACTCACTTATGATAACATTCCCGAATTAAGAGCAACAAGATGAAATAGCAGCCTCCCTCCATGCCTGAGGCTCACCAAGCCGCCATCATCTGCGGGCATCTCCTCGGCAATCCCTCATTGTGAAGTGAATTTGCAAAATGTACCATGTGAGTCGCTTCCCACTCTCAGTTCACGGAGGGGGCTTCATATTGGCATTAGAATCCTTGTGAATTATTTACTGGAACGAAAGGAATGGCATTACATTGTGACAAAATGACATCCCCGCCAACGTGCAGGCGGACTCGTTTACTTGACTTACTCTTATCAGATATGCAGGGTTTCATCTCGCAGTCGGCTCCTGATCTCTTTGAGCAGCGGTCGTGCATACTTTTTAAAGTGCCTACTGCTGCAAGGCACTATAAAAATAATAATACTCCATCCATCATTCCATTTTCCAACCTGCTGAATCCAAACACAGGGTCACGGGGGTCTGCTGGAGCCAATCCCAGCCAACACAGGGCACAAGGCAGGAACCAATCCCGGGCAGGGTGCCAACCCACCGCAGAAATAATAATACTGAAAAAAATTAATAATTGAGCAACGTGATCGTTTTCAGTTACAAAGACATGCAGGTCATGAAGGCACTGAGATGTGAAGCAAAATGTCCCCTTTCATCGACTAACTGAACAGATTACAATATGCAGGCTTTCGAGGCTCCTTATTCAGGCTGTCGTCTGCCGAGTTACTTCATGCCAGTCAAGTCAAGTCAAGTTGGGGAGCATGCACTGGTACAGTACATTGCTGCACCCACTACATGACGAAGCAACTCAGGATCCCAGTTTGCAACCCCCCAGGCAGACACACGGTCCAGTCCCACCTCCGGAAATGACCCTCTATCTGCCACAGCCAGGTGCTACGTGGGCGACCCCTTGGTTTGATCCAGCTACTCGGGTGCCCAGCAATAAAGATCCTATGAGCTGGATCACTCTCTGGGAAATGCGCCACATGGCCGTAGTGCCGTAACTGACGCTCCCTCACAATGCAGGTCATGTGCCTCAATCGGGACTCCATGAGCAACACAAAGTCAAACCAATGATACCCAAGGATTTTCTGGAGAGACACAGTACTGAAGGAGTCCAGTCTTCGTTTCAGGTCACTGGATAGCGTCCATGTCTCGCAAACAGGAAGCACCAGGACTCTAAAGACTTGGACCTTCGTCCTTTTGCAGATATCAGGAGCACCACACCTCCCTTTCCAGCGACCTCATGACCCCCCCATGCTCTCCCAATCCGTCTACTGACTTCATAGGAAGAGTCACCAGAGTCAAATGAATGTCACTGCCGAGGTAAGTAAAACTCTCGACGAGGTCGACACTCTCTGTGCAGACAGACACACTGCTGATGGCCGTGCCCAAGAGGTCATTAAAGGCCTGGCTCTTTGGTTTTTATCAGGACTCTCGCAAGCCCTGACACTCAGACTCCTCACTCAGTCTCTCGAGTGCCCCGATCAGAGCCTCCATTGACTCTATGAATAATAATAATAATAATAATAATAATATTTATTTATATAGTACATTTTCATACAAAAAAGTAGCTCAAAGTGCTTTACATAATGTAGAACAGTATTGATGTGTTCCTTTAATTTTTTGAGCAGTTTATATACACAGAATATATATATCAAACAACCAGCTATATCCTAACACAGGGTCACGGGGGTTTGCTGGAGCCAATCCCAGCCAACACAGGGCACAAGACAGGAAACAAACCCCGGGCAGTGTGCCAGCCCACCGCAGGGTGCACACATACACACACCAAGCACACACTCGGGACAATTTAGGATCACCAATGCACCTAACCTGCACGTCTTTGGACTGTGGGAGGAAACCGGAGCACTGCAGGAAACACACGCAGACACGGGGAGAACATGCAAACTCCACGCAGGGAGGACCCGGGAAGTGAACCTGGGAATCCTAACTGCAAGGCAGCAGTGCTACCTGCTGCGCCACCGTGCCGCCCTACACAGTATATATATATATATATATATATATATATATATATATATATATATATATATATATATATATATATATATATATATATATATATATACATATATATATATATATACTGTATGGTATATATATATATATATACTGTATGGTATATATATATATATATATATATATATATATATATATACTGTATGGTATATATATATATATATATATATATATATACTGTATGGTATATATATATATATATATATATATATATTATTGTGTCTATGTGGTGGAAGGACCGGGAAAGAGAACATATTCTGGGCATATAGAAGACTGGCCCAGACACAGGCAGACAAGGACTCAGAATGTCCAAAATAACACACATTTATTTTTATAACTGTCCCGCACACAACACAGTGCTTCAATACACACTGTACTCCGTCCTTCTTTTCCTTTCGCCACCTCTACTTCTTTCTTCCTCAGCTTCGTCCTCATCTTCCTCCCGAGTCTCACCCATGAATGGAGTGAGGCGGCCTTCTTTGTAGTGCACCCGGAAGTGCTCCAAGTTTCTCTTGATTAATATCCGGCAGCATTTCCGGGTGTGGCAGAAATGCTGCATAGGAACCCCTCTCCTCTTCTGGCAGCACTTTTGGGTGTGGCGGAAATGCTGCATGCCCAGATTCTGGAGCTGTCCAGGTACCCCCTGGTGGTGGAGCTTCTGAGCTCCAATTCCGTGTCCCCGATGTAAACCAAGGGGGCTGCCCTCTCGTGTCCCATGGGAGGTACTCATGGTAGTACGCCCATTCCCCCGGTCTTCTCTTGACAAGGGCGTCCCGTCCGGGCAGGATCCCCGGCCGTCCATCATAGGCATTACATCCCACAGTACGCTAGATGGGCTCCTCGGGAGTTGGAGTTTGGAGCAACCCTGTTGAGCTTTGCGGTCGCCACCAGGGGGTGCTGCAGGTACTGCTGAACTGATCAGTCGTTCCCTAAAGAAGGCCCATTTGTAATATTCTGATATTTCCCTTTTTCAGTTTTTGCTAACCTAAACTTTTTAATTTAAACATCTGGCTTAGCGTTTCACTATTTTAGGTTATTAATTGCATTTCAACTAAATAAATTTGAAGAAAAACTGGAAAAACTGAGGTGTTCTAAAACTTTTGACTGGTAATGTATGAAAAAAGAAATTACATTTTGCTTAGGCCATCCCAAAACCTGACGAATGTGAAGCCTGAAGGATTGAAGGTTAAGCTCCGCACTCAAACGTATCGACACCCCCCTTAAAAAAAGATGAATCAACTGTACTGTGCTTTGTCTTTTTTCTTTTTTGTCAAAGCACAAAAGATAAAAATGTGCATTTGTAATGGAGAAATTGAAGGTTACAGAGGAGTAATGTTGTGACAGCCCGAGGCACTCATCGCGATCGAGAAAACTCCGGCGTTCTCTCTCATTTCTTTCTTTTTGACAGGCTTATGCAGCAGGATTCGTCTCCCCCGCAGATAACGTTTCAGAGATGAGAAGGCGATATAATGTCAGGTGCACAGGTTGCGGTGTAGCATCTGTCTGTGGTATCTAAGTAGGAAAACCGAGGGCGTTGGAGCATGAATGGAAAATTAGCATAAAGGCTCCAAATGGGATGTCTGAAGGTCACGTCGTAGACAAAATACTTGAATTAAAATGAGACAATAACAGCAACGATGGGGTTGATGATTGGATACATGCAATAATAAGAGGTACAGTAAAAAAAATTACAAGAATACATAGTAGCTAGAGTCAAAATTTGAATAGTGAGAGTAAAGCAGAGGCAATACGGTCTCCTCAATGCTTCCGTTATCTGTGTTCAAATCCCAGCCTGGTCTCTGTCTGCGTGTTCTCCTTGTGTTAGAATGAAGTTTGCCAGGCCCTCCAGTTTACACTGTCACACACGTGCGCATGGGAAACAGCTAAAGAGCCTAAATAATAGTAATTCTATGCCAGGGCAGGGGGCGGCAGAGTGTGCTAACTGTCTCTCTCAGTCTTGGGAAATCCCATTTGGTTCCGTTGCCGACGATGACACCACTTCCGGTGATGAAGATGTCACTTCCGTTTCTGCCGTCGACGATAATGTCACTTACGGGCACCAAGACGTCACTTCCGGTTCCGGTGCCAATGATGGTGTCACTTTCCGGTCATGATGATGTCACTTTCCGCTTCTGGCGCCAACGCTGATGTCCCTGTCGCTACCCGATCTGCGTGCGCAGGTGTATTGAAAGCCTAGCATGCCGCAAAGTGTTCACGCATGCGTTAAACAGATTGGGCAACACCGTAAAGTGTGTGATGACGTAGCTTTTCAATATGCACGCACACACAGATCGGGCCAGCAACGGGGACCAGGTAGTGACACATACCGCATGCGCTTATTGAAATATAGAAATATTAAAAACAAAAAATCCACTTTACGGCACGGCCCGATCGGAACTATGCATGCAGTACAACTTGACATTATGGTTTATTCATTTTAGTTCCACATTAATTGACCATAATGAAAATATTCATCCTGCAAAATAAACGAAGCAGCCTTTGTGGCGTAACGTCGATGTCCAAGGTTCAGGTGACAAATATTCTTCCAAGACATTATAAAATTCAAAAGTCGCCATCTTTTCCAGTGAGAATTCCACTTACAGACGGAGATAAACGTCAGCACAAAAATGACTCGCAAGTACAATTCAAACCTGACGAGTGACGAGTGTCGTAAAACATTAGACATGCGCAGAACAAATCTGGGCAGTGTCGTGAAATTAATTTTAATTAAGCAGAGAGTGCGTGCGTGAGACAAATCGGTGGGGACTCGTGTAGTAGTAAAGTAGAAAAGTAGAAAAGTCGAAGTAGAAAAACGCAGATCGGGCAGGGTTGTAATAGTAAAGTTCTGCACATGCATGCCCATGTGGCTCGGTTGATCGGGTAGGCACCGCAGATCGGGTAGTGACAGTCCCTTCCAGACATGACGATGTCACTTCCGGTTCTGGCGCAGATGATAACATCACTTCCGGTCATGAAGACGTCACTTCCAGTTCTGGCGCTGCTGACGTCATTTTCTGTCCTATCTGTTAAAATCGGCATCTTGTCTCAATGCAAGTTAGTTCTGCTTTGGACTCTGTTCTGTGATCATCGCTCATATAAAAGCAGCTTTTGCAGCTGGAAAAACAACATACGGGTGGCTGCCCCAAATCTGTATGATGTCTGTGACACATTTTGTTTGGCAACACCCATGTTTCCAGGCAAAATGGCAGGTCTGACAGCACACTAGGAAGAAAAATTCAATGTAGAGATGATGGGATGTCACAGGTTACCTCTTTGAGATTCTTTTTTTCTTTACTTAGTCAGGTCAGGTTGAGGGACATGCACTTGGTACAGCGTGTTGCCGCACCCACCAGATGACAAAACAGCTCAGGATCTGGGTTGGCAACCCCCCAGGCAGACACGCAGTCCAGTTCAACTCCATGGAAATGACCCACTATCTGCCCCAGCCAGGCATTACATGGGCTTGGTCCTTACACTCGAATCCTCAACAATGAGGAACCTGCAAGCCGAATCACCCTCTGGGTATTGAGCCCCATGCCCGTAATGCCATAAGTGACACCCCCTCACAATGCAGGTAATGTACCCCATTCGATGTCTGTAGTGAATTTTTTTCGCTCGCCAACCCCCTTACGCACCAGAAATTTAACGTCTATGCCGCTTGGCATGGTTTACTCTAGGAATGGGATTAGGCAGGTGATGTGTTTTATGTCTAAGAGAGAGACGCCGACAGCTGGTAAGTGCAACACCCTTAAAACCTTTTTTATTGTCTCCTTTTCTTTTGACACCTCTCAGACCAAAGCAATCAAGCTCATCTCACAAAAAGCAGACCTACAGCACATGGCTGTTTAATCAAACCCTGTAATTAATATCACAGTGCACATATATAACAATGAGCCATACCTGGACTTCGCCAGACATTATGCTTGGAGTTCTTTCCATAGACTTTAATCAGACCAGAAAATATTTCTTCTCATGTTCTCAGAGTCCTTTAAACTGTCATATGCCTTTTGCCTAAAAATGTCATCCATGTAGCCCCTCTACCACAAATTCTTGATTGATGGAGATGGTCATCCTTTAGACAGGTCCTCCAATTTCAGATGAGGATTCCTGAAGTGGCGGCACGGTGGCGCAGTGGTAGCGCTGCTGCCTCACAGTTAGGAGACCCGGGTTCGCTTCCCGGGTCCTCCCTGCGTGGAGTTTGCATGTTCTCCCCGTGTCTGCGTGGGTTTCCTCCGGGCGCTCCGGTTTCCTCCCACAGTCCAAAGACATGCAGGTTAGGTGGATTGGTGATTCTAAATTGGCCCTAGTGTGTGCTTGGTGTGTGAGTGTGTTTGTGTGTGTCCTGCGGTGGGTTGGCACCCTGCCCGGGATTGGTTCCCTGCCTTGTGCCCTGTGTTGGCTGGGATTGGCTCCAGCAGACCCCCGTGACCCTGTGTTCGGATTCAGCGGGTTGGAAAATGGATGGATGGATGGATTCCTGAAGCTCTGTTAAGGTAACCATTTGGTTCTTGGCCAGTTTCTCAGTTTAATCAGATAATCAAATCTAGGAAGAGTCCTGGTGGTTCCAAACTTCTTCACAAATCTTGAGGCCACTGTGCTCCTCCTTCTCCTGGTCTGCACCTCACCACAGTTTTATCATGCAGGTGTACAGAGAATTCCTTGGACCTCATGGATCGGTTTTTGTCTTAACATGAAATGTGAATTGTGGGGCCTTCTATACTCAGGCCTCCCTAAACGATGTCCAATTCAATGTGTCGTCAGGTAAACTCGTACTGTTATGAACTAAAGAGCTCCTAAGCACACAAAGTCTTGAAAAATTTTCAAAATACAGTACCCATTATTGGGGGGGGGGGGTGTCGACAAAAAAAAAAAACACAAAGAGGAATGAAGGATCGTTATAAATAAAAATGTTTATTTTAATAAGAAGCTCTTTTGCTTGAGGAGCACAATGGCCTATAATTCAAAGTCCTCAAAATAGGCAATCCCAATACCAAACACAGTCAGAACAGGAAATCCAAATAGTAGTTGAGAAAAAGAACAGAGACGTCAAAAAAAATCGAGAAGTTCACAACAAGCACAATTTAAACACTAATCCAACAAAAAAAAATGAAAACTCAACACATCATAAGCACAGTCACAATGAACCGCAAGGGACTCTGCATTTACTTTAGCTTTTATAGGGCTCTGGGCACTCCTTTGCAATGATGGCCAGGTGGCCCTGTCTCTTGGGTGGACCACCCAAAAAACACAAAGAACATAACCAAAAATACTTAGGGACACAGAGATAAAGTTAACCTCACTGTTAATATCAAAAACAAACAAGATAGACATAAAAACAGCATTTGAACCCCAGCAAGGGAAACACAACAACAGCTGAGTTCTACACACTAGAGAATTAAAGCAAACAGGTTTCACCTGAGCACCATTTGGGGTGCCTGAGCAAGGGTCTGAATACTTAGGTGATTGAGTCGTTTCAGTTCTTGATTTTTAATGAATACTAGGGGGCTTCGCCACCTGCTCATTTCGCTTGCCAACCCCTCTGTCTGCAATACGTGCCAGCAACTTCACATCTCTGCCGCTCACGTATGTGGATTTCACTTTCACCAAACAACAAAACTTTTAATTCTTGTGGATACACCTCTTCATTGGGAAGACACACTATGAATTAGACCATGAATTAACCCCAGATTAAAAGGGCGGTTCAGGTAAATAAGACCTGTGCCGTACAGCATAAGGGGACACAGTGTGATCAGGCACCGTGTTTAATTAGTAGCGGGTGTCAAAGCACTGTGAACCCGACAATAGAGCGTGGTACAATAACTGAGTGGTCGGGCAAAGGTCAGATCGAACCGGGGCGGCGGTATGAGACGCCTGTCCGGAACGATATGGACCTCGAGATCCCGACCCGCGTGAAGTGGGAATGGTCGTTGCTTACCGGAGGGGCGGGGGAAGTGCCGATCTCCCCGGTACAGCTAAACAGTGCTGTTACCCGGAGCGATGCGGTACTAATGACGCCGCCTTCGAAACAACATAGGACAATGGGCGTGCAAACAGCAAAGAGGCTCTCTCTTTTCCATAGAGAGCCTCACGCTGTGCACAAGCCCCAGAGAAAGCAGGAGATCCCCGAAATAAAAAGCGGGTCTCCTGACAAAGTAAAGAAATGGGCAGAGAGCAGCAAAGCGGCCGTAAAACCCTCCTTAGCGGAGGAGATGGTGGAGCTGACAGAATTCCCGAGATGTTTCAGGTTTCGGGAAGAGAGACTACCAGGAGGGCAGCGTCGGTGCTACAACTGCCGTTGGCCAGGCCACTTGTGGCGAAGTTGTCCCCGGAGGACAGAAGAGCGGTGGGACAGAAGATACACCGTTCCCCCAAGGTTCTCTGGGGGGCCTAGACAACACGGCCAAAGTCTGACTGATGGGTCCTCCTGGAGGAGGACGTCCCTCGCGGGGCTGGACGCTCTGCCCCGGTTGTCGTCGCTAAGGGGGGGGGGGGAATTGTGGTGGATTGCCGGCTTCTTACTCCGACCATCACCCCCAGGCCGCCAGGAGGAGCTCTCCGGACAGCGTGAATGTGCCCCGAGTTCCAGCAGGGACTCATGGACTATGTAGTTTTTATACGCAGCCCTGCTGGATACCTTGGGGGCCACCAGGAGTCGCTGTAGGAGGACTCGGAAGCTCTTATGTGCCCTATAACCCGGGAGTACGTCATGGTCACGTGACAGGAAGATACGATGTGCTCCCGGGTTGAAGAAAAGGACTGTTTGCCCTGACCCGGAAGGAATAAGGAACTGTGGACTGATTGGACAGAAACACTTCCGGGTCAGGGAATATAAGAGGACTATGGGAAATCCCAGACGTTGAGCTGAGCTGGGTGGAAGGGTGGCAACGCCTCCGGGAGTGTGGAGGATTGTTTAATTATTGATTATTATTGAGTATTTTGGAGTGGAGAGTGCTTTGTGCACTAATTTGTCCAAATAAATTCATATTGGACTTTTATCTGGTGTCTGACGTCTAATCTGGGGGTTCTAAAGGGGTCACGGAGACCCTTAATCTGTCACACCATCTACAAGTCTCCCACTTAAAGTTTAAAGTCGAACAATATCTACATACTTCTGTCATATCACCTATGTCCATATATTTGCTCTCTTTTCGCTTTTACCTTTTCGTCAATATCGCATTGAATTTTGATTCCATGTTTGGGAATACATCGTGACAACGCAACATATAACTGCCTGTGAGTGAATCTCGTTTCTTTCTCTCTTCATGAACTGCGTCTGACAACAGCATTCACACAAATGAGAAATGATTGAACCGTGGGCGTGGCTATAAATGTTTTAGATGTGGGCGGGACTTTTCCAAATATCTTTGCATAAAGTCTTGTCTCGCGCGGCTTGAAATTTGCTCTCGTGGGATTTCACTTTTACCAAACAACTTCTTCCTCTTTTTTTCGGCTGCTGCCCTTAGGGGTTGCCACAGCGGATCTTCTTCCATATCTTTCTGTCCTCATCATCTTGTTCTGTTACATCCATCACCTGCATGTCCTCTCTCACCACATCCATAAACATTCTCTTACTTTTTTACCAAAAAACAAATCTTTTAATTCTCGCAGATACGCCTCTTCATTGGGAAGAAACACTACTTTTCCCTGATGGCAACACAAATTAGACGATCTAAGTCGAGTTTAAATCCGAACAATACATTAGATCTCTTTTCACTGTTCCGTTATTTCAGCGAGTAATAATTTCCATTTGTTTGCGCTAATGCGATCTTTACTATCATTTTTTTGGAGACTTTTGAATTTTCATTCTTTCATTATCTTCTAACCTGCTCTGCATGTGTGTATCGCGCCAAAGTTTTTGAATTCTTTACGATGTTCTACGTTGTCATCTATTCTTCGTCTTTTATTTACGGCCCCTGGCATGAATAAATCTCTTGGCACAAAGTCACATCTCGCGGGACGTGAAAATGTCTCTCTGAAAAAGTCACTTCTTTCTTCCCAAGATTTTTTTATTATATTAGAGAGACAAGAAACCCCCAAAAGTTTTCAGAATGTTCAAGGGCATCAGGAAACTCATTCTTGTTGCAACAGAAACTCCCAAAGCATGTACATCCTTTCAAAAATGCCCCTAAAGGGGGAAAATCCCATCAAAAACCCTGGCTGAGCACAAAAAGGGCCTTGTAGAATCTTTATAAAATAAATATTTAACCTCACAAAAATGTGGGGGGCGAATATACAAACTATAAAAACATGGACATGGACACAAATAGAGGAACATACACAGGCTTGACCCACAATGGAAACTTTGTTAAATAGAACCTGCCCAGTTTTCCTCACCTCCCATCTACCTCTATGCCGAAAAACATAGGACTCAGACAGCATTTCTATAATATATAAAACTATTTTATAGTCCCACCCTTTCAAAGATCCAAAGATCTCTCACTCAACATCTCAGAAAAGGAGTTGAAGGTAGCAATGCACAGAATTCACTCGCGTTCCATGTGCATACAATTATTCAACTTAAAATTATATATCGAGTGCATCTCTCTCTTTTAAAATTTTCCAAAATGTTTCCAGGGCGAGAACATTGCAATCGAGCTCAAGCCTCACTGGGTCACATGTTCTGGGCCTGCACTAAATTAACATCATTCTGGGCCAAAATCTTTAAATGCCTTTCAGACAGTCTTGGGGTCACAATCCCTCCTAAATACACTAACAGCTGTGTTTGGTGGGCTCACAGAGGGGCTTAACTCTTTTAGGGCGGATGTCGACTTTTGTCGACAGGAGGGGTTGAAGGCTAATGTCAACAAAAGTCGACATCCAGGGATAGGGGGCGACAATCAGCTGTTAATGGCGACAAATCTCACTGTCACGTCACAGGCATTCCCTCTGTGCTTGGAGGAATGCTAGACTCGTTGACTCGGCAACTAAACCTTGCGTGTGTGTGAGTTGCGAAATGTAAACAATGGCAAGATGGCACCGACATGTGAAAAGGCAGCGAAGCAAGTGCAGAAAAGAAAACACTCGGCAGACGATGTTTTGCACATTATCGCGGAGTCGGACTCAGAATCGGATTTTATTGGCAGGCATCAGCTGATCAGACACTAGCCGATGCCGCGCCAGCGGATCTGCTGCCAGTTGAGTGCCTTCGCACAGCCGATGCATCTACGGCAAGGTTCGCATGGGATAAATACACAGACATTGATCCGTTGAGAGCTGATCTGGCTACCGGAGTTTACAAGACGGCATGGCTTGCTGTTGGACACGACAGATCACCAGCTGCTGTACTTCAGGCTGCTCTCTCCTGATGCTGCTTTTCAGCTACTGTCAGACGAGACAAACAGGTAGGCAGAGATTTTTTTGAATCGCGGGCTGCGTTTGCATCGCATTCTCGTTTTTCAAAGTGGAAACCCACAACGAAAGACGAGATGAAGCGCGCTGTGGCATTACAAATAGAGATGGGACAGAACTGGTGATATAACTTCAGGAGCATTGGTCCAAACGTGTTTTGTCCCCTGGTGGCTTAGGTACGTGCTGCTGCAAAGTTTTATTCACATCTGTAATAAACAGAAGCAAATCCCATGGGGTGAGCCAGGCTATAATGCCATACATAAAGTTCATAAAGTTTCAGAAGATGAAAAGAGGTGACAATACGGTTTTCATGCAGGCAGAAAACTTGGTGGCAGTGGCATGGCACGATGGCAAATGGGTGACTTGTCTCTCTACAGTACACACTAACAATATATGTGAGAAAATGCAAATAGGCACCAAAGTAACATATTGTAAGGAGTGCAATGTGGCAATGACTGAAATTGGCTGCTTTGAGCGAGATCAGACTTTGCTGTGTAAAATGTATGTGATATGTATGTGAAATCATAGAGAATTCAGGCTCATACAACATGCAAGACAGTAACATTTGTCAAAAGTAAATATTTTTTGTTGATTTGATATGTTAAACAATTGCTTTGTGTTCTTTTTTAAAAAATGTTAGTTTTTGGAAAAATATTCAGCCCTGGGAGAAAAGAAACAAAAAAAAAATTAGCCCTAAAAGAGTTAAAGTGGAGAAGGACAAGCAAACTGTAATTGCCTTTACTACACTATTGGCACGCAGACTTATTTTGGTCCACTGGAAGAATCCTAACTCGCCTCTTTTAAGTCAGCAGGTAACTGATGTTCTCTAGTATTTGAAATTGGAAAAAAAATCAAATTCACACTTAGAGGATCTGTACAAAAAACCTGAAAGGATCTAATCAATAATATTTTAGAATAAGCATTTAAATTGAGGAAGCAGGTTCTCTCCCCTCTTTTACTCCATTTATCTTTATTCATTTATTAATTTATCTATTCACTTATCTTTACTAGCATAAAGTTTGACTCTGCTGGCCTAGCTCTCTTTCTCAGGACTGGGGGTTGATTTGTTTAGAAACTTTTTTATTTTTTGTAAAACTTGAGTTATGTGTATGGAATGTTATTTGATTTTAATAAAATTAAAAAAAAATCTCACAAAAATGCTCTTCAATAACAATGATGCTCCAGGGGCAAAAAGGCAAAAGGATCTGTAGTAAAGAATAAGGCAATCCAATGCAACCAGAGTTCCAATGCAGGAATTTAGAGAATAGTCAGCAAGAAGTAAAAACAAAATCTAGAGGGTCACAAACCGAGTTCAAAGACTAAACAGAAGAAGTCAACACGCCCTAATGCATTCCTAATGAACTGCCAGAAACTGTCGAAAACCCTTCTGATTTACAGGATGGAGGGTAGCTCCTGGAAATGACGGTCAGGCGACCACCCCCAAAACACATGGAGCCTGGCCCAGGCATAGAAAGCAAAGAAATGAGAATGAAAAGTAACATCAAAATACCTCAGTGACTCAAAATGGAAAAAAACAAAAAAAGAGACAGAAATCAAGACTTTGAAAACCAGCCAGAGGAGGCACCCAGTCTGAGACGCAACAGTTTAGGTGGAATTCTACTAATTAAGAATTGAATTGAGGCCCTAGTGGAGACAAATAGAAGTGCATTTAACCCTTTAAAGGCTTATTTTTTCATGATAGATAGATAGATAGATAGATAGATAGATAGATAGATAGATAGATAGATAGATAGATAGATAGATAGATAGATAGATAGATAGATAGATAGACTCATCCCTGATTATTTTTATGATGATGATGATGATTATTATTATTATCAGCAACCTCCTCTCTGCGCCCTAAGGTATGCTGGTGTGTTCATTTAGACCTCTTAGGCTTTGAGCTCTTGTTGTTCAACTGAGGACTCATCAAAAAATGTGGGCCATGCTGCGGAGTGTGATCTTCTGGTTCTCTTTTTGCACTAAGTGTATTCAGGAGTTTATCTGGTTGCTCTTGTAATCCACTCTTAAATGGTTCCCAGTGCACTTATGGCTACTGGAGACACTCCTGTCCTCGTGTGCCACGTGCAGTTGACTATGATCTCAAGGTCTTTACACCTGAGGATCTTCTCTCCCTCCTTGCTCAGGATGTTGTTGTCATCCAGGATCATCACATTGATGAAGACATGACTTGTTCTTCTTGTCACAGAATACGATGTCCGGCCTATGGTATGGTCCTGGAAAAGTCTTGTCCAACATGATGACGCAGTCTCCAGTGTCAATGATCATGTTGATATTATTATTATTGTTATTATTATTGTAGAGTTTATTGAGTTCTTATTATCTCATGCAGAGTCCAATGAAATTCTTACTTGTGTCTGCTAATCAACAAGTGACATGTTGCTACTCTCCAGCACAATATCAAGTTAGAACTACCTAACCTGAAAGTTCAAAATTCAATTTAAAAATATAATAATTTACCACTATATTAAACATTTTATGTATGTAAGACTGATAGATGGATATGAAAAGCACGTTATGATAGATAGATAGATAGATAGATAGATAGATAGATAGATAGATAGATAGATAGATAGATAGATAGATAGATAGATAGATAGATAGATAGATAGATAGATAGATAGATAGATAGATAGATAGATAGATAGATCTGCGGTGGGTTGGCATCCTGCCCAGGATTGGTTCCTGCCTTGTGCCCTGTGTTGGCTGTGATTGGTTCCAGCAGACTCCCGTGACCCTGTGTTCGGATTCAGCGGGTTGGAACATAGATAGATAGATAGATAGATAGATAGATAGATAGATAGATAGATAGATAGATAGATAGATAGATAGATAGATAGATAGATAGATAGATAGATAGATAGATAGATAGATAGATAGATAGATGAGGTGAAGGGTTGGTTATGTGTGCTGATATCTCTTTCTCTTTAATAAAGAAGAAAAATAAGAACCATGTTAAATTACTTCCATGACGTCACTTCCGGTTCCTGCACAGTGATGTCATTTCCGGCCTCCACAGATGACATCACTTCTGGTGCTTCCTTACGACGTCACTTCCGGCCAACCCCGATGACGTCATTTACTCGATGTCATTTTCGGTGGCTATTTTGTATAAAAACACATTGAACCCAACTGTCATTGTCTGATGTGATCTATTTTGATTCATTATTCTGGTCAACTTTGTCTGGTGGACAATATACAGGGTCATTCCCCAAATCTTTTTGAGTATTCCATGTCTTTTCTTATCACACAATCCATGCGGCAGACAATTCTGTGGAACAGGAGAATTATTCAATTTCTTTAGCTTCCGATTATTGTTTACATCAGGAATGGATGGAATTAAAATCTACCAACCTTCCTTACTATTTTTGGGAATCAGGTTATTTTTCTTTTCTCAATTCTTCTACCTTCCTTCTTGAACTTTCCGGTGATGGGATGCTGATGTATTTTTGGAATTCGGCCTTCTTTCCTTCTTGGTGGGATAAAATAATAACCTTAAATTTAATACAGAATTTACTGGTATGCACAGCAGAATTTTTGGGGATAATACAGGATCTATCCCAACCTAAAACTAGACTTAAAATCAGTGGGGAAAAGTACATAATTCAGGTTTTAAGCCTAAACTTAAAATTAGATAGTCATCAGGTAGGCCTAATCCAAGAATTTTCTATTGGGACCTGATTTCTAAATGTTTTATTCCCTAATTATAATCGAGTAGTCCCTCTGGGTGAGATGTTAGGGCAGGCAGAGTCAGGTGCAAAAGACTCAGTTGGTTCTGTATTGCCTGAGAATTAAAATAAAAAGGATGGTACATTATTACCTTTGGTATTCACTTTTTCTGGCCAGGGCGGCACAGTGGCGCAGTGGTAGCTATGCTGCCTTGCAGTTAGGAGACCTGGGTTCGCTTCCCGGGTCCTCCCTGCGTGGAGTTTGCATGTTCTCCCCATGTCTGCGTGAGTTTTGTCCCACAATCCAAAGTCATGCAGGTTAGGTGCATTGGCGTTCCTAGATTGTCCCTATTGTGGGTGTGCGCGCCCTAGGGTGGGCTGGCACCCTGCCCAGGGATTTGTTCCTGCCTTGCGCCCTGTGTTGGCTTGGATTGGCTCCAGCAGACCCCCATGACCCTGTGTTTGGATATAGCGCAATGAAAGGCAGCTTTCAAGTTGCGGCGCACTAAGTCCAAAAATTTTCTTTCGCGGTGCACCTGAGGGACTGCCCATAAATAAAGTCGTGACGACACAATCTATGGACAATCGCCAATAAAAACAGTTAATTTTACAAATTTGAAAGACATTTTATTAATAAAGGAATCAAATTATAAATCTTAAATTTAATTAATGTGAACGTTGAGATTGCTTTTCAGCACATATGAGATTGATGCAAGGATCAATTTTCGAAAGACAGATGCGCATTTCCTTGTCGATCATTTGAAGTCTCTCGCGTTTCTTAGACTTCATTTCCGTACAGCGATACTCTCTTGTCGGCAAGAGCCGAAATGTAGCATTCGTATTTTCTCGTTCTATATTTGCTCTGCCTTCTTCTATCCGTACAGTGAGCGAGATCTTCTAACAACGAGACTTTTGAAGTCTCACGAGATGTGTTTTTGACACCGCTGGTGTTGATATTATGATGAATGGTGAACAGTGAAAATTTTAACTTGCATTCAAAATAAATACATTCATTTATTCAACAATCTGATTAACTGTTATCTGTTTTTTCCAACATAAAATATATTTTTTTAAACATTATCTTTTTAATCAACCAAAAGTTCAGAAACACTAGCAATTTTAAATATTTTGCAAAAGTTTTCGTGGCGTCCCTAGAAAATTCCGCTGCGCACCGGTTGCCCGACAGTGATATAACGGGTTGGAGAATGACTGACTGACTGACTGACTGACTGACTGACTGACTGACTGACTTTTCTGGCCTGGCTCAACAGATAGTAAGTATTCTTAGACAAAATTTCTATCAATTACATCAGACCTACAGTACATTAAAACAAATTAATATAATTACATCTTACAGACACAACAAAAATTTAAAAGACGTCTTGGTACATGTGTCATGTAATAAGAAAAAACCTAATAAATTGGCTTGGAGTATCCCATTCAAAAATAAAAACGTCTTTGTACAATAGGTTCTCTCAGAAAGAGAGGCATATTTTACAGACCTTCGAACTAGACTGAATCAATTCTGTTTATGGGATACAATGTGAGACCTGTGGACCGATTCATATTGGTGACACCAAGAATACTCTCCGTTTGAGATTTGTTCAACATCTTCACCTGATAGACAGCTCTGTATTCTCAGTTTTCAGACATGACTCATAATCTGATAATGTTTGGAATTGAACATAACGGTGAGTGGAATAAGACGTTGAGGGTCAGGAGGGAGCAGGAGTGGATTAGGGACTGTGTTTCCAGATGGTCTTAATGGAAAGTGAAGGGTCTGATTTTGGGCACAAAAAAAAATAAAAAAAAATTTGATCTATTAGGAAGGAATTGATGGTTGTAATAGTCCATCCATCGTGCAACCCGCTGAATCTGAACACAGGGTCACGGGGGTCTGCTGGAGCCAACCCTAGCCAACACAATGTGCAAGGCAGGAACCAACCCACCGCAGGACACACACACACACACCCAAGCACACACTAGGGCCATTTCAGAATTGCCAATCCACCTAACCTGCATGTCGTTGGACTGTGGGAGGAAACCTGAGCGCCCGGAGGAAACCCACGCAGACACGGGAAGAACATGCAAACTTCACGCAGGGAGGACCCAGGAAGTGAACCATGGTCTGCTAACTGCGAGGCAGCAGTGCTACCCACTGTGCCACCGTGCCGCCCGTTGTAATAGTCTCTCCAAAATATATATAAATTTTTTTTGCCATTTTGAGGGAATGGATCATAAAATCACAGACTGACTTATAACTATCCATCCATCCATCCATTTTCCAACCCGCTGAAACCGAACACAGGGTCACGGGGTCTGCTGGCGCCAATCCAGCCAACACAGGGCACAAGGCAGGAACCAATCCTGGGCAGGGTACCAACCCACCGCAGGACTTATAACTAAAATTATTTAAAATATTAAATAGGAAGTCAGTGTGCCCAGGCTTTGCCTTCGGGTGCCCATCCCCTACCCTAATGCCTAACCAACACAGCCTGGAAGCAATAAAGGATTACTGTGAAATGTTGGGTTTCACTTATGGCCGGGTCTCGGTTCACTAACCACCACCGTAAATTGCAATGCAATGCAATTTGGAGGAGGAAACAATCTTGAGAGGCATCCAAGTCTGAATGGTTCATCTCATCACCCAGGAGGGGTGCCCCACAGGTACCCCTTTTTTCACTATCCATATCTGAAAAAAATAGGAGACCACACAAGGGTTGCAATAAACATTTGCAAGAACAAACCTGGAGGGAGCAGCCGATACATTCATTAATATACAGAAGTGTCTGACTTGTTCTTTTGTTGTCCTTATGAATATTCATTGCTGTTTTGCAGTACATTTACATTTATGCTAATTCACCTCAGGGCAGCACTGAGAGACCACATTTCTGATGTTGCGGTGCTGAAGTATGTCCCAAATGAAGATTAGTATTTATTTATTTATTTTGTTTTGCTCATCCCTGCCCCAAACAGAGTGTTTTAGTAACTTGGGAATAGAGACGAGTAATTAGAATTGAAATCTGGACACATCTCCTGTCATTTAGATTATGGGAGGAAACCAGAGTCCTCAGATGAAACTCTTCACAGAAAGCGTCCCGACAGGGACTGTTAATCAGTCTCAGGTAGTTACTGCTATGTGGACACGTCATGGGCTCAAATGACAGAGGGTGAAAAATGAACTGAAAGATGAAGGAAGGAAGGAAGGAAGGATGAAGTCCAAGGCCAGGTTTATACTTCACGCGACATGACGTGTACGCCTGTGGATGCTTCTGCTACACAAGCGTTTTACTGTTTATATTAGCACGCGTACTTTTACATAAATCTGGAAGATTCCACCAGGTGGCAGTGCGAGATATTATCACGATGAGAAAACGATCGGCTTCGTTTTGTTGTCAATTTCCTGAAACATCCATTAAATTCCGAGGACACTTTTACCACAGTATCTCAGAAAAGGATGCTTAATGATTACATCCATCAATCCAGGGATGCACCCATTCCAGCAAGCATCGGGAATGAGAAAGAAACAAAATCCCTGGATGGGGCATCACCTCATCAGAAGGTGAACACAAACACACACACTGGCATCATTTCAGCGTCACCAAATCCCAAAACTTCATGTCTTTGGAAGGAAACCGGAGCCCGCTGTGGAAACCCACCAGGCAAACATGGAAACTCCAGCCAGGGAACACAAGGGACGTGACTCCCTGTGAGACAGCAGCATTACCGCTCTGTCACTGTGATGCCCCACATGTAAGTATTAACAATATTCAATATTTAAACAAAGTTAACCCTGGGGTGGCACGGTGGCGCAGTGGGTAGCACTGCTGCCTCACAGTAAGGAGACCTGTGGTCACTTCCTGGGTCCTCCCTGCGTGGAGTTTGCATGTTCTCCCCATGTCTGCATGGGGTTTCCTCCCACAGTCCAAAGACATGCAGTTTAGGTGGACTGGCGATTCTAAATTGGCCGTATGTGTGCTTGCTGTGTGTGTGTGTGTCCTGCAGTGGGTTGGCACCCTGCCCGGGGTTGGTTCCTGCCTTGTACCCTGTGTTGGCAGGGATTGTCTTAAGCAGACCCCCCGTGACCCTGTGTTCAGATTCAGCGGGTTGGGAAATGGATGGGATGGATGAATGGATGGATGGAAGTTAACCCCTAAGCTGCCACATACTTGGGGGTTAATGCACCCCTGGACGGCAAATGCTTTTTTGCTGAACATTTTAAGGTAACGTAACAATTCACCAATTTTAATGGAACACATTTTTTTCATGCAAAGAGCATCACAATTACTGCAACACAGATCATTTTACACACTGCCAAAGAACCGTAAAAACTATTAAAAAACTACTGGAACTAATATGTAACAAGGTGCAACTGAAGAAATTCAGTAAATCACCAGGCCAACTGCGCTTGAATTGTGGTCACCAAATGTACTCGGTTCTGGCATGCTGGCAAATTGCACTGGGAACCAACTATTGCCAGTTCCGGCGGTTTAAGGGTTAACAATTTATCTGTAAAATGTTCTGTGGTGTGAAAAACTATTTGCCCCCTTCCTGATTTCTTATTCTTTTGCATGTTTGTCACACAAAATGTTTCTGATCATCAACACATTTAACCATTAGTCAAATATAACACAAGTAAACACAAAATGCAGTTTGTAAATGATGGTGTTTATTATTTAGGGAGAAAAAAAAATCCAAACCTAACAATGGCCCTGTGTGAAAAAGTAATTGCCCCCTTGTTAGAAAATAACCTAACAGTGGTGTATCACACCTGAGTTCAATTTCCGTAGCCACCCCCAGGCCTGATTACTGCCACACCTTTTCAATCAAGAAATCACTTAAATAGGAGCTGCCTGACACAGAGAAGTAGACCAAAAGCACCTCAAAAGCTAGACATCATGCCAAGATCCAAAGAAATTCAGGAACAAATGAGAACAGAAGTAACTGAGATCTATCAGTCTGGTAAAGGTTATAAAGCCATTTCTAAAGCTTTGGGACTCCAGCGAACCACAGTGAGAGCCCATTATCCACAAATGGCAAAAACAGGAACAGTGGTGAACCTTCCCAGGAGTGGCCGGCCGACCAAAATTACCCCAAGAGCGCAGAGACGACTCATCCGAGAGGTCACAAAAGACCCAGGACAACGTCTAAAGAACTGCAGGCCTCACTTGCCTCAATTAAGGGTCAGTGTTCACGACTCCACCATAGAAAGAGACTGGGCAAAAACGGCCTGCATGGCAGATTTCCAAGACGCAAACCACTGTTAAGCAAAAAGAACATTAGGGCTCGTCTCAATTTTGCTAAGAAACATCTCAATGATTGCCAAGACTTTTGGGAAAATACCTTGTGGACTGATGAGTCAAAAGTTGAACTTTTTGGAAGGCAAATGTCCCGTTACATCTGGCGTAAAAGGAACACAGCATTTCAGAAAAAGAACATCATACCAACAGTAAAATATGGTGGTGGTAGTGTGATGGTCTGGGGTTGTTTTGCTGCTTCAGGACCTGGAAGGCTTGCTGTGATAGATGGAACCATGAATTCTGCTGTCTACCAAAAAATCCTGAAGGAGAATGTCCGGCCATCTGTTCGTCAACTCAAGCTGAAGCGATCTTGGGTGCTGCAACAGGACAATGACCCAAAACACACCAGCAAATCCACCTCTGAATGGCTGAAGAAAAACAAAAAGAAGACTTTGGAGTGGCCTAGTCAAAGTCCTGACCTGAATCCAATTGAGATGCTATGGCATGACCTTAAAAAGGCGGTTCATGCTAGAAAACCCTCAAATAAAGCTGAATTACAACAATTTTGCAAAGATGAGTGGGCCAAAATTCCTCCAGAGCGCTGTAAAAAGACTCATTGCAAGTTATCGCAAACGCTTGATTGCAGTTATTGCTGCTAAGGGGTGGCCCAACCAGTTATTAGTTCAGGGGGCAATTACTTTTCACACAGGGCCATGTAGGTTTGGATTTTTTTTTCTCCTAAATAATAAAAACCACCATTTACAACTGCATTTTGTGTTTACTTGTGTTATATTTGACTAATGGTTAAATGTGTTTGATGATCAGAAACATTTTGTGTGACAAACATGCAAAAGAATAAGAAAATCAGGAAGGGGGCAAATAGTTTTTCACACCACTGTACATACTGTAGCCGCCGAAGCATAAGGCGAGATCGAGCACGGGTAAAATGTGTGTCAAAAAAAATCTCTTAGTCCAAACGTTTGTTTTAAAAATATTTAGTGAAAGTTAAAAGCAAATAATCCACACAAGAATAAAAGAAAAAATAGTTACACACGTAGAATAAAAGGCAAAAAAAATAAAGGGAAAATGTATCTTCTCTAAATTTAGCTTTTCTCGAGGAACTTTAGTTATTTCTACACTTAAAAGTTCACTTCTTCTTCTACAGTATACTTAAAGATTCTTAGCTTCTTCTTCTGTACACTAGAAGTGTACGGTTCTGCACTTAAATAAGTGCTGTTTGACGAGTTACTTTACACACTCAAAAAACTGGTAGGCCCATAAGCACATAGGCATGTGCACAGGCACGCTCACGGTTTAAAACTGTATGCCTCTACACCTTAAACATGGCAAGGCTGTCACTAACTGAAGAATAATGTTTACTCAAAGCTATTAGAAATAGCAAGAATATACCAATACAATTCTACTTATGGGGGTTTTAGGAACCTCCATAGATTATGCTTTGTCATCTAGTAAAATATTTATGAATCTTATATACAGTGCATCCGGAAAGTATTCACAGCACATCACTTTTTCCACATTTTCTTATGTTACAGCCTTATTCCATAATGGATTAAATTAATTTTTTCCTCAGAATTCTGCACACAACACCCCATAATAACAACGTGAAAAAAGTTTACTTGAGATTTTTGGAAATTTATTAAAAATAAAAAAAATTGAGAAAGCACATGTACATAAGTATTCACAGCCTTTGCCGTGAAGCTCGAAATTGAGCTCAGGTGCATCCTGTTTCCCCTGATCATCTTTGAGATGTTTCTGCAGCTTCATTGGAGTCCACCTGTGGTAAATTCAGTTGACTGGACATGATTTGGAAAGGCACACACCTGTCTATATAAAGTCCACAGTTGACAGTTCATGTCAGAGCACAAATCAAGAATGAAGTCAAAAGGAATTGTCTATAGACCTCCGAGACAGGATTGTCTGGAGGCACAAATCTGGGGAAGGTTACAGAAAAAATGATGCTGCTTTGAAGGTCCCAATGAGCACAGTGGCCTCCATCGTCCGTAAGTGGAAGAAGTTCGAAACCACCAGGACTCTTCCTAGAGCTGGCCGGCCATCTAAACTGAGCGATCGGGAGAGAAGGGCCTTAGTTAGGGAGGTGACCAAGAACCCGATGGTCACTCTGTCAGAGCTCCAGAGGTCCTCTGTGGAGAGAGGAGAACCTTCCAGAAGGACAATCATCTCTGCAGCAATCCACCAATCAGGCCTGTATGGTAGAGTGGCCAGACGGAAGCCACTCCTTAGTAAAAGGCACATGGCAGCCCACCTGGAGTTTGCCAAAAGGCACCTGAAGGACTCTCAGACCATGAGAAAGAAAATTCTCTGGTCTGATGAGACAAAGATTGAACTCTTTGGTGTAAATGCCAGGCATCACGTTTGGAGGAAACCAGGCACCGCTCATCACCAGACCAATACCATCCGTACAGTGAAGCATGGTGGTGGCAGCATCACGCTGTGGGGATGCTTTTCAGCGGCAGGGACTGGGAGACTAGTCAGGATAAAGGGAAAGATGACTGCAGCAATGTACAGAGACATCCTGGATGAAAACCTGCTCCAGAGCGCTCTTGACCTCAGACTGGGGCGACGGTTCATCTTTCAGCAGGACAACCACCCTAAGCACACAGCCAAGATATCAAAGGAGTGGCTTCAGGACAACTCTGTGAATGTCCTTGAGTGGCCCAGCCAGAGCCCAGACTTGAATCTGATTGAACATCTCTGGAGAGATCTTAAAATGGCTGTGCACTGACGCTTCCCATCCAACCTGATGGAGCTTGAGAGGTGCTGCAAAGAGGAATGGGCGAAACTGGCCAAGGATAGGTGTGCCAAGCTTGTGGCATCATATTCAACAAGACTTGAGGCTGGAATTGCTGCCAAAGGTGCATCGACAAAGTATTGAGCAAAGGCTGTGAATACTTATGGACATGGGATTTCTCAGTTTTTTTATTTTTAATAAATTTGCAAAAACCTCAAGTAAACTTTTTTCACGTTGTCATTATGGGGTGTTGTGTGTAGAATCCTGAGGAAAACAATGAATTTAATCAATTTTGGAATAAGGCTGTAACATAACAAAATGTGGAAAAAGTGATGCGCTGTGAATACTTTCCGGATGCACTGTAACTAGGAAAATGGCTCTTACACATACTTTAATGCATCCCATCATGAAAGTGATATCAAGTACAAATCTAAGGATTCTAAATGTGCAGACAACTGGAATATCATACGTTTAACGTGTTCTGTGTGGTGAGTGCTGCCTGCCGCTGCTGTCAGTTCAGGAGGAAGCCCCAAAAGTGCGTAGCGATTGACAACTGGGTTGGTTTTAAGATGACGCTTACGACGGTCTACTTCAATGATAAAATAAAGTACAAGGTGTCAAACACATGCGCATGGGAGTCAGCAACAGGGTCTAGTTGTTGTTGAAGCACAGCATGTGACTGATTATGTGCACTAATACCTTCTCTCGTTCCTTTGCAGCGGCTCTTAAGAGTTTCACTTCCTGTTTTCAGCATAATGACTGCCCTACGATGACATCACTTCCCCCTGATGACCCACCTCTTCCTCCCTCTTCACTATACAATCCCGATGATCCTCCTGGTCTGCAGTCTGATATATGACTCGGTTTGAAGAGGTTACTCTCGTTCCTCACCAAGTATTTTGCCTTGCAGCTAAGAATAACAATATACGGAGTGGATCCCCCAAACCCTTTATCTTGTTCCTTTTGTATTATTACAAAGTTTAAAGTGGACATTTCGAGATTAAAGCTTAAATTTCCATTTTAATCACAAAATACACCTTTTCAACCTGTCCTTAATTTTTTTTCTCTGTGGCTCAAATACGCCGCCGTACATTCTGATGATGTTGTGAAGGTGCAATAAAAAAAAGACGGCACAGAAGATGATACGTGAGACTTTTAAAATGTATCATGTCATTACATTGGGGAATATGCGATGCTTGAATATAAAAGCACCTTGAATGCATCTGTATGTCAGAATTTTGCTTCACCACATTGAACCATTCATCAAACATCGAAACAGGCACATTGATCCCGGATGATCCACATAGATAATAGATCATAAACAGAGACTCTGACATCACGTTCTCACATGAGCACACTAAGCCCCCTGACATTTTGCTGGTACTGCAACTCGCGCACGCCTTGCGTTAATTTCTGAGGACCTGCTCAGAGGTTGCATCAAATGAATGCTGTGAATGCGTGGCAGCCATGATGCGTGCACGTACGCGTTCTGAGCATGAAGTATAAATGAGCCCTAATGGTGAGGTCACCAGACCAAAACCGATCATCATGGAACAATAGAAGTGTAAATGAGTACAGGAAGAGGTCCCTTGCCTGTCTAGAAAACACACTTTTCGTCATTTTTGTCAATTTATAAACTGTCACATTGATCCAAGTATTCAAACCCCTTGGTGACAATTCCAGCTTTGGGTTTGACCCAAGAAGCTTTCCACTCCTGGACTTGGGGATTTTCTGTTAATTCTTCTGCTTTGGGAATCGGAAGGTTGCCGATTCAAATCCCATAAATGTCACAATACAACTCGGAGTCCTGCCACGTGCAAAAGTTTGCTATTGTGGGCTGCATCAGGAGTGGGAAGGAGGAGAAGTATAGGAACCTAATCAAGGACTTTATTAAATGGTGCGAACCACCTACAACTGAACACCAGCAAAACCAAGGAGCTGGTGGTGGATTTTAGGAGGACCAGGCCACTCATGGACCCCGTGATCATCAGAGACGACAGAGTGTGCAGATGGTGCAGACCTATAAATACCTGGGAGTGCAGCTGGATGATCAACTGGACTGGACTGCCAATACTGATGCTCCGTGTAAGAGAGGACAGAGCCGACTATACTTCCTTAGAAGGCTGACGTCCTTCAACATCTGCAATAAGATGCTGCAGATGTTCTATCAGATGGTTGTGGTGAGCGCCCTCTTCTATGCGGTGATGTGCTGGGGAGGCAGCATAAAGAAGGGGGACGCCTCACACCTGGACAAACTGGTGAGGAAGGCAGGCTCTATTGTAGGCACGGAGCTGGACAGTTTGACATCCATGGCAGACCGACAGGCGCTGAGCAGACTCCTGTCAATCATGGAGAATCCCCTGCATTCATTGAACAGGATCATCTCCAGACAGAGGAGCAGCTTCAGCGACACACTGCTGTCACCATCCTGCTCCACTGACAGACTGAGGAGATCGTTCCTCCAACACACTATGGGACTCTTCAATTCCACTTGGGGGGGTAAACGTTAACATTATTCAAAGTTATTGTCTGTCTGTAAACCTGCATTGTTATCACTCTTTAATTTAATATTGTTCTTTATCAATATGCTGCTGCTGGAATATGTGAATTTCCCCTTGGGATTAATAAAGTATCTATCTATCAATTGTAACAGTTGAGGTCTTCGCCCACCTCTTGAACCCTCAGGTACCACTCTGATGACCAGGTGAAAGTATAACTATTCTTTATTTTATAATTATATGGTGCACAAAGCACTCTCCACACCACACTCATAAACCACTATTCTCTCTCTATACCAAACCAATCCTCCTCGCCCAGACACTTTGCCACCCTAGCTCCCAGCTCAGCTCAGTGTCTGGGCTTTCCCACAGTCCTTTTATATCCCCTGACCCGGAAGTGGTTCCTGGCACAACTCACAAGTCCATTTCCTTCCGGGTCAGGGCAAACAGTCCTCTTCTTCATCCCGGGAGCACGTCGTTTCTTCCGGTCACGTGATGCTGACGCACTCCCTGGTTATAGGGCACACAAGAGCCCACTAGCCCCCCTACAGCGACTCCCGGTGGTCCCCAAGGTATCCAGCAGGGCTGTGTATAGAAACTACAAAGTCCATGAGGCCCTGCTGGAACTCGGGGCACCATCATGCTGTCCGGAGGGCTCCTCCTAGAGGCCTGGGGGATAGATCTATCTATCTATCTATCTATCTATCTATCTATCTATCTATCTATCTATCTATCTATCTATCTATCTATCTATCTATCTATCTATCTATCTATCTATCTATCTATCTATCTATCTATCTATCTATCTATCTATCTATCTATCATATAGTGCCTTTCATATCTATCTATCTATCTATCTATCTATCTATCTATCTATCTATCTATCTATCTATCTATCTATCTATCTATCTATCTATCTATCTATCTATCTATCTATCTATCTATCTATCTCTATCTATCATATAGTGCCTTTCATATCTATCTATCTATCTATCTATCTATCTATCTATCTATCTATCTATCTATCTATCTATCTATCATCTATCTATCTATCTATCTATCTATCTATCTATCTATCTATCTATCTATCTATCTATCTATCTATCTATCTAAGTGACTCTACTTCGTTGGGCCCTTGAGTAAGGCCCTTAACCTTCAATTGCTCCGTCCTGGTGTATGATGTTGATCTTCATCCAGCCCTGCATGTAGGCCCTCCAAACTGCAGGGAAAAACCTGGGGGTTGGTGGCAGAATTAACACTCCAGCCACTATAAAAAACCTCCTACTGTCCCACTCCATCTGAACTAGTGTGGTGCTGAGGTGTCACCCTCATGGCTGCACTCGAGTCCTAATCTGGGATCCTGAGGTGATTTGTCTTGTGGTGGGTGCGGTAATGACTGTATCAGCACGTGCTCCTAACCTCATACTTCTCAACAGATCCTCTTAAACTTTGCCAGGTTGGATGTAGACCATCAGTGGACAGCTATTCTCAGGTCTCTTTAGAGATGTTCCATTGAGTTCATGTTCAGACTCTGGGTGGGCATTTCAAGAACAATCCCATAGTTGTCACTAAAGTCACTCCTGTGCTTTCATTTCTTTTCTTTGTACTGCTGGGAGGTGATATGAGGTCCAGTTGCCTTTGAGCAAGTTTTCACCATGGATATCTCTGAACTTTGTTTCGTTCACCTTTCCCTCCAGCCTAACTAGTTTTCCAGTCTGTGATGCTGCCACCACCATTCTTCACTGATGGTATGGTTTTCACCCAGGTGATGACCAGTACCTGGTTTCTTAGAATTGAGGTGAGACAATTCAATCTTTGTTCCACTACTAAATCATCAATTGGATGATTTAGTGAGGTCCTCAGATCAGCCCTGCTGTGGTCGAGCACGGCTTCTGGCGAAGTACCTAGAAAACGCTCAAGCTTGATTATGGAGGAAGTAAAAGTCGTTAACAATGTTTCTGTTGGAGAAACAGTGGAGGGATCAATGATGAGCCTTGAGGGACGAGAGCGGAGGTCCAGGCACATCCACCCAAACCTGTCTTCCTTCTCTGGTCCTCACTCAGAAACTTAACTCTATTTATCCCATAGGATCAAGTTCAAGTTCAAGTTCAAGTTCAAGTTCAAGTAGGCTTTATTGTCACTTCAACCATATACAGTTAGTACACAGTGAAACGAAACAACGTTCCTCCAGGACCAAGGTGCTACATGCAACATAAATTACAACATAAATTAACAGAAAAACTAAACTAGCTAACTAAGAAATGTGCAAACAAAAGCAACAAAGTGACAGTGTGACAAAAACACAAACGTAACATAATAATAAGGTGTTGTGGTGATGAGTTGAGGTAGTGGAGAAACAGTAAACATTCCTTAGTGTAGCAGCAAAAATTAGGAAGTAAAGAAGTTAGTGCAAAAAGTTGTCCAGTAATGGATATTGTGCAAAAAAAGCATTGACAGGTTGGTGTATACGATAGTTTGGTAGTGTAGGTCAGTGTGTTTGCGCTTGTGTTGATTAGTCAGTCCAATCTCAATGTTTTGAGGTAGTGAGTTAAGCTAAGTGATAATGTTTGTGTGTGTGTGTGTGTGCATGCGTGTGTGTGTGTTTATCAGTCCAGTCCCTTTTGTTGAGGAGACGGATGGCTTGTGGAAAAAAGCTGTTGCACAGTCTGGATGTGTGTGCCCGAATGCTTCGGTACCTTTTTCCAGATGGCAGGAGGGTAAAGTGTGTGTGAGAGGGATGTGTCCGATCAGCCACAATGCTGGTGGCTTTGCGGATGCAGCGTGTGGTGTAGATGTCTTCAATAGAGGGGAGAGAGACCCCGATGATCTTCTCTGCTGTCCTCACGATCCGCTGTAGGGTCTTACGGTCCGATATGGCACAATTCCAAACCAGACAGTGATGCAGCCGCTCAGGATGCTCTCGATAGTTCCTCTATAGAAGGTGGTCAGGATCGGTGGTGGGAGCTGGGCCTTTCTCAGTCTTCTCAGAAAGAAGAGACGCTGTTGGGCTTTCTTGTGTAGGGAGCTGGTGTTGAGGGACCAGCTGAGGTCCTTCTCCAGGTGGACGCCCAGGAATTTGGTGCTGTCGACGATCTCCACAGAGGAGCCGTTGATGCTCAGCGGAGAATGGTCGCCTCGTGTCCTCCTAAAGTCAACAATCATCTCCTTTGTCTTGTCAACATTCAGAGAGAGGTTGTTGTCTTTACACCAGTCCGTTAGCCCCTGCACTTCCTCTCTGTACGCTGACTCGTCGTTCTTGCTAATGAGACCCACCACGGTCGTGTCATCAGCGAACTTAATGATGTGATTTGAACTGTGTGTTGCTACACAGTCGTGAGTCAGCAGTGTGAACAGCAGGGGACTGAGCACACAGCCTTGTGGGGCACCTGTGCTCAGTGTGGTGGTGCTGGAGGTGCAGTTCCCGATCCGTACTGACTGAGGCCTTCCGGTCAGAAAGTCCAGGATCCAGTTGCAGAGGGAGGTGTTCAGGCCCAACAGGCTCAGCTTCCCGATCAGTTGTTGGGGGGATGATCGTGTTGAATGCTGAGCTGAAATCTATGTACAGCATTCGAACGTATGTGTCCTTCTTGTCCAAGTGTGTGAGGGCAAGATGGAGTGCAGTGGAGATGGCGTCGTCCGTTGAGCGGTTAGGACGGTACGCAAATTGCAGTGGGTCCAGTGAGGGGGGCAGCAGGGTCTTGATGTGTCTCATGACGAGCCGCTCGAAGCACTTCATGATGGTGGGTGTAAGTGCAACAGGACGGTAGTCATTGAGACAGGACACAGAAGACTTCTTGGGCACGGGTACGATGGTGGTGGCCTTGAAGCACGTGGGAACGACGGCGCTGCTCAGAGAGATGTTGAAGATGTCGGTAAGAACATCTGCCAGCTGTTCTGCACATTCTCTGAGCACTCTGCCTGGGATGTTGTCTGGTCCAGCAGCTTTACGTGGGTTGACTCTGCGTAGAGTTTTCCTCACATCCGCTGTAGTGAGACACAGCACCTGGTCGTTCAGAGGAGGGGTGGTCTTCCTCGCCGCCACATCGTTCTGTCTGTCGAACCGAGCGTAGAAGTTGTTCAGCGCATCTGGGAGGGAGCCGTCACCGTCACAGGCAGGTGATGTCGTCCTGTAGTGTGTGATGGCTTGTAAACCCTGCCACATGCGCCGTGTGTCGCCGCTGTCTATGAAGTGATTGTGGATTCTCTGGGCGTGTGCGCGCTTCGCCTCTCTGATGGCCTGAGAGAGTTTGGCCCTTGCTCTTCTAAGGGCCACTTTGTCTCCCGCTTTGAAGGCAGAGTCTCGGGTCCTCAGAAGTGCACGCACTTCCGCAGTAATCCACGGTTTCTGGTTGGGTCGTGAGATGATGTTCTTGGAGACAGTGACGTCATCGGTGCACTTACTGATGTAGCTGGTCACTGATGAAGTGTACTCCTCCAAGTCAGTGAAGTCGCCGTAATGCTGCTATTTCTGACTTTTCCATGTTTGTAGATTTTTTCAGGAATGTAACCCATGCAGATGATAAGAACTGAATGCCATTTATTAATGTTTCTAATGCTTTTTTGGTGTGGCCCTATGGCTTTAGACATGCTGGTTGGTGATCACCTGATGGAACAAAAGAATGGAACAAATGGAGAATGAGAAAGGAAAGAGAGGTTGCTCATCATCAGAAAGTTGTTTTTTGATGAGAGATATACTTTGCTGAGAGGAGAGGATGGGCAGCATTGGCTCTGTTGAGCTACAGAATGGAGCAGGACCAATGGCTGGAGTAGAGGTTCCATGATGTGGCTGTATTCATGTCTGCCAACTTTCAGTGAGGACAACAGAATGGAGAAAAGCTGCAGGAAAATTAAGCAGAAAGGAGGATCCACAGTGTAGCAGCAGCAGTTTTGTGGGCAAAAGCCAGGTGAGCTTTGGGGTGCCAACTGAGGTGGCAGTTTAGGAGCTGTGGTGTACAAACTGAAGTGGTAGTTCAGGAGCTGCAGGGTACCAACCAAGATGGCAGGTTGGTTTGACGAGGCACTGACCCAGGTGGCAGTTTAGGAGTTAGAGTGTACCAACTGAGGTGGCAATTAAGGAGCTATGAGGTACAGATCAGGGTGGCAGTGTTGGAGCTGCAGGGTCCTGACTGAGGTGGCAGTTCAGGAGCTATGGGGTACCGAACAAGCTCTCAGTTCAGGAGCAGCAGAGTACCAAACAAGATGGCAGGTTGGGTTGGTGAGGCACTGACTGAGGTGGCAGTTCTGGACTCTCCGGGGTACCAACTGACGTGGCAGTTAAGGTCTGTAGGACAATGACTGAGGTGGCAGATCAGACAGTGCCAGGCCACAGAAGAGAGCAGGTCTAATGGCTGGGGTAAAGGTTCCATAATGTGACTATATTCAAGTCTGCTGACTTTCAGTGAGCACAGGATAATGGAGAGAACATGATGCTGAAAGAAAGATGCACAGCGTAGCAGCAGCTGTTTTTTTGGGCAAAAAGCCGGGTGAGCCTTAGGGCACTGACTGAGGCGGCAGTTTAGGAGTTGCAGTGTACACACTGAAGTGGCAGTTTAGGATCTGCTGGGTACCAACCAAAGTGCCAGTTCAGGAGCTATGAGGTGCCAGTCCTGGAGCTGCAGGGTACAAACTGGGGTGGCAGTTCAGGTCTGTGGGACAACAACTGAGGTGGCATATCACGAGAAGTGGGTTACTGACTGAGGTGATAGATCAGGAACTACAGGGTATGGACTAAGGTGGCAGTCCTGGAGCTGCAGGGTACCAACTGAAGTGGCAGTTCAGGTCTGTGGGGCAATGACCCAGGTGACAGATCAGGAACTGCAGGGTATGGACCAAGATGGCAGTTCTGGAGCTGTAGGGTACCAACTGAAGTGGCAGTTCAGGTCTGTGGAACAATGACCCAGGTGACAGATCAGGAACTGCAGTGTATGGACCAAGGTGGTAGTTCAGGAGCTGCAGGGTACCGACCAAGGTGGCAGTTCAAGTCTGTGGGACAATGACCAAGGTGGCAGATCAGGAGCTGCAGAGTACCAACCAAGATGGCAGGTTGGGTTGGCAAGGCACCGATTGAGGTGACAGTTAAGGTTTGTAGGACAACGAACGTGGTGGCAGATCAGGAACTACAGGGTATGGACCAAGGTGGCAATTCAGAAGCTGCAGGGTACTGACCAAGGTGGCAGTTCAGGTCTGTGGGAAAACAACTGAGGTGACATATCATGAGCTGTGAGTTACTGACTGAGGTGACAGATCAGGAACTACAGGGTATGGACCAAGGTGGCAGTCCTGGAACTGCAGGGTAACAACTGAAGTGGCAGTTCAGGTGTGTGGGACAACAACCAAGGTGACAGATCAGGAACTGCAGAGTACCAACCAAGATGGAAGGTTGGATTTGTGAGGCACCAATTGAGGTGACAGTTCAGGTCTGTAGGACAACGAACGTGGTGGCAGATCAGGAACTACAGGGTATGGACCAAGGTGGCAATTCATGAGCTGCAGGGTACCAACTGAAGTGGCAGTTCAAGTCTGTGGAACAACGACCAAGGTGACAGATCAGGAACTGCAGAGTACCAACCAAGATGACAGGTTGGGTTGGTAATGTACGGACTGAGGTGACAGTTCAGGTCTGTAGGACAACAAACGTGGTGGCAGATCAGAAAGTGTCAGACCACGTGACAGAGATTTGTCATGATGTCCCAACAAAAGGAAAATGGAATACCTCAGTTCGTTTTTTTAAACATATGTATTTATTAAATTGGATGTTTATTTTGAACACCTAAAGACACCAGTTATATGGACATGGTTCTCTTTTTAAGGAGTCTTATTTATTGAATGGCTGTGTATGCACTATTGCACTTTAACACCTTAATTCTTTATTATTTAACTAGCAAAATACCCGCGCTTCGCAGCGGAGAAGTAGTGTGTTAAAGAGGTTATGAAAAAAAAAGGAAACATTTTAAAAATAACGTAACATGATTGTCAATGTAATTGTGTTGTCATTGTTATGAGTGTTGCTGTGTTTTATATATATAAAATACACACACACACATATAAACATATATATACATATACATATACACATATATTACATATCTACATATATATATATATATATTATATATACATATACACATCCACATATCAACATATATATATACAGATATATACACACACACACGCTTTATGGGTGATGATTGTTTTACTCTTTTTATGTTTATTTTATTTTATTGTAGAATCAACTCCTATCTGCGCACAGCAGGGCAGCCGTGGGCGGATGCGTATGGTGTATTCACTCCATGTTATCGTGCATTGCGCTGTCAGTGGTATTTGATAAAAGAATTTGAACAACATATAAGAAGCGTATAAATTATTAAACAGTAAAACATTAACATTTAAGAAGTAAAGTTACATTAAGTACTACTGCAGTGCCTTCGGGTATACCTCATTTTTTGTTTGCCCATTACATGCTTAAATGTATACATTTTTTGGTGCACCTACCCGAGAACACGCGACATATAACCGAGCGTGGGAGAAGCATGGATTTTAAACACGCGTTGAGTTCATCTGCTGGTCTCCCTCGTGGAATAACTGGTAATGTTTGACTAAAATCTACAGCGAGTAAAACGACATTACCTCCTATTTTTTTTTTTTTACGATCTCTGAGATCTTGCTTTTTTCGGTTCAAGGCTTCATAAGCTCTTTTATGTTGTATGGTGTACTTATCCCAAACCATCATCTTTGAATGTTGCAAGACTTTCGCCTTGTATGTAGATCGGGGTAATTACATTCATTGCATTCCTAGTCTGAATCACAATCTGATTGTATGGGTGGTTACCTGGCACTGTAGGGTTGCCACCCGTCCTTTAAAATACGGAACCGTGCCACGTTTGAGAATGAAATTGCGCGTCCCGTTTTGAATCAATACTGGACGGGATTTATCCCGTATTTTTTTTATCATTTTTTTTTTAAAGCAGCGTCTCATGCAAATCATCCCACACGCATTTTATGAAGATGCCTCCTTTCCTACTTTTGATTGGGTAATACTTGATGTCATCGTTAGTTTGATTGGTGTTTTTAACTGTCCAGTGAGGAGGGCATGTCTTTTAAGTACAGTCTGCAAAGTGTTGGCACTGAGATGTGGCGTCAGCGCCATAGTTGAAGCCCCTAACGTTGCGGTCAGCAAGTCGGCTAACATCCGCCATGTGCCGTCTTTCAGTTGCGAGAAGCAGATCATAGAATGGTTGAAACTGTTGCCCCTAACGTTGCGCCACGGCGTGTGGTTCGTTTATACCTCGTGTCTTCTCATTAAAGTTTTATCTCGCGAATATGTTATTGCAATCCGCAGCGGGACCGTTTCTATAAACTTAATTTAAAGTTACGTTTTACACCGTGCTTTGTTTCCCTTATGAACATGCTTGTATGCCTAACTCGCTCCGTTCTCAATTGTTTAATTAATTTTTTGGTCTTCGCTGTTTGCGGCTCTTCCTCCATTTCCCCCTACTTCGTTCTTTTATCTCGCGAATATGTTATTGCAATCCTTAACGGGAGCGTTTCAATAAACTGATTGAAAATAGTTTTGCATTTACCTTTTTAGTAAAAGGCGAGCTTTTAAGCCTGAGAAATCACCCCGTAAATGCACACGTTTAATTGGACATGTGTTAATATGTATGGTTACACAGTATTAAAAGACAGTGAACAACGTCAGTTACCTTTGTTCCCGCGTTTGATAAAAGGTGAGCTTTTAAGCCTGAGAAATCACCCCGTAAATGCACACGTTTAATTGCACATGTGTTAATATGTATGCTTACACAGTATTAAAAGACAGTCAAAAATTAACGTCATTTACCTTCGTTCCCGCGTGTGACTCGTGCTGTAAATCTCTTCCTTGTTTTTAGTTCACGTGATTACGTAGGAGGCGTGATGACGCGATACGTGACTCCGCCTCCTCCATTACAGTGTATGGACAAAAAATATGTTCCAGTTATGACCATTACGCTTTGAATTTCGAAATGAAACCTGCCTAACTTTTGTAAGTAAGCTGTAAGGAATGAGCCTGCCAAATTTCAGCCTTCCACCTACACGGGAAGTTGGAGAATTAGTGATGAGTGAGTCAGTCAGTCAGTGAGTGAGTGAGTGAGTCAGTCAGTCAGTCAGTCAGTGAGGGCTTTGCCTTTTATTATTATAGATAAAGTTCTCCTTACAGTCTTGAATAGAAATTCTTTTCCGTCTCCTCGCTTGCCCTGGTCCATCTCAATTCATGACTATCAGATGTCCCAATAGGTGCCCATTGGCTGTGGGGCATTGGGCATCACAGGCACTTTTAACACGTGCCGACTGGTTTACACTCCCCTATTCTTCTAGGACACCCCCTTTTTGCCACCCTGAGGTTTTCTCTACAGGTTTTCTTTCCTAGGTTCAGAGGTCACCATTTATTTAATGCCATGTGCTGATGAGGTCATCTATGGCCCTGAAAACCCCTTCATAGTCAGGCAGACCACCTACACTAACATTAGGGTTGGGAGGTTTCTGTTTTCTGAAGTATTTCAGTATGGTGTATATTTTAGCGACACCCACTAATTAAGAATAGCAAAACGAAGAAGACAGACCCGGTATTCATCTGAAATTTCAGGTAGTTTCTTTCCTTTTCCCCTCGTGAAGTTTCATGCAAAGCATCCCATTTAGCTGTCTGCTCGATTTATGCTCTGCTGCCGCTCCTGCCTGCCATGTGATGTGAGACACCAAGGATAGCTTGCAAATGAAGGGTGTCATATAATACTAATTACTCTGCCATCTTAATTACGGAAAAGCTCTTTAAGATTGCAACTCGCTAGAGAGACGTGTCACGTTAATTGTGTCTAGAAAACAATCATATCTGAAGCACGTCTCCTGCATCGAAATGTACAAGGATGTGACACACCGATTTCCACGCACACACATATGCAGACATGACCACACAACTATCCCTCAGCTTCCTCTTTTGTATATATTTTGTATTTAAATTACATTATGTGTATACCACAGCAATATTTATTCCATTTTAAATATGTTCTTTAGGTGTCATCACATCTGTTTTACTTTGTTATTGTCTCTTGAAAACCATGGAAGACTTTGCAATTGAAGGTGTCATACCTGTGCTGTCAATTCTAATTGAAGCTGAAATTACCTCCTGATGTGTGCCCAAAATATTAAACAAAAAGCAGATAACCCTTACTTTACTCTATATTGTAACTTTCCATAGCAAACACCTCCCTAAGGCACCATCCCGTCAACCAAACCAATAAACATCTGAGTCATTAACTCTTAATTAATAAGAGGGACATGAGTCACTGTTTGAAACAACTTAGTGATACTCCAACAAGAGGAATGACATGGAGGGCCTCTGTGAAGGTGCTTTATATAATCTGCTTTTATTGTAACACCATTCTAAAGCAAACAACCACCCTTATCCATCCATCCATCCATCCATCCATCCATCCATCCATCCATCCATCCATCCATCCATCCATCCTTTATCCTAACTACAAGGTCACGGGGGTCTGCTGTAGCCAATCCCAGCCAACACAGGGCTCAAGTCAGAAACAAACCCTGGGCATGGTGCCAGCCGACCGCAGCACCACAATATCAGTCAAGTAAATACAATTAGGACTCATTACACCTTCATCTAATGAAGAGACCCAAATCACTATTAGCCACATCCTGGTTGTACCTAACATAAGGACTACAAGGCAAGGCCTCCTTGCTGGAGCTTTAGACAACCTTTCATAGCAAACACGATCCCAGGGCACCAAGAAGATTGCAATGGAAGGCCTCTGTAATGGTACTTCAATCACCCTATCTTTAATTTAGAGGATATAGCACCTTTCTAAAACCAACATCCTTCCTTCAGCCATGTTAATAACGATCTGACTCAATAGGCCCTCCTCAACAGAAAGCTCTGAGTCGTTTTTTGCAACAAGATGGCGTACCCTAATAAGAGGACTGCAAGGCAGGGCTTCCTTGATGGAGCTTTAGACAACCATTCTATAGCAAACATAATCCCAAGGCACCAAGAGAATTACAATGGAAGTCCTCAGTAATGGTGCTTTATTCACCCTACCTTTATTTTAGTGTATATAGAACCTTTCTAAAACAAACACCATTCCTATAGATAGATAGATAGATAGATAGATAGATAGATAGATAGATAGATAGATAGATAGATAGATAGATAGATAGATGTGTAAGGCACTATATGATAGATTGATAAAAGTGAAAGGCGCTATATAATAGATAGATAGATAGATAGATAGATAGATAGATAGATAGATAGATAGATAGATAGATAGATAGATAGATAGATAGATAGATAGATGTGAAAGGCACTATATGATAGATCGATAAAAGTGAAAGGCGCTATATAATAGATAGATAGATAGATAGATAGATAGATAGATAGATAGATAGATAGATAGATAGATAGATAGATAGATAGATAGATACTTTATTAATCCCAAGGGGAAATTCACATACTCCAGAAGCAGCATATTGATAAAAACAATATTAAATTAAAGAGTGATAACAATGCAGGTATAACAGACAATAACTTTGTATAATGTTAATGTTTACCCCCCCAGGTGGAATTGAAGAGTCGCACAGTTTGGGGGAGGAACGATCTCCTCAGTCTGTCAGTGGAGCAGGACGGTGACAGCAGTCTGTCACTGAAGCTGCTCCTCTGTCTGGAGATGATCCTGTTCAGTAGATGCAGTGGATTCTCCATGATTGACAGGAGTCTGCTCAGCGCCCGTCGCTCTGCCACGGATGTCAAACTGTCCAGCTCCGTGCCTACAACAGAGCCTGCCTTCCTCACCAGTTTGTCCAGGCATGAGGCGTCCCTCTTCTTTATGCTGCCTCCCCAGCACACCACCATGTAGAAGAGGGCGCTCGCCACAACCATCTGATAGAACATCTGCAGCATCTTATTGCAGATGTTGAAGGACGCCAGCCTTCTAAGGAAATATAGTCAGCTCTGTCCTTTCTTACACAGAGCATCAGTATTGGCAGTCCAGTCCAGTTTATCATCCAGCTGCTCTCCCAGGTATTTATAGGTCTGCACCCTCTGCACACAGTCACCTCTGATGATCACGGGGTCCATGAGGGGTCTGGTCCTCCTAAAATCCACCACCAGCTCCTTGGTTTTGCTGGTGTTCAGGTGTAGGTGGTTTGAGTCCCACCATTTAACAAAGTCCTTGAATAGGTTCCTACACTCCTCCTCCTGCCCACTCCTGATGCAGCCCACGATAGCAGTGTTGTCATTGAACGTTTGCACGTGGCAGGACTTTGAGTTGTATTGGAAGTCTGATGTATATAGGCTGAACAGTACAGTCCCCTTCGGCGCTCCTGTGCTGCTGACCACAATGTCAGACCTGCAGTTCCCGAGATGCACATACTGAGGTCTGTCTGTAAGATAGTTCACGATCCATGCCACCAGATATGAATCTACTCCCATCTCTGTCAGCTTGTCCCTGAGGAACAGAAGTTGGATGGTGTTGAAGGCGCTAGAGAAGTCTAGAAACATAATTCTTACTGCACCCACTGCCTCTGTCCAAGTGGGAGAGGGATCGGTGTAGCATGTAGATGATGGCATCCTCCACTCCCACCTTCTCCTGGTATGTGAACTGCAGAGGGTTGAGGGCGTGGCGGACCTGTGGCCTCAGGTGGTGAAGCAGCAGCCGCTGATAAAGATCTGACTCAATAGATCTTCCCCAACAAAAAGATCTGAGTCACTGCTTGCCTCAACCTGATTGTACCTTAACAAGGATTGCAAACATAGGGTCTCCTTGATGGAGTTTTAGGAAAGCTACCGATTTATAGTGCCTTTGTATGGTAAACACCATCCAAAGGAACCACCCCATCAACTACTCAATAAACATCTGACTCTTAACTTAATAGAAGGATTCTAGTCACTGCTTTCCACAACCTACTGATTCCTCAACAATGGGATTGCAAATGGGACCTGTTCAATGAGACCTGGAGACAAAACTGGGGACAGTGAAGTATGTATGGACTGAATGCACTGTAGCCTCTGTGTAGATAAAGAGGGAATTACAATAATCAATACGAGACATGAAACAGAATATGAGCATCATTAAAGGACAGAAATGGATGGAGGCGAGCAATGTGACGGAGATGATAGAATGAAATTCTGGAAAGAGACCTAATGTGTAGCTCAAAGTCAAGTGATGAATCAAACAAAACACCGAGATTTCTGACAACAGGAACAAGTTTGACATCAATAGAAACACAGAAGTTGGGTGCCTTAGAAAGTAAGGAGTTTGGGCCGACCAGTAACACTTCAGTTTTATTAGCATTAAGTTTGAAAGAGTTATTTTCCATCCATAGCTTAAGATATACAGTCATATGAAAAAGTTTGGGACCCCCTCTTAATTCTTTGGATTTTTGTTTCTCATTGGCTGAACTTCCTTTTAATATCTGACATGCCTTATGGACACAGTAGTATTTCAGCAGTGACATTAAGTTTATTGGATTAACAGAAAATATGCAATATGCATCATAACAAAATGAGACAGGTGCATAAATGTGGGCACCCCAACAGAGATATGACATCAATACTTAGTTGAGCCCCCTTTTGCTAATCTAACAGCCTCTAGACGCTGTCCTCCTATAGCCTCTGATGAGTGTCTGATTCTGGATGGAGGTATTGTTGACCATTCTTCATACAAAATCTCTCCAGTTCAGTTCAATGTGATAGACAGCCTGCTTCAAATCATCCCATAGATTTTCGATGATATTCAAGTCAGGGGACTGTGACGGCCATTCCAGAACATTGTACTTCACCATCTGCATGAATGCCTTTGTAGATTTCCAACTGTGTTTTGGGTCATTGTCTTGTTGGAATATCCAAACCCTGCGTAACTTCAACTTTGTGACTGATGCTTGAACATTATCCTGAAGAATTTGTTGATATTGGGTTGAATTCATCTGACCCTCGACTTTAACAAGGGCCCCAGTCCCTGAACTAGCCATACAGCCCCACAGCATGATGGAACCTCCACCAAATTTGACAGTAGGTAGCAGGTGTTTTTCTTGGAATGCGGTGTTCTTCTTCCGCCATGCAAAGCACTTTTTGTTCTGACCAAATAACTCCATTTTTGTCTCATCAGTCCAAAGCACTTTGTTCCCAAATGAATCTGGCTTGTCTAAATGAGCATTGGCATACAACAAGTGACTCTGTTTGTGGCGCGAGTGCAGAAAGGGCTTCTTTCTCATCACCCTGCCATACAGATGTTCTTTGTGCAAATTGCGCTGAATTGTAGAACGATGTACAGATACACCATCTGCAGCAAGATGTTCTTTCAGGTCTTTGGTGGTGATCTGTGGGTTGTCTGTCACCATTCTCACAATCCTGCTCATATGCCGCTCCTGTATTTTTCTTGGCCTGCCAGACCTGCTGGGTTTAACAGCAACTGTGCCTGTGGCCTTCCATTTCCTGATTCCATTCCTTACAGTTACAGAAACTGACAGTTTAGACCTCTGAGATGGCTTTTTGTAGCCTTCCCCTAAACCAGGAGACTCAACAATCTTTGTTTTCAGATCTTTGGAGAGTTGCTTTGAGGATCCCATGCTGTCACTCTTCAGAGGAGAGTCAAAGGGAAGGAAGCACAACTTGTAATTGACCACCTTAAATACCTTTATATCTCATGATGGACACACCGGGCTATGAAGTTCAAGGCTTAGCGAGCTCATCAACCAAGTAATCAGCATTGAGCAGTGACAGGCATTCAAATCAGCACAATGACAAGGGGACCCACATTTGTGCACAGATAGTTTTTCACATTTGATTCCATTTCATACAACTAAATACTGCGTCACTAAAAATCTTTGTTTGTAAAACACCGCAGTACTCAGATGTTCCTAGAAAATGAAAGACATACCACTGATATCTTTACTGTTGAAAGGAGAGTCAATTATTATGCAGGCTGAGAGGGGCTCACAAACTTTTTCATATGACTGTACTTAGGACCTCAAACTCACAATTTGAGAATGTCGAGTTATAGCAACATCAGTTTACCAGCCTGTCTCAGAAAATAATACACTCTTGGGTACCATTTCAGAAAATAAGTAAGGAATCGTGCTGTAGTAGTTAGTTTTTATTTATTGCCTTCTCTAAAGAAAATGAACAAAGCATCATTTAAGCTTTTGCTAAAACTAATGAATTACTTCTATAGTTAACTCAGTGGTTCTCAACCTGTGGGGGCGGGCACCCCTAGGAGGGCACAAAGTAACAAAAAGAGGGGCGAGAAGATGTGAAAAAAAGAAAATAAGAATCAAAAATATGAAAAAGACATCTATTGAAACCAAAACAAATTAACTTAAACTACATTCTGATACTAGAAAAATAAATATAGAGTTAGATAAATGTCGATAAAAGTTAAGTAGGTAAAATAAAATATACATCTACGATATATCATTAATTAAAAAAGAACAAGTTGGTATTAGTGGGCTCCTTTCAAACAAACGTTAGAAGGGCGCGATTAAAACTGTTATGAAAACTCGGGTCGCAAATACTTAAAGGTTAAAAAATGCTGAGTTAACAATTTAAACCACCATTTAGAAGTATGCCTTTTGATGATGGTGACATTCTACATATAAATTCTCCTCACACCTAAGCAGAAATCAAGTTTCCACCCAAGACATCAGAAATGCTCAGACCAGCCCGTCTGCCACCATCAATCAGGCCACAGACAAAATCACTGAGGTGACATCTTTTCCCCATTCTGGTGTTGGGTGTTAACATTAACTGAAACTCCTGACCCTGCACCTGCAAGATTTTAAGTGTTGCGTTGCTGGCACATGATTGGCCGATCAGGTAATTGCAAGGATTAACAGGTATGCAGGTGTTCCTAATAATTTCGTAGTTACTGTGGATTTATCCATATCTGTTACCTTCCACAATCACTTTCCACTCAGAGCCTCGCAGCTCAGGACAAGGCGGAGGACTTGCAGTAATTATCAGAGAAGACTTAAACATTAAAAGAATCCCAATTGACTGTCCATTGTCTTTTGAGTGTCTGGCTCTTAAACTAATAACGGAATCAGGTCCTGTCTCACTCATTGTTCTTTATCGTCCCCCAAAATACAATGCATCCTTCTTATCCGATCTGATTGAACTTTTGACCCACCTCAGCTCTTACTCTCAGAGAATTATGCTTCTTGGTGATTTCAACATCCATATTGACACCCCCACATCTAAACTGAGAAATGAATTCCTGTCCTTACTGGACTGTTTTGACCTGACACAACATGTTGATTTTCCCACCCACTCTGGCGGTCATATATTGGATCTGATCTGCACTTCTGGACTATCTGTTGCCAACATTTGCAGCACTGATTTGGGACTCTCTGACCATAAAGCAGTATTTTTCACTGTCTCATTGCCTCTCCCACCTCTTACCTGTAAACGTCAAATTTCTTACAGAAACCTTAAAAATATCTGTCCCTCTATCCTTTCTGATCCATTTCTGATCTTTTACTGTCTTCACCTATTCCACCAACACTAGATAGTCTTGTTGACCACTATAACACAGCCCTTCACTCAGCATTAGATAAAACAGCTCCTTTAAAACATAAGGAGGTTTCCTTTAAACGTTCAGCTCCTTGGTATAACTCAGAATTGCGATTTATGAAAGCAGCTGGCCGACGCCTTGAGAGAATGTCAGGTAAGACTGGCCTCACCGTGCACATCCAGGCTTTCTCTAACCACCAAAGAGCTTACAGAGAAGCACTAACTTCTGCCAAGAACACCCATTATGGCAGAATAATAGAAAGTGGCCACGATAACCCAAGGGTTCTGTTCTCTGTAGTTAATAAACTACTCGAACCCACATCTGGTCCACCTACCTCTTCTACTGAAGTCTGTGAGGAATTCCTCCGCTTTTTCCGTAACAAAATTAAAGATCTAAATAATTCAACTAACATAAATATATCATCTGCTTATATCTCTTCCTGTTTTCCCACTCCACCCAGCTCCTTCTCTAAGTTCTCACCAGTCACATCTGCTTTGTAAGATGAGGCCGACTACTTGTGTACTGGACCCCATCCCCACCACACTACTTAAATCCTGCCTTCATGCCATAATCCCAACTGTTACAACAATAATAAACTCATCCCTTGACACTGGCTCTGTGCCGCTCACTTTTAAAATTGCTTCTGTAACCCTAATGTTAAAAAAGTCTGGCCTTGATGCTGACAATCTTAACAATTTCCGGCCTATTTCCCACTTACCTTTCCTGTCAAAAGTTTTTGAGCATGTTGTAGCTTCCCAACTCACCAATTACCTAACCTCTAATAATTTGATGGAACCCTTTCAGTCTGGTTTCAGGGCGCGGCACAGCTGTGAAACTGCTCTGCTACGGGTAACCAATGATTTGCTTATGGCAGCAGACTCTGAACAAACCAGAAGATTAATTCTGTTAGACCTCAGTGCAGCATTTGACACTCAGGTCAGACATGACATCCTACTGTCCAGAACAGAGAACAAGCTGGGTATCTCTGGCACTGCCCTCCAGTGGTTCAAGTCCTATCTGACTGATAGGCAAGAGTTTGTTAGTCTTGGCAACAGCAGATCCAGCTCAGCGCCAGTCACACAAGGAGTCCCTCAAGGCTCTGTCCTCGGTCCTCTGCTTTTCTGTATTTATATGCTTCCCCTTGGCCATATTATCCGTAGTTATGGATTGGGTTATCATTTTTATGCAGATGATACTCAGCTCTACTTCAATGTTAAAAGTGGAACTTCATCAGAGCTTTCTCAGCTCACAACCTGCCTTAGTGAAATTAAAACCTGGATGGAGCAGAACTCTTTAAAATTAAATTGCAATAAAACTGAACTCCTGCAAATTGGGACTAAAATGCAACTTAATAAAATGAGCTCCTTCCCAGTCCATCTTGGCGGTGATCTCATCAGACCTGCCTCTACTGTAAAAACTCTTGGTGTCATTTTTGATTCCTCGCTCACATATTCCGCCCACATAAATCACATTAAGAAACTTTCTTACTTTCACCTCCGTCACATATCCCGTGTTCGCTCCTTCCTCTCCTTCTCTAATGCTGAGAAACTGTCCATGCTTTTATCACATCCCACATCGATTATTGTAATTCCCTACTGGCAGGTGCCCCTTCTAATCTTATATCACAGCTCCAGCTTATTCAAAACTCAGCTCTAAGAGTCCTTACTCAAACCAGCAGCAGTGAGCACATCACACCCATCCTGCTCCGTCTTCACTGGCTCCCTGTGTCCTACAGAATCGAATATAAAATCCTACTAATAACATACAAAGCCTTAAATAACCTCGCACCAAACTACATCAGTGACCTTCTCCATCACTATGTGCCTGTCCGCCCACTAAGGTCCTCTGATTCTGGTAATCTTGTTGTGCCCCTCACTAATCTACACTCCATGGGTGACAGCAGGGCCTTCAGCTGTATAGCGCCCAGACTCTGGAATGACCTACCGAAATTAATCAGGTCAGCTGACTCCATGAATTCTTTTAAAAAACAACTCAAAACTCATCTGTTCAGTTTGTCTTTTAGCTCAACTTGACTTTATTACTCTTCTCTCAGTTTACTTCTCTGTCAAGATGCTAATGTAACCTGTGTGTGTGTGCGAGAACATCAATTATGTTGTCTGTTTTTTTTCAGAATTTACTGTCTTAATCTTCTTTATTTATTTATCTGGTTTGTACAATGCTATATACTGTATATTCTGCCATTCTTTATTATATTCTGTAAGTGCCTTGAGCATGGGAAAGGCGCTATATAAATAAAATGTATTATTATTATTATTTAATCCCCCGGGAGGTTACATGACTTGCTCAGGGTTGCGTTATGAATCAGTGGTGGGACTTGCTACAGACAAGCATGAGGATTCTCTAAGCGTTGCTTTAGCCACTAGAGGGCGACAGTCCCTAAATATGCTGATTTCCTTGTGCTATGGTGCTATTGATAATATGGAGAGTGACTTCCACTTATTAAAATCTGTTTATATTAACACATGTACCATTCAAAGAGCATACCAAGTATCTGATTATTCTTTTTATATGAGCTTCACATGTTTAATTTGTCTAGATTGCTGACAGACTCTAAACTGCCGGATGTCAATTTTTCCCACATGTTGGAATTATAGAAGCCATACCTGTTATGAAACCCAAGAGAGAGGCCAATCCATCGATTGAAATCTGTCCATTTACTCTTCCTCCTCCTCCTCTTCCTTCTCTTCCACTTCTGTTCATCAAAGTCTGGAAGGGAGTCTTTCAGGTAATTTGTAGATACTGAGAAGCAGAAGACACCTGAACCGCTTTAATAGAGAACAGCACCTTGTTTTACAGTGAACACCTGATAACTTGAAGAAGGCAAGATGACTTCCAAGGGTTCATTTGTTGTTCCAATTTCCGAGGAAACCATTAATTATCAAAAAGAAATTAAGGATCTCGCTGCATACTTTGCTGGTGTGAATGTAGTCTGTGGAAACACACATGGCAGACCTGACAAAGAAGGGCTGTTAATTGAGCTGCTTTGTTTACCCAAGCATTTCATGTTACTGTAGATGTAGGAGAGGAAGACGCTGAGATGACGGCTGCCACAGGTAGATAAACTGAAGCATTCAAAATCAGTGAGGCATATGGGCAGGCGGGCAGTGGGGGGGTTGGAGCAGAGAAAGAAAGAGAGAAACTTTTTTCATCATTCATTCATTCATCTTTATTAACTTTTACTTCTTTAGTGTGTTTCTTGATGAGCCCTCTCAAAAATGACTACCCAAATTAGAGATCAATTCACAGTGTATATCTATAAATGAGAAATCAGGAAATCAGTAATGTCTTTTTTAGTGAGACTTAACTACAAAACTTTAAACCAATAATCAGAAGTCTTCAGTATTTTGCAGCAGTAAACATTGTGTCTCCATCAACCAGTCAATGCGGCCCCTACAGTAGTGAGTTCAATTATGAGACACTTTAATACAATAATAGGGCTGGATAAATCCATCCATCAAGCAATCAAGCAATCGTCTCATATAGTGCCTTTCATACCAAGCCCTGTTAGAGAAATTTACATCTAAAATCATCACAAATCCTGAAAGGTTTGTAGAATCAATCAATCAATCAATCAATTTAGTACCTTTCATAATGAGCCCAATCATGTGACATTTATATAGTGCATTTCATACTGAACTCTATTAGAAAAATATAAAATGAAAATTTTGAGCAATTTTTAGAATGAAACATTTTCAATGAATCAATCAATCAATCAATCAATTTGGCACATTTCATAAGGAGTTCTATTATGTCACACTTTAATAATAAGGGAGGATAAATCAGATTAGATTAGATAAACTTTATCAACCCCATGGGGAAATTCAGAATATGTGTAGAACCAATCCATCAAACAGTCTTTTTATATAGTGCCTTTCATGCTGAACTCTATTAGAAAAATGTATAAAAGAAATTATCAAAAATTTTGAATAACTGCTAGAAGTAAACATCAATCAATCAATCAATCAATCAATCAATCAATCAGTTTGGCACATTTCATAAGGAGTTCTGTTATCTCATACCCCATGGGGAAATTCAGAATATGTGTGGAACCAATCCATCAAACAGTCTTTCATACTGAACTCTGTTAGAAAAATTTCTAAAAGCAATCATAATATAAATTTAAATAATTGCTAGAAATAGACATCAATCAACAACAACAACATTTATTTATATAGCACATTTTCATACAAATGATGTACTTGAAAGTGCTTTAAATCAATCAATCAATCAATCAATTACCTTTCATAATAAGTTCTATTATGAGACACTTTAGTAATATGGCAGGATAAATTAAATGCGTGGAAGCAACCCATCAAGGAACCTCTTTGTATAGCGCCTTTCATACTGAATCCTACTAGAAAAAATTACAAACACAATTGTCCAAAATATTCAACAACTTAAAGGATTAAGCATCAGTCAATCAATCAGTCAACCAATTTATCTATCAAGCTATCCATTCCTTTCATGACGGGCTATATTATGTTACAGTTTGATAATAAGGCAGGATAAATTATATGTGTGGAAGCATCTCCTATATGATGTCTTTCATAATGGACACAATTATTGAAAAATGTACAGGTAAAATGATCACAAATCTGAGCAATTTATGGGATTAAACATCTTTCATAATGAGTCCTATTATGTGACACTTTTATTAATATGGCAGGATAAATTATATTATATTAGATAAGATTATATAAACTTCATTAATCATGTGAAGAAATTGAGAACATGTGTGAAAGCAATCCATCAAGTAATCTTTTTATATAGTCCTGTTATTGCAAAAAAAATATAAATGAATGAATGATTGAATCAATCAATCACAATCATTCAATCAACCAATCAACCGACCAATAAACCAACCAATCAAATGACCAATCAACCGACCAATCAACAGTTTTAAGAACAATTCACTCGTGGTTGTCTTCAGAGTTATGTATTAACATCTATTATATAGTGCCTTTCATATCTATCTATCTATCTATCTATCTATCTATCTATCTATCTATCTATCTATCTATCTATCTATCTATCTATCTATCTATCTATCTATCTATCTATCTATCTTTGAGACAGTGTATTAATTGAGTATTTGGGCTTTTTGCTTTGAGTAAACACAAATCATTTAAAAGGTTCAAAAAACAAATATTTTTGGCACCTGCACGATTTGATTGGCAGGGGTCCTTAGTGGGCTTGATCCGTCCCTGCCGTATACAGCTGATTAATCAAGCTTTAAATCTGCATACAGCTTTGTCTGACTGTGAGATGTGCAGTCTCATCCGCCGTCATTTCACAGATAACAGACTCTGCCCTCAGTTGCCACATGCCTGCCAGGTATTTGTAAGTATCGACTTCTATGGATTCATTTTTCATTTTATTTTTTTTTTTCTCCATTTGGTTTCTCCACTGGAAACTTTAAGACTTAAGCCCTGAGCGGCTCAACTTGCTAAGCCTCTTCTGACATGGACCACACGTGGCTCGGCAAGATGTTCAAATATAAATACACTTCCATGCAGACGAGGTACAATGTATGCAGTGATCCTTAGTCAGTGGAATCGTCTGAATTGTTAATTCATGCAAATGTGTGGAAATTTTACAAGTAAGCCATAACAGGAAATTACTGTGACAGCACGACTAGCTCGTACATGTGTGCTAAATGAATTCAGCAGGCTGGATTGCACAATTTTTAAAACCAAGCCCGTATTCTTCAAAGAACTATAAAGCAGTGGTTTATATACCCTGTCATATTTCATCTTTACTTTTGTTTCATAGGGAATGTCCGGAAAGCGTGTAAAGAAACAGTCCCTGCTGATCTGAGTATATTAACAGGGCATCAATCTGCTATGGAGCAAAGCAGCCGGCGGCCAGAAGGGATTCTACAAACAAGCGAGCTGAGGAAGGCAAAGGTGTGTAACCTGTGGAGAAGGTCTATTTAGACACATTCTGTAATGACAGCCTAATCTCAAGTTTTCATTGCCCAAATTTAGCACTTCTGGGAGGTTAAAGCTTTCCTTTGTCCACGATGCTGTCGGACTTAAATGGCATCAACTCAGGCTTCTAATTGCATAATCTCTGCCATCTGCTGGTGAAAAGTAGTACTGCACAGCAAAGCTGATCAAAATGACCCATCGCAGTTCTCTTTGCTCTTTGCTTTTCTAATAACACTTTAAGTTTTCAAAGCAACATGTGAATTTCTCCAGACTGCGTAGCTTTTTCTCCACAACAGAACCGCATTTGTCTTTTTTTTTATTTACAAATTATAAATGCAATCCTTTACTTGGAGCCTTTCCACCTTAAATTCTTCCATACTCCCATCAAGGATTTGCAAATACTTTGATAAAGGTTCCTGACTGTCATACCTCAGATCTCAATTAAATACTTCCAAATCTTCTGATTAGTTTCCCCCTTTTTTGCTAAAGAATGATCAGACCTCCTCGTTACCTTAAGGGTCCTTACTCTCATTCCTCTTCCTTATCCTGAAATTAATTTTCTACTCATTTCCCCTTCTCTTACAAGAATGCTCACTTCATTTACATTACTTTAGAGGCCCTGTTGGCAATCCTCTTTTCTAACTTCATTTCTTCCCAGTCTTTTAATCTTTCCTCATAACTCATATCTCCTGTAGCCCTGGAATCAGCCTAGTCGCTCTTCTCTGGACCTTTTCTAGTGCTGCTATGTCCTTTTTGTAGCCTGGAGACCAAAACTGCACACAGGACTCCAGATGAGTCCTCACCAGTGTGTTATAAAGACTTGAGCAGAACCTCCTGTGACTTGTACTCCACACATCAAGGCGCTATATAACCTGACATTCTGTAAGCCTTCTTAATGGCTTCTGAACACTGTCAAGAAGTCGATAGCTTAGAGTCCACTATGACTCCTAAATCCTTCTTATAAGGTGGACTCTCAATTTTCAGACCTCCCATTGTGTATTCAAACCTCACATTTTGACTTCCTTTGTGTAATTCTTTACATTTACTGACATTAAATTAAATTGTCCACAGATCTGCCCAAGCCTGTCTGCTGTGCAAATCCATTTGTGATGATTCAATGGATTCAACATTGTATGCCAATCCACCTAGGCAGCTTGTTATGTAAAATGTTATCTGATTCTTATTTGATTCATTTTTTAATTTGATATGGTATGTAAAGCACAAGACATCAGACAGAGAAACTTCTCTTCTCTCTGTGAGGTCCACAGTCCCTTTTGCTGCCTGACGGGGCTGCGCTGTGTGAAGGGTTAACGGCTGTGGTGAATTTAGCTGCAATTTTGGCCCCTTTTCCCTTTTTTCCATCCTGTTTAAGTATGTAAAACACGAGAAATCACATCCTTCTCTTTACAGTCCCTACTGTCAATCCTCTTTTCCACCTTTAACTGTTTGCTGTCTTCTGGTTTCTTGCCTTTCCCACTGAAGAATGCTTAGGTTGTCTCCTTTACTGAAGTATTCCCGATATCATTCCTCATTTTTCTCTTAAAATTTTTTCCAGTCTTCTGATTACCTCCCTTTCTCACTTAAGACCGTTCAGATCGCTTCCTTTACTTTACAGTCCCTACTGTCAATCCTCTTTTCCACCTTTAACTGTTTGCAGTCTTCTGGTTTCTTGCCTTTCCCACTGAAGAATGCTTAGGTTGTCTCCTTTACTGAAGTATTCCTGATATCATTCTTCGTTTTTCTCTTAAAATTTTTCTGATTACCTCCCTTTCTCACTTAAGACCATTCAGATCACTTCCTTTACTTTACAGTCCCCACTGTCATTCCTCGTTTCTTTCCTCGACAGTATTCGGATTTACCTGCTCATCTGATTTTCTCTCCCACAAATGATCACTTTTGTAACATAACCATTCCTCTTGTTGTTCCTCCTTTCAGCCCTTTTAAAGAATTTTGACTGTCATTCCTGTTCTCCCTTTTTTTTTATCAAGTCCCGGCTATCAATCCTCTTTTCTGTTTTAAATTCTTCCTTATTTTCTGGTCACTTCTCCTTCTCATGCAAGAATGCACAGATATTTAACAAATTCAGTTCATTCCATTTTATTTTCGCATAGCACTCTTTGTTAAGTGTATACAGTAGGATCAGAGCAAGTGTACTTCTATAAACCAGTCCTGTGACCTCCTGTGGCTGCAGGTTATCATCCCAAACCAGTTTCACAATCCTTAAGTCATTTTTACCTGTCATTAATCTCATTGTTTTAAATAGCAACCTTTTTCTGTTTCATCTTTTGCATTCAGAAAAGCCCAATAGCGTTTCTTGAAGCGTGTTTGCTGAATAATTCATTGCTTAAAAGATGTCAATGCCAGCAAACCACTTAGCACATTTACACTTGCTTCAATAACCCAGTTATTCAAAAAAACCTGATTTCTAAAATGCCATGTAAACTCTTATTCTGATTAAAGAAATTGGGTTGTTGATGTCCTGATTAACAAAGGTAGATTTTGGGTTGTGGAAGACAGCCCGGACACAGACAGGTAGACATGTTTAAAAGCACCACCACACTTTTATTTACAAGTCAACTATATACAGATGTGCAAACAAACCCCCAAAACTCCCCCAAAGTCCAGGCCTCACAATGCCTTTTCCTTCTTCAGACCACCTCTGTTCCTCTCTTCCCAAGCTCTGTCAATCTACACTCCCAACTCCAGCTGGTGAACGGAGGGACCAGGTGTCCCTGGTCTTCTTCCCCCCAGCACTTCCGGGTGTGGCAGAGGTGCTGAGGGCCAGGGCTCCACAGGAATCAGGGTCCCCAAAGCAACCAAGCTCTGTTCCCGTTGTCCCCAAAGCCACCTGGGCAGTCGCCCCCTCATGGTCTGGAGGAGGCGTAATCCCTCCTCCGGTCCTTCCGGGCATCCCAGCTGGGTGCCACCCCCAGCCGCTTGCCACAGGGTCCTCAGGTACTGTGAACAGGGGCTAATTTAACAAATGGGAATTCAAATCTGCAATTCAAAATACCAACAGACATTAGCAGTACAGACTTTATCAAGTTCAAGTTCAAAGTTTATTGTCACGTGTGCAGTAAGTAAACACGTTTTCCTGTACAATGAAATTCTTTCTTTGCTGTCCACACCAAATGACAAAACCAACATATAAAGATAAACCTAAATAATAAGTAGCAGATAGATAATAAGTAACAGAGGCAGCATAAAGTATAAAAACAGAATAGAAGTATAAAGTGTAATGTGCAGGTAGGTGTGTGATGGACAAGTCCAATACAGTTGTGTGAGGTCAATAGAATGAGGTGGCCCACGGTTATAAACTCCAATCAGTTATTTAGGAGTCTAATGGCCTTGGGAAAGAAAGAGTTCTTTAGCCTGGAACTCCTGCATTTCATACGTCTGTATCTCCTGCCTGAGGGTAGACGTGTGAACAGTTTGTGTTGGTGGTGAGTCGAGGAAGTTCTCCTATGGACTCTGCAGTTGTAGATGCTCTGCAGAGAGGGCAGAGGGGTCCTAGTGATCTTCTCAGTAGTCTTTCCCACTTTTTGCAGGCGTTTGTGGTCCATAGCAGTAGTGTTGCTGTACCACACGGTGATGCAGCTGGTCAAGATGCTGTCAACAATGCAGCTGTAAAAGTTGCCGAGGATCTTAGTCGACATAGCAGACTTCCCCAGCCTCCTCAGAAAATACAGCTGCTGTTGAGCCCTCTTGACCAGCTGTGTGGTGTTAAGTGTCCAAGTGAGGTCCTCACTGATGTAGACGCCCAGGTATTTAAAGCTGCTCACCCTCTCCACTTCAAGCCCTCAGATGAACAGTGGCCGGTGAGGTCTCCTCTCCTTCCTCATGTCCACTATCATCTCCTTCGTCTTGTCTGTGTTGAGGGTGAGGTTGTTGTCCTCTCACCATGACGCCAGACTGTCCACCTCCCTCCTGTAGGCTGCCTCATCCTCGCCAGTGACGCGTCCAATCACTGCGGTGCCATCTGCAAACTTTAGGATGATGTTATCTTTGTGGGAGTCGTGGGTGAACAGGGTATAGAGGATGGGGCTGAGGACGCATCCCTGTGGGGTGCCTGTGTTTGTGATAATGGTGGCTGAAGTCCTATGACCAATCCTGACAGACTGGGGCCTGCCAGTCAGAAAGTCTAGGAACCAGTCACAGAGGGTGGGGTGCAGGCCAAGTGCAGATAGTTTATGGGGGATAACCGTGTTAAAGGCAGAGCAGTAGTCAACAAAGAGCATCCTGATGTAGGAGTCTTTGTTTTCCAGATGGGAGAGGGAATGATCTAGTATGGCCGCGATGGCATCTGAGCTGGACCTGTTGGACCGGTTAGCATACTGCAGGGGGTCCAGTGTGTCCAGTATGCTGTTCTGAATGTGGGCCAGCACCACTCTCTCAAAACACTTCATGATGATTGGAATGAGTGCTACTAGCCTGTAGTCATTCAGGCAGGTGCGTGGGTGGACTTTTTTTAGCAAGGGGAACGATGATTGTAGTCTTAAAGCAGGATGGGACGATGCGCTGACTGAGGGAAAGGTTGAAGATGGAGCAGAGAACATCAGCCAGCTCGTTGGCACATGCTCTGAAGGATGTTGTCTGATCTAGCTGCCTTATGGAGGTTAATCTTCCTTAGTGCTTTGTGTACCTGACCTGAAGATCCCAGATCTCAGGATCACAGTGCAAACCGCATACTAGCTTAGTAGACCCTGTCTCACATTGCATTTAACACTTTAGTAATTTTAATCCTGTAACTGAGAAGGAAGTCTTAACTTTAATTTCTAAAATGAAACCTACTACTTGTTCCCAGTGCCAACAAATCTAGTAAAAAGCACAATGGATGTTCTTGCAGCGCCTATTCTTAACATTATTAATAGTTTATTATTGCCTGGCACAGTACCTGATGCACTAAAAGTGTCAGTCATCAGACCTAGACCCACACATACTTAATAATTATAGACCCATTTCAAATTTTCCCTTTCTCTCTAAAATAATGGAAAAGTAGTCGCCAGTCGGCTTCAGTCACAACTTACGCATCACAATTTATTTGAGAAATTCCAGTCTGGTTTCCGCACTGGTCATAGTATAGAAGCGTCACTAACGCGGGTTGTAAATGTGAGGTCTCTGACGGAAATAAAGGAAACTCCACCATAATTATGTTGTTAGACTTAAGTGCAGCGTTTGACACCATTGACCGTTCTATTTTACTGCACAGGCTAGAAAATGATGTTAGGCTTACAGGAGAAAGTAGGATGAAATGACACCTTTTATTGGCTAACTAAATAGATTACAAATGCAAGCTTTCGAGGCAGCTAAGGCCCCTTCATCAGGCAAAGTGTAACAAAGAAACTGAAAAATACTCTTGCTTATATTGGGACAGCAAAGTGATTTTTTTCTTTCATCTTAACAATCTTTTTCTTCAAATATTAGCAAAATTAATAAACCTTAGATGAATTAACCCTGAAAGAAGATAACAATAAACTAATAAAATGTAGAGATAAGACAGCCATCACTAGAGAAAGTCCTGTAAGGTTTATTTGAAAGGCATTGTCTGTAAATACTTGGGATCAACAGTACAGAGTAATGGGGAGTGTGGAAGAGAGGTGAAAAAGAGAGTGCAGGCAGGGTGGAGTGGGTGGAGAAGAGTGTCAGGAGTGATTTGTGACAGACAGATATCAGCAAGCGTGAAAGGGAAAGTCTACAAGACTGTAGTGAGACCAGCTATGTTATATGGGCTGGAGACAGGGGCACAGGAGACAGAGCAGGAAGTGGCAGAGTTAAAGATGACAAGATTTGCATTGTGTGTGACGAGGATGGACAGGATTAGAAATGAGGATATTAGAAGGTCCGCTCAGGTTGGAAGACAAAGTCAGAGAGGCGAGATTGTGTTGGTTTGGACATGTGCAGAGGAGAGATGCTGAGTATATTGGGTGAATGATGCTAAGGATAGAGCTGCCAGGGAAGAGGAAAAGAGGAAGGACTAAGAGAAGGTTTATGGATGTGGTGAGAGAGGACATGCAGGTGATGGGTGTAGTGGAGGAAGATGGAGAGGACAGAAAGATATGGAAGAAGATGATCCGCTGTGGCAACCCCTAATGGGAGCAGCCGAAAGAAGAAGAAGAAGAAGATTGTATGTAAGATAGGCCTCTGATGTAGTCAGCTGGTCAATCAGTCTGTTAGTCCATATATCTGGTCTTAATACTCTTGTCTCTATTCAGACCATTTTGTAGAGTATTAAATTTAAGCTTAACTTTGTATTCCCATTCTCTCTACTCCTGTTGGGTCTTGAAATTACCCATAAGCACAGTTAGGTTTACAGGCACTGTGCTCACTTGGTTTAGTTCCAATATGTACAGAAATGTGCTGACAGGACTCCATCATTATACACAGAAGTTCAATATGGTGTCCCGCAGGGCTGAGTACTGGGACCTTTACTGTTTTCATTTTACACGCTTCCATTGGGATCCATCATTAGAAAACATCATGTTAATTTTCACTCATATGCAGATGACACCCAGTTATACCTTTCTTTTAGATGAAATGAAGTTTCTCCAATGTTGGCTTTAATTAGTTCAGTTATTAAAGGAGTGGATGGATGAGAACGACTTGTCTTTAAACACTTATAAAACAGAGATGTTAATTGTTGGAGGGAATGATGCTGATCACAACAATATTTTTCCATCATAGTTGGAATCCCCATTAATTTTACTGAATCAGCCCGCAATCTTGGAGTTACCTTTGACTCTAGCATGTCATTTAAAGCACACATTACAAAGTTGTCCAAATCCTGTTTCTTTCATTTTAAAAATGTTGGGAAATTAAGGCGCTTTCTAAATAAACAGGATTCTGAGAAATTAATTCATGCATTTCTATCTAGTAGGACTGACTACTGCAATGCGGTGTTCACTGGATGTTCAAACTGTTCTTTATACAGCCTCCAGTTAATCCAAAATGCTGCTTCATGAATTACTACAAGAACAAGAAAATACGAACACATAACTCCAGTTCTTAAATCCTTACATTGGCTCCCGGTTAAGTTTAGGGCAGATTTCAAAATCTTCCTTTTAACATATAAACCCTTAAATGGCCAAGGTGCAGCTTACTTGTCTGAACTTATCATGACTTACAAACCTGAGCACACATTAAGATCTCAAGACGGCGGTCTGCATATGATTCCAAGAATTAATAAAATAACAGTGGGAGGTCGAGCTTTTAGTTACAGGGCCCCTAAACTGTGGAGTGGTCGGCCTGCTACTATAAGAGATGCCCCTTCAGTCTCAGCTTTCAAAGACTCACCACTTCAGTTTAGCACACCCTGACTAGAGCTGCTGATTAACTGTACAGACTGCATCTCTGTCGTCAGTCATTAGCATTAAAACAGAAGTAACATGATAGCTATAGTTTGTTACTAACCCTCACCTATTTTGTTTCTCTTCTCGGTACTCTCCCCAGTTCCCTTTACGGCGATATATATTAAACACAAATTCAACAATAAAAAACCACTCATAAAAACCACACACAACGAAGTCCATGAAAAGCGGCAACTGATGGAATGACATGATGGAGATCGAAAGTCCAGAGATCAGCTCGCAGTATGTGTAAAGACAGTCCTACCGGTTTTTCCTGAAGATGACGAATGATGGGATCAGGAGCGCTCCTTTCTTTGCAGAGCGACACAGAATCCAAATCAGTCCTCATGCAGCAAGCAGATACCAGACAGTCCATACACATGCACAGGAGATAATCCAGGACAAAACAAGAATCAACAAGTAGTAAACGGCAAGGCAAACAGACAGGCAACTTAAGACACAAAACAACAAAAGACGTCTCCCCTTCTCTGTAGAACTTGCCTTCTTTTAAATCTCAAGCCAGCCTCCGTGTGCCCAGCAGCCCCTGCACCTTCTGCAGATGACCAATCAGAGCCACTGCAGGGAGTGCTGGGAGTTGAAGTTTCATTCCCCAGCAGCACTGCTACAACTTCATGAATCTCATGACAAACAGTTCTCGTGTTAACACTGCTTCCAGGGGCAGTTTGGAAGTCAACAGCCGAGGACAGTTGATTTTTAGTGCCCTTCAAGACTCAGCGGCCCCATTATGTAAGTTGTAAGCTATCTAAGGTCAACCACTTTGTGGCTGAGCTGTTGTTGCTCTTTCATATTTCCAGTTCATTATAATGTCATTTACAGTTGACCAAGGCAGATCTAGCAGGTGTAATAGACGTCCAGCAGCTGAACCCAGCCCAGACACCCATAGAATGGAAGGATGGGGGATGGCAACCGTTTTGGGACAATATTTCCCCCAGGACGTTAGATGGCAGCTTCCATGCAGTGTAACAGTGCCCTGGATTCCTGCAGGGTATCACGGGACATGTGGTTTAACACCATTGGTGCCGACAGGGGACTCTGCAGGAGAACCTGGGGAGCCAGGTTTTCCTCATAGCCCGGAAATACAAAGTCACGAGGACGGAAGCCCCAAAGTACTTCCGGGCGGATTAAAGAACTGGCATTCTTCATCTGACCCGGAAGTGCTGGCAAGTCACGTGGGAGGAAGAACAGAAGCACTTCTGGGTCAAGAACTCTATAAAGGACTACTGAAGACCCAGCAAGCAAGCCAGAGTTGGGTGGAGGTGGACAAAGCTTTCTGTGAGGTGTGAAGGAGAGAAGAAGGGGAAAGGGAGAGAAAGGACTGTGAGCCATTTGTGCTGGTTGGGACATTGTGTGGTGCTGTGTGTATAAAGAAGACACCAATGAACGTGTTTGTTTTTGGGACGTTTGTCTCGTGGTCTGTTTGTGTCCGGGCTGATTTTCCACACAGGGCAGAAAGTCACTTCTTGAAAAGGTGGCATTCCATGACAGTGCCACGTTGACAGTCCCTGAGCTCTTCCAATCTAATGCCAATGTTTGTCTATGGAGATGGCATGGTGGTGTACTTGATTTTTATCGACCTATTCGTAAAGGTATCCTTCAATAAGGGCGCGCACAAAAAGGCAAGCTTCAAAAGGGCAACCTCAATTGGGTGCGGCGAATAAAGGCACGCGTAAATAAAGGCGAGCTTCAAAAGGGCGACCTCAATTGAGTGAATATTTTAATATTCTTGCTTTCGCCTTTTTATACGTTCAATCATTGCCTTTATCTAATAAATTTTCTGTAATAATTTTGTTGTATTTGCCTTTATTCGCTGCGCCCAATTGAGGTCGCCCTTTTGAAGCTCGCCTTTTTGTGCGCGCCCTTATTGAATAGAACCATTAGTAAAGGATGTGGATGAAGGGTGTCCACATATTTTTGGCCATGTAGTGTAGTTTCCTGCCTTCCACCAAATGTTCCTAGGATAGACTCTATCTCCAGTAACTATGAACTAGATTAAATAATTGGATGGAGAGGTAAAGATATGTTTCCAGCAATAAAAATGATGATGGGCAAAAAAAAGTTATGTTGGCCTGAAATATAGAAGAAGCCCACTGTGTTCTTTAATTTTATTCCTTTTTTTTCTGATTTTATATCTGGTAGGCACAGGTCGGGTTTCAGAAGTCTGGCCGACACTGAAAGTGCGGTGAGCTTGTTAGGTTGCTGGGCGACTTGTCCTTTAGAAGGCAAGATGTTCAGATCACGGCGGCTCTTTATGTCAGGTAGAAGCCCCCCTTTTGTTCTTCTGCATGCCTTCCGGCTATGAGAAAAGGAGCCTGCCAGTAGCTGAAAGGCATGCGCTCCAGGCTCTCAACTGGCAACAGGAAATCAAAAGGCGCAGCTCTGCCCGAGTGTGGATGGCATTGATCCATAAAAAGAGAACGGCAATATTGTAGCCATCAGTAACTTTATATGTCAGATCGCTATCAGTGACATTTATACTGTGTGGTTTTATTCATTTATGAACATTGACTTACAAATCATCGGTGTGATAAGAATTGCCAAGATAAGAACAAAAACATTCACTGTGATGGCACAGGGGGCAGCTGAGAGATGGAGGAATGGACTTCTCCCTTCTCTGTAGAACTGGCCTTCTTTAAAATCTCACACCGGCCTCCTTGTCCCCAGCAGTCCCTGCACCTTCTGCAGATGACCAATCAGAGCCACTGCAGGGAGTGCTGGGAGTTGAAGTTTCATTAACCAGCAGCACTGCTACAACTTCATGAATCTCATGACAAACAGTTCTCGTGTTAACGCTGCTTCCAGGGGCAGTTTGGAAGTCAACAGCCGAGGACAGTTGATTTTTAGTGCCCTTCAGGACTCAGCGGCCCCACTATGTAAGTTGTAAGCTATCTAAGGTCGACCATTTATACTCTGTGGTTTTATTCATTTATAAACATTGACTTACAAATCATCGGTGTGTGATAAGGATTGCCAAGATAAGAACAAAAACACACTGTGATGGCACAGGGGGCAGGTGGAGAGATGGAGGAATAGACTTTTTACTCCTGGCATGGTATGTGGTAGGTCACCCTTAAAAGTGTTCTTCAGTGGAGCTCTGATCTTAAACAGTTCCATAAGCTTCCATGTGCCTGCATAATTCACTCGTCTCACGCTGCTCGCCTATAGTCAGGGGCAACAACATCTGCCACACTTAACTCAACTCCAGAGGTGATCCAATGCCAGGATCTTCCATTGATGGCCACACTACCACTCCAGACAATGCTTGACATCATGCATGGTAATCTTAGGCTTGTGTGTGGTAGATTGGACATACAGACACCGGCCACTTTATTAGGTACGCATGTTCAACTGCTTGTTAACAGAAATATCTGATCAGCCAATCACACAGCGGCAACTCAATGCATTTCAGCCTGTAGACATTGACAAGACAACCTGCTGAAGTTCAAACCTGTTTCTCTTCTCGGTACTCAAATGTGGCACTTGGTGCCACTGCCCACCTGCCAAGTTGTTTTTCCTATACAACCTTCAGATGTTCTGCAGCAATTCAAGTAAATGAAGCCATGCAAACAATTTGCACAGGTGGCCCAACTTCTGCTGATTACTTAAAAACCCTCTGTGTATCTTAAAGTACAGACTGTGTTACTACACCCGACATTCTACACCCTATGCTAGTTCTAATTTGTTACTAACCGTCACCTATTCTGTTTCTCTTCTCGGTGCTCAACCTGCGAAGTGGTTCTGCCTGCCTAAGGAAAAGTCATCCCTGATGGAGGATTGCCGGAATTGTTGGGTAGAGGGGTCCTTTCATCGGATTGGCTTGCCCAGCGTTGACACAGTCCAATAGAGGGAGGCAGCGTGATGGCCGAGGTCTCCAGGACAAATCCGAATCGTATGATGTGATATCATCTTCTGTTGAATTCTGCTCTGTACTTGTAATATTTCTATTGCACTATTGTATTGTATTGAGGATTACTTTGTAGCGGGGCTACATAATAAGTATTTGCTTAATGTCTGTGCTTAGTTGCGTTTTGTTTTCATCGTCCCGTTTACTATCCTGCATATATGTGCATCAGTAAATGTTGTCCCTGTAAGTGAAAAGAGGAAGGATGATGGAGGAAGACCACAGCCCTGAGATGTAAATTGTCTGTTAAACTCACCACGTACATCCGGGACCTTCTGTATTTGAAAAAGAGGAGTGAAAGGCCAGAGAGGAGAGAGAGAGAGAGGAGAAAGGAGACAATTTACCCGTTCAATTAACAACTCATCACTGCCGTTCATTGCATCATTCCACTGCTTGCTGTTTCAACATCTGATTCATCATCACGTCAGCCAGTGCCGAGAAATCCCGGGGTTTGGATTCATACCAGCCATTGCCAGGACTTTCACAGTGAGGTCATTTTGTAACAATACCGCCGGACTTTATTTTGGACTCATTTATTACCACATTTCAACTGCCGTGTATAACTAATCTGTGTTTGTGTTCCGTGTTTCTATTTAGTGTTTAGGGGTAAAGAAGGGTTCTTTGTAATTATTTGTATATTTGTGTTTTATATAATAAACAGTAATGGTACACTGCGCGATAACGTGCAGTGAATACACTTGACTTGATCATTCCTAGTCTTCATCCTCTTTCTCTGTACGGTTACCATTCGTTTGCTCAGAGGTTGATGCACTTGCTGCTTCCTGAGCAGCTCTTCTTTTCTCCACCCTAGCGGCCTGCTTCTTCTCTTCTTCCGTCGGGATCTTTTTGCGTTAAAACTGATTAAGTCAGTGTTTGTGTTGCAACTACTTAGTACGTTTTCTATAATTTTTCACTTAAGCTGGCACTTAAGTCTTCAATCTGCCTCAAGAATGATTTAAGATATGAAGAGGTAGGGGAAGTGATGGTGAAGATGGTAGGAATGAGAACGGCGCCTGTTCACATGCGCCACATGGCCGCCCTTCTGGCCGCTGCCGAGAGTTAATTCTACAATAAAATAAAATAAAAATGAAAAGAGGAGGTCAATCATCACCCCGAAAGCTGACAGTAGACGTCACATAGTATACATGTACTAAATTTCATGTCAATTGGTCAAACGGTTTGTGAGCTACAGGTGATTTAAAATCCTGGACAGACAAACGGACAACCACGGTAGCGTATTATATAAGAAAATTAGTCACTGGTGTCATTGGGATTTTGTTTTGTGCGCACATATTTACATTATGAATATTTGTTTGTCTTTTTATTTACAATATATTCGTGTCTGATTTTACATTCCTGTCTACTGTTTGCTGGTTATTTCGTCGTGTGGGAAAAAAGTACAACTTGTAAGGAGTACGGCTTGTTACTAGTTCAAGAAGCCTCCGGTTATCCAAAGGATAGTCTTGGTAGTGTAGTGGCCAGTCTGGGTAAGGGGTCAGCCATTACTACTTGTGTTCTGTTCTGTGTATTGTATGTACCCCATATTTTGACACCCAACCTACCTGGAAAGGGGTCTCTCTTTGAACTGCCTTTCCCAAGTTTTCTTCTATTTTTTCCCTACAAGTTTTTTTATTTTTTGGGAGTTTTTCCTTGTCTTTTTAGAGAGTCAAGGCTGGGGGGGCTGTCAAAAGGCAGGGCCTGTTAAAGCCCATTGCAGCACTTCTTGGGTGATTTTGGGCTATACAAAAATAAATTGTATTGTATTGTATCAGTTTAAATACCATCCATTTTCTAATCCGTTGAATCCGAACACAGGGTCACGGGGGTCTGCTGGAGCCAATCCCAGCCAGCACAGGGCAGGAACCAATCCCGGGCAGGGTGCCAACCCACCGCAGGACACACACAAACACACCAAGCACATACTAGGGCCAATTTAGAATTGCCAATCCACCTAACCTGCATGTCTTTGGACTGTGGGAGGAAACCAGAGCGCCCAGAGGAAACCCACGCAGACACGGGGAGAACATGCAAACTCCACGCAAGGAGGATCTGGGAAGAGAACCCAGGTCCCCCAACTGCGAGGCAGCAGTGCTACCCACTGCGCCACCGTGCAGACCAGTTTAAATACCTAAAGGTAAAAATCACAAGTAAATATAAAGGTCTTTATCAACAAAGTTGTGTTGTCTGTGTGGAAAAAATTGAGCAAGACTTGCATAGATGGTTAACCCTTCATCTCACTTTAGCCAGAAGAATTAACGTTGTTAAGATGAATATCCTTCCTAAGCTTCTCTTTTTATTTCAAAACATTCCAATATACATCAACAGATCATTTTTAAAGAAATTAGATTCAACCACAACCTCAGTTATTTGTAATTCAAAATATCCACGTATCCAAAGGGAGACCCTACAAATAATAATAATAATAATAATAATAATAATAAAAATAATAATAATAATAATACATTTTATTTATATAGCGCCTTTCCCATGCTCAAGGCACATACAGAATATAATAAAGAACGGCAGCATATACAGTATATAGCATTGTACAAACCAGATAAATAAATAAAGAAGATTAAGACAGTGAATTCTGAAAAAAAAAGAAACAGACACCATAATTGATTGTCTCACACACACACACACACAGGTTACATGAGCATCTTGACAGAGAAGTAAACTGAGAGAAGGGTAATAAAGTCAAGTAGAGCTAAAAGCCTTCATGAACAGATGAGTTTTGAGTTGTTTTTTAAAAGAATTCATGGAGTCAGCTGACCTGATTAATTTCGGTAGGTCATTCCAGAGTCTGGGCGCTATACAGCTGAAGGCCCTGCTGTCACCCATGGAGTGTAGATTAGTGAGGGGCACAACAAGATTACCAGAATCAGAGGACCTTAGTGGGCGGACAGGCACATAGTGATCGAGAAGGTCACTGATGTAGTTTGGTGCGAGGTTATTTAAGGCTTTGTAGGTTATTAGTAGGATTTTATATTCGATTCTGTAGGACACAGGGAGCCAGTGAAGACGGAGCAGGATGGGTGTGATGTGCTCGCTGCTGCTGGTTCAAGTAAGGACTCTTGCAGCTGAGTTTTGAATAAGCTGGAGCTGTGATATAAGATTAGAAGGGGCACCTGCCAGTAGGGAATTACAATAATCGATGCGGGATGTGATAAAAGTAGGGACAAGTTTAGAGAAGCATTAGAGAAGGAGAGGAAGGAGCGAACACGGGATATGTGACGGAGGTGAAAGTAAGAAAGTTTCTTAATGTGATTTATGTGGGTGGAATAAGAAAGGGAGGAATCAAAAATGACACCAAGATTTTTTACAGTAGAGGCAGGTCTGATGAGATCACCGCCAAGATGGACTGGGAAGGAGCTCATTTTATTAAGTTGCATTTTAGTCCCAATTTGCAGGAGTTCAGTTTTATTGCAATTTAACTTTAAAGAGTTCTGCTCCATCCAGGTTTTAATTTCACTAAGGCAGGTTGTGAGCTGAGAAAGCTCTGATGAAGTTCCACTTTTAACATTGAAATAGAGTTGAGTATCATCTGCATAAAAATGATAACCCAGTCCATAGCTATGGATAGTATGGCCAAGGGGAAGCATATAAATACAGAAAAGCAGAGGACCGAGGACAGAGCCTTGAGGGACTCCTTGTGTGACTGGCGCTGAGCTGGATCTGCTCTTGCCAAGACCTCCAAACTCTTGCCTATCAGTCAGATAGGACTTGAACCACTGGAGGGCAGTGCCAGAGATACCCAGCATGTTCTCCATTCTGGACAGTAAGATGTCATGTCTGACAGTGTCAAATGCTGCACTGAGGTCTAACAGAATTAATATGCTAGTTTGTCCAGAGTCTGCTGCCATAAGCAAATCATTGGTCACCAGTAGCAGAGCAGTTTCACAGCTGTGCCGCGCCCTGAAACCAGACTGAAAGGGTTCCATCAAATTATTAGAGGTTAGGTAATTGGTGAGTTGGGAAGCTACAACACGCTCAAGAACTTTTGACAGGAAAGGTAAGTGGGAAATAGGCCGGAAATTGTTAAGATTGTCAGCATCAAGACCAGACTTTTTTAACATTGGGGTTACAGAAGCAATTTTAAAAGTGAGCGGCACAGAGCCAGTGTCAAGGGATGAGTTTATTATTGTTGTAACAGTCGGGATTATGGCATGAAGGCAGAATTTAAATAGTGTGGTGGGGATGAGGTCCAGGACACAAGTAGTCGGCCTCATCTTACAAAGCAGATGTGACTCGTGAGAACTTAGAGAAGGAGCTGGATGGAGTGGGAAAACAGGGAGAGATATAAACAGATGATGTATTTATGTTAGTTGAATTATTTAGATCATTAATTTTGTTATGGAAAAAGTGGAGGAATTCCTCACAGACTTCAGTAGAAGAGGTAGTTGGGCCAGATGCGGGTTCGAGTAGTTTATTAACTACAGAGAACAGAACACTTGGGTTATCATGGCCACTTTCTATTATTCTGCCATAATGGGTGTTCTTGGCAGAAGTTAGTGCTTCTCTGTAAGCTCTTTGGTGGTCAGAGAAAGCCTGGATGTGCACGGTGAGGCCAGTCTTACGTGACATTCTCTCAAGGCGTCGGCCAGCTGCTTTCATAAATCACAATTCTGAGTTATACCAAGGAGCTGAGCGTTTAAAGGAAACCTCCTTATGTTTTAAAGGAGCTGTTTTATCTAATGCTGAATGAAGGGCTGAGTTATAGTGGTCAACAAGACTATCTAGTGTTGATGGAATAGGTGAAGACAGTAAAAGATCAGAAATGGATCCAGAAAGGATAGAGGGAGAGATATTTTTAAGGTTTCTGTAAGAAATTTGTCGTTTACAGGTAAGAGGAGGGAAAGGCAGTGAAACAGTGAAAAATACTGCTTTATGGTCAGAGAGTCCCAAATCAGTGCTGTAAATGTTGGCAACAGATAGTCCAGAAGTGCAGATCAGGTCCAATATATGACCGCCAGAGTGGGTTGGAAAATCAACATGTTGTGTCAGGTCAAAACAGTCCAGTAAGGATAGGGATTTATTCCTCAGTTTAGATGTGGGGATGTCAATATGGATGTTGAAATCACCAAGAAGGACCTAAGGCGGAAGGTGGCATGGCTCTACCTAACTTTCAATTTTATTACTTAAATAAAATTCCCTACTGGCAGGTGCCCCTTCTAATTATTAAAATTATATACTGATTGCATCTGTCTCATTTAAAATTGTCCAAAATGTTTCCAGGGCAAGATCCAACCTGTGAAAGTTGCAATCGAGCTCCAGCCTCACTAGGCCACGTGTTCTGGGCCTGCACCAAATTAACATCATTCTGGACCAAACTCTTTAAATACCTTTCTGACAGCCTTGGTGTCCAAATCCCTCCTAATCCACTAACAGCTGTTTTTGGGGTACTTCCAGACAGAGGTGTGACCAGAACATCATGTGTGGGTGGGCATTTGGCTTGTCTGGGGGGGCAAAAAATATCCATCCATCCATCCATCCCCATTTTTATAGGGGGGTCAAATAATAATAACAACATAGTTTTATATAACATATAAAAGCAAAAATTGTGGCATAAATCATAACCTATTGTTCAATAAAATTAACAGAGGCAATGGAACTTGTATTATTATTTTTTGTGAACAAATATAGAACTACATCTACAAGGTAAATATCAATACAGTAATCCCTCCTCCATTGCGGGGGTTGCATTCCAGAGCCAATAAGAAAATCCGCGAAGTAGAAACCATATGTTTATGTGGTTATTTTTATATATTTTAAGTCCTTATAAACTCTCCCACATGGTTTATAAATATTCCCCGTGCAGTTATACAGCATAAACCCTTTATATTCTCTTAATTATTAGGTAAGATTTGTTGAAATTATGTATGTAAACACAGTTTATGTACTACTCACAAACATACGTATCGTATATCATTGAGGAGTTTTATTTAATACGTAATACAGTTTTAAACATATTGTAATTGGGTAGGTAATATAAAAATACGTGAAAAATCTATAACATGTAAATGCTGTACATAAAACCAAAATGTTATTTTAAAGATACTGTAGAGCGTCTCCGATATCACATTTGTTACAGCAATTATGATAGACAGGCCACCGGCAATGAATACCAACAATGCAAGGAAAAAATTGTATAAAATGTGTGCACAGTTACAATAAACGTACATACATGTACTAAGTACGTAGAAAAATAGTTTTGGGTACTCACCAACTTGTCAGATAACGATGACATTTACTGCACCGTCACAGCTGTTCTGAAGGAGCCTCTTCAGGCGACTGTGTAGCACCGCCATCGTCTTCTTCCACTGAAGGCGTACTAGGCAGTGTTTTGCGTGTAAGGAACATCGTGATGGGCGCTGCTTTTTCATTTGTGTAAAGAGGTTCCTACACACTTCCGTGGCGCCGTCAAAAGAGCATTTTTAAATTGAAAAGAACGAATCATTTGCGGGTCCCATTCTTCAACTGATGTCTGGAGATCTTTTGCCATTCGTAGAATGGTCGCAAGATGCTCGAGAGTTAGCACAGCACCCAGGAGCTTAACCGTGTGCTCTGATTGGGTAGCTTCTCAGCCATCCGCCAATAGCGTCCCTTGTTTGAATTCAAATGCGTCCCTTGTTTGAATTCAAATGGGCAGATCAATTGAGGAAGCAACACGTACTGTAGACCACAGACATCCGCGAAGCAGTGAAAAATCCGCGATATATATTCACATATGCTTACATTTAAAATCCGCGATGGAGTGAAGCCACAAAAGACGAAGCACAATATAGTGAGGGATCAATGTAAAGTCAAATGTATACAACATATGAGAGCAAGAACAGAAACGTGGCTTATTGTAGTCATGGGAGGCTATAGGACATCAGTTTCCAGTGTGTAACCTGGATATTATCTACAGGACCAGTCTGCGGTTACTCTTGGCAAATTCTGAAATAAATTCATTCATGTCTAGATTTTCTGTGATGTTTTTCTCATGTGCCAGAATGACTAAATTTCTCTTCCTTGAATGCAGTATTGTTCGGCGGAGTGGAGTGAGAATGCGGTTCAAAGTAGAGAAAGAGCTTTCACATGCAGCTGAGGACACACCAATGATGAGTGCTGTGATGATGACATGGCTCTGACATGTGGGATACTAGACGCGTGTTTGTGGAAGCTTTTCTAAAGCTCTTTTCTAATTAGTGTAGCCGTGTTTGGTGAATATGTCCTCGCGGTCCGAATTGGAAACACTAAATTTATGGCAGGCAAAGCAAAAGCTGCCATCACGGACAACAGAATATTCAAGCAATGGTCGAGACTGATACCAGCTTGCACTAAAACATCTGAGTGTCTTTCCGAATGCGCGCTTGGGATAATTAATTAAAATGGGCTGGGATGGGCTATCCATATTTAAGTCAGGCAGACCGGACTGTATATTTTGTTGAAGGCAGAGGTTTGGAGTACCCGACACGGGCGCAGAGCTGGAGGATTGTGTAGGCTTATCTACATCTTTTGGAGTTTCAGTTCCCGACGTGGGTGCGCTGTGCTCCGTGTTGGTAGCAGCGGTGCTGGGCTCAACCGTGGAGCCAGCAGCTTGCGGAGGGACAGAGGTTGAAGATGTCTGCTTTTTAATAAGCCACTTATGCATAGCCTTTGGTGTTACCAACCAGAAAATGAAAGAAGAATGGAAGGTACAGTGGTGTGAAAAACTATTTGCCCCCTTCCTGATTTCTTATTCTTTTGCATGTTTGTCACACAAAATGTTTCTGATCATCAAACACATTTAACCATTAGTCAAATATAACACAGAGTAAACACAAGATGCAGTTTTTAAATGATGGTGTTTATTATTTAGGGAGAAAAAAAATCCACACCTTCCTGTGTGAAAAAGTAATTGCCCCCTTGTTAAAAAATAACCTAACTGTGGTGTATCACACCTGAGTTCAATTTCCGTAGCCACCCCCAGGCCTGATTACTGCCACATCTGTTTCAATCAAGAAATCACTTAAATAGGAGCTGCCTGACACAGAGAAGTAGACCAAAAGCACCTCAAAAGCTAGACATCATGCCAAGATCCAAAGAAATTCAGGAACAAATGAGAACAGAAGTAATTGAGATCTATCAGTCTGGTAAAGGTTATAAAGCCATTTCTAAAGCTTTGGGACTCCAGCGAACCACAGTGAGAGCCATTATCCACAAATGGCAAAAACATGTAACAGTGGTGAACCTTCCCAGGAGTGGCCGGCCGACCAAAATTACCCCAAGAGCGCAGAGACGACTCATCCGAGAGGTCACAAAAGACCCCAGGACAACGTCTAAAGAACTGCAGGCCTCACTTGCCTCAATTAAGGTCAGTGTTCACGACTCCACCATAAGAAAGAGACTGGGCAAAAACGGCCTGCATGGCAGATTTCCAAGACGCAAACCACTGTTAAGCAAAAAGAACATTAGGGCTCGTCTCAATTTTGCTAAGAAACATCTCAATGATTGCCAAGACTGTTGGGAAAATACCTTGTGGACTGATGAGACAAAAGTTGAACTTTTTGGAAGGCAAATGTCCCGTTACATCTGGCGTAAAAGGAACACAGCATTTCAGAAAAAGAACATCATACCAACAGTAAAATATGGTGGTGGTAGTGTGATGGTCTGGGGTTGTTTTGCTGCTTCAGGACCTGGAAGGCTTGCTGTGATAGATGGAACCATGAATTCTACTGTCTACCAAAAAATCCTGAAGGAGAATGTCCGGCCATCTGTTCGTCAACTCAAGCTGAAGCGATCTTGGGTGCTGCAACAGGACAATGACCCAAAACACACCAGCAAATCCACCTCTGAATGGCTGAAGAAAAACAAAATGAAGACTTTGGAGTGGCCTAGTCAAAGTCCTGACCTGAATCCAATTGAGATGCTATGGCATGACCTTAAAAAGGCGGTTCATGCTAGAAAACCCTCAAATAAAGCTGAATTACAACAATTTTGCAAAGATGAGTGGGCCAAAATTCCTCCAGAGCGCGGTAAGAGACTCATTGCAAGTTATCGCAAACGCTTGATTGCAGTTATTGCTGCTAAGGGTGGCCCAACCAGTTATTAGGTTCAGGGGGCAATTACTTTTTCACACAGGGCCATGTAGGTTTGGATTTTTTTTTCTCCCTAAATAATAAAAACCACCATTTACAAACTGCATTTTGTGTTTACTTGTGTTATATTTGACTAATGGTTAAATGTGTTTGATGATCAGAAACATTTTGTGTGACAAACATGCAAAAGAATAAGAAATCAGGAAGGGGGCAAATAGTTTTTCACACCACTGTATATGCTGTTTTAATTAAAGAATACGGTCAACTGGTTCAAAACGTGCTGCAAAATGTGCGGCGAAGTGAACTGTGAGCAGCACTGTGCCTGTCTAGTGGAGGAGGCACTGACGGATACTCCGCAAATTCAAACTGGTCGATTGAAAAGCAACTCAGTTTTGAAAATGAAATGTTATTCTTCTCCAGAGTTTTCATTGGACAGACAGAGCATTTCGCAGGGTGGGCACGGCTTGTCTCTGATGGGGGGGGGGGGGCAGTGCCCACCCCAGCCTCCCCGTGGTCACGCCTCTGCTTCCAGATTGGCGTGGAGAAGGACACAAACTGTAATGACCTTTACTTGACTATTGGCATGCAGATTTATTTTGCTCAACTGGAAGAATCCTAACTCACTTCTTGTAAGTCAGCGGGTAACTGATGTTCTCTACTATTTGAACCTGGAAAAAATGAAATTCGCATTTAGAGGATCTGAACAAAACTTTTTCAGAACCTGGAAGGTTCTAATCAATAACATTTTAGAGTAAGCTTTTAAATTGAGGAAGCAGGTTCTCTCCCATCTTTTACTCAATTTATCTTCATTAATTTATTAATGTATCCATCCATTCATCTATTTTCCAACCCATTGAATCCAAACACAGGGTCACGGGGGTCTGCTGGAGCCAATCCCAGCCAACACAGGGTGCAAGGCAGGAATCTATCCCGGGCAGGGTGCCAACCCATCGCATATTAATGTATCTATTTACTTATTTTTTTTACTAGGTTAAATTTTTACTCTGCTGGCCTAGCTCTCTTTCTCAGGGGTGGGGATTGATTTGTTTCAAACCTTTTTTCTGTAAAACTTGAGTTATTTGTATGGAATGTTATTTGATTTTAATAAAAAAAATTTTTTTTAAATTTATAAAAGTAAAGGAGCGACAGGCTATGGTGGCTGAGATTGGAGAGAACGTGCAGACAACAGCTGTTCCCAGGTGCTTCACCAGTCGCAGTTTTATGGGAGAGTGGAATAGAGAAGAAACACACAGGACAACTCAGCGGAAGCCATGTAGGAAATCTGAAGGCAGCTGGAAGAAGGTTCTGTCATCTGATGAGACCAAAATGAAGTATTTTGGCTGTTAGACTAAGGCTTGTGATTGAACGCTGCACATGATCAAAAACACACCATCCCCTTCCATGAAGCATGGCAGGGGCAACATCAGGCTGTGGGGATTCTTCTCTGCAGAAGACCCTGGAAGGTTTGTGAGGGGAAGATGAATACAGAAAAATAGGAAGAAAAACGTGATGGGGTCTGCTAGAAACCTATGCCTCGGGATGAAGATTTGTTTAAGAGCAAGACGATGAAAGACAAAGTTAAGCACCGTTGAACTAATAATGGGACTTCTAAAATGAGTTGGCTTTAAATTAAGCATAAAGGCAAAGCTACACAGAAATGGCTTTAAAACAACAATGAGAATATCAAAGTCCAGGGGTTTCAGAATAGGAGAGTGGTGCTAAGTGGCTCAAAAGTCTCTGAGTGATGCACATTTGGTCTTGCTCTTAGGAGTAAAAGCGTTTGATCAATTTTCCTAATGTGGGAAACTAATCCTAATTTAAGGAGGATTTACGAGAGCTCATGAGTTGTGCCAACTCGCTAGGAGCTGCCAGAAGATGTTGTTCAGGTGGAGATCGATCTCTGCATTCTGGGAAAGTTTTGGAAACATTGGACCACAATGGACTCATAAAAATATACAATTTAACAGAAATGGAATAATATTTGTAAGAAATCTTGTACGCTACGTGATCACTTTGATGTTGCCTTTAACTGTTCGCCTAATTGAAAGTGTTGGTAACGTTATGTTAAAGTTAAACTTTTAGCTGAATGGAAGATTGACAGTGAAATTGTTGTGACCAGAGCAGAGTATAATAATTAGCCAGCCATGGGTAACTCGGAACGTTCGCTTCTTTATTTTACGACCAGCACACACTGATATTCAATAAAACAACGACATTCTTTTTCCCAAGACTCATTTCCTATCCTTTCATCAGGTAACACACTTTGTAATACCACAGCATTTTGGCAGAAACTACAACTGAACACAACAGAAATGGTCACAAAGGTACGCCGAGTTCTGCCTTCCATGAACCCCTGGAACATTTTTATTGCACATTATAAACCTGGGTAGGTAGGTTCAAGAAAGCAGGCACGGTCTCCCGGGACATTGAATAAATGAAACTATGCAGAAGATAGAAGGAGATCAGGGAGAGATATACGACCTACCACAGTGAAAGACAATCAGGAGCAGCGCTTGAAGACAATCTTCATTAACAGCCCCATGGCTTGCTTCAGTAACTGTTTTGTTACAAGGTATTTCTGAGGGCCCTAAGAGCTAGAAGATGATTCTTATGAAAGTCCAGCTTTGGATCAGTTGTTCTCAAATAAATGTGTCCATTGTCAGGCTTTACTGTCATGTGGTGTGCATCTCTCCATCTTTGCATCTCGGTCTTTCCATCTCAGTGCTCGTTACAGCATTATTCTCAATATTACAAGATGGCAAGAATTATTTGCAGATTGGTTTGGCGTATAGCGGGTACAGGAAAGCACTATCAGCACATGCTCCCAGTCTCTCTCTCCCTCTGTCTAACTCAAAATATTAACCTTATTATACGTTTTTTCTTCTTCTTCTTCTTCTTCTTCTATTATTAATATTATTATTATTATTATGACTAGGGGGCAAAATGCTCACAACGCTCGCCAACCAAGACCTGTGCTACGCGGTGGCACAATGGGAAACAAATTCAGTTTTTTTTTTAACCTCCTCTTTGCTCGATCAGCTGCTGGCTTACCACGTGATCTGCATCTCGCACGGAAGCTTCAAACATTAAAAAGCCTGTACAGCAGCTGTCCTTTTGTCTCACTGCCTTGTCACTCTTCTCCCCCAGACATCCTCTGCTCCTGTTGAGAGACAGAGAACTGTCCCCTCTGACTACACACGGAGCTCGATTCACTCCTGAAAGAGACTTATGTTTGTTTTTGAAGCGTTTGAATAACATTTCTGTCTCTAAAATCTCCTTTGTATCTGTGCAACTCTGTGACCCAAGCGTGACAGCGTACCGTATATACTCGAGTATAAGCCGACCTGAATATAAGCAGAGGTACCTAATTTTACCTACAGAAACTGAAAAAACTTATTGACTCGAGTATAAGCCTAGGGTGGGAAGTTCAGCAGCTACTGATAAGTTTCAATAATCAAAATAAATACCAATAAAATTACCATACATTAATTAAGACATCAGTAGGTTAAAAAATTTTGAGTATTTATTTCAAAGAAAAATAGTAAACAAACTCTGTAACTGGAGAAGAGGGTTAACAAAAACAATATGGTATCTCTCTCGCTTGCTCTCTCTCTCGCGCGTGTGTGTGTGTCTCTCTCTCTCGCGCGTGTGTGTGTCTCTCTCTCTCTCGCGCGTGTGTGTGTGTGTCTCTCTCTCGCGTGCGCATATGTGTGTCTCTCTTGTGCGCGTGTATGTGTCTCCCTCTCTTGCGCGCGCGCGCATGTGTCTCTCTCTCGCATTCTATCTCTCTCTCACTCGCTGCACAGGTAATGCACAGGGAGAGTCTGAACACGTGCGGAAATCATCGGCGCACACAAACCGAAAGGGAAACTGGCTTGTTCGTATACCGGGGGGCAGCGGAACCTGACTTGAATATAAGCCGAGGGTGACATTTTTCAGCACATTTTGGGTGCTGAAAAACTCGGCTTATATTCGAGTATATACGGTATGTGGATTTCACTTTCACCAAACAACAAATCTTTTAATTTTCGCGGATACGCCTCTTCATTGAGAAGAAACACTACTTTTCCCTGATGGCAACAGGAATTAGACGATCTACAAGTCTCCGACTTAAAGTTTAAATCCGAACAATATATTTGATCTCTTTTTGCTGTTCTGTTATTTCACAGTGTAATAATTTGCATTTGTTAGTGCTAATGCAATCTTTACTATAATTTTTTGGAGACTTTCGAATTTTCCTACTTCCATTATCTCTAACCTGCTCTGCATGTGTATCGCGCCAACGTTTTTGAATTCTTTACGACATTTTACTTTGTAATCTACTCTTTGTCTTTTATTTCTGGCCCCGGGAGTGGTTAAATCTCTTGTCTCAAAGTCTCATCTCACGGGACGTGAAAGTGTCTCTCTGAGAAAGTCACGTCTCGACTCTCTGTACAAGTCTCGTCTCGTCCCAAGAATGTTTTATGTAATAGAGAGATAATTATTATCTTTGTGGTGTTAATATTATAAAATAACCAATCTACTTTATGATTTACAAGGAACCAACAGACCAGAGCAGGGAGTGTGGTGTAGTGGTTAAGGCTTTGGCCTTCAAGCCCTGCAGTTGTGGGTTCAAATCCTGCTACTGACACTGTCTGACCCTGTGCAGGTCACTTGACCTACCAATTGGACAACCAAACGAAACCAACTGTACCTTAAATGCTGGAAGTCGCCTTGGATAAAGGTGTCAGCCAAATAAGCAAATGTAAAGCTACATACCTTCATGGGTGCCATAAAATTGTGACATCATTAATTCTGAGAGTTGGCCTACTAGGAATGGGAGTAGGATGTTTCATTAATATTTTGTTAAGGTGGAAAACGCCAAGCAAAATGACACCTTTTATTGGCTAACTAGAAAGATTACAATATGCAAGCTTTCGAGGCAACTCAGGCCCCTGATGTAAACATCTTGCCTGAAGAAGGGGCCTGAGTTGCCTCGAAAGCTTGCATATTGTAATCTTTCTAGTTAGCCAATAAAAGGTGTCATTTTGCTTGGCTTTTCTCTACATTCATAATGGCTAACACGGTACAACACCCTAGTACTACAGTTAAGGTGGAACAAATTCTTATCCAATCTGAATTTTTGTGCAATTCCTAGGAGTAATTAAAACATGGATGAGAAGAGCCCATTCAGCCCAACAAAGCTCACCGGTCCTATCCACTTAATTGCTCCAAGATAAAGTCAAGTCAGGTCTATGAAAGTTCTCAAAGTCCTCCTGTCCACCACATTACCTGGTCACTTTTTGCATGTGTATCAGGTTCTCTGTGTGAATGTTTCCTAATGTTTGTGTGAAATTTACTTTCAACAAGTCTCCAACTGTGTCCCTGTTTTCTTGATGAACTCATTTTAAAGTCACAGTCTCAATCTACTGGACTAATTCCCTTCATAACGTTAAATACTTCAGTCAGGTCTCCTCTTAATCTTCTTTTGCTTTAATCTTTCCTCATAACTCATTCCCTGCAGCCCTGGAATCAGCCTAGTCGCTCTTCTGTGGACTTTCTCTAGCACTGCTATGTCCTTTTTGTGGCCTGGAGACCAAAACTGCACACAGGACTCCAGATGAGGCCTCACCAGTGTGTTATAAAGCTTGAGTTGAACGTCCTGTGACTTGTGCTCCACACATCAAGACGCTATATAGCCGAGATTCTATTAGCCTTCTTAATGTCTTCTGAACACTGATGGGAAGTCAATAGCTTAGAGTCCACTAGATAGATAGATAGATAGATAGATAGATAGATAGATAGATAGATAGATAGATAGATAGATAGATAGATAGATAGATAGATAGATAGATAGATAGATAGATAGATAGATAGATAGATAGATAGATAGATAGATAGATAGATAGATAGATACTTTATTAATCTCAATAGGAAATTCACATACTCCAGCAGCAGCATACTGATAATAACAATATTAAATTAAAGAGTGATAACAATGCAGGTATACAGACAGACAATAACTTTGTATAATGTTAACGTTTACCCCCCCCAGGTGGAATTGAAGAGTCACATAGTGTGATGGAGGAATGATCTCCTCAGTCTGTCAGTGGAGCAGGACGGTGACAGCAGTCTGTCACTGAAGCTGCTCCTCTGTCTGGAGATGATCCTGTTCAGTGGATGCGGTGGATTCTCCATGATTGACAGAAGTCTGCTCAGCTCTCGTCGCTCTACCACAGATGTCAAACTGTCCAGCTCCGTGCCTATAATAGAGTCTGCCTTCCTCACCAGTTTGTCCAGGCGTGAGGTGTCCCTCTTCTTTATGCTGCCTCCCCAGCACATCACCATGTAGAAGAGGGCGCTCGCCACAACCATCTGATAGAACATCTGCAGCATTTATTGCAGATGTTGAAGGACGCCAGCCTTCTAAGGGAGTATCGTCGGCTCTGTCCTCTCTTACACAGAGCATCAGTATTGGCAGTCCAGTCCAATTTATCATCCAGCTGCACTCTCAGGTATTTATAGGTCTGCACCCTCTGCACACAGTCACCTCTGATGATCACGGGGTCCATGAGGGGCCTGGTCCTCCTAAAATCCACCACCAGTTCTTTGGTTTTGCTGGTGTTCAGGTGTAGATGGTTTGAGTCGCACCATTTAACAAAGTCATTGATTAGGTCCCTATACTCCTCCTCCTGCCCACTCCTGATGCAGCCCACGATAGCCGTGTCATCAGCGAACTTTTGCACGTGGCAGTTGTATTGGAAGTCTGATGTATGTAGGCTGAACAGGACCGGAGAAAGTACAGTCCCCGGCGGCGCTCCTGTGCTGCTGACCACAATGTCAGACCTGCAGTTCCCGAGACGCACATACTGAGGTCTGTCTTTAAGATAGTCCACGATCCATGCCACCAGGTATGAATCTACTCCCATCTCTGTCAGCTTGTCCCTAAGGAGCAGAGGTTGGATGGTATTGAAGGTGCTAGAGAAGTCCAGAAACATAATTCTTACAGCACCACTGCCTCTGTCCAAGTGGGAGAGGGATCGGTGTAGCATGTAGATGATGGCATCCTCCACTCCCACCTTCTCCTGGTATGCGAACTGCAGAGAGTCGAGGGCGTGGCGGACCTGTGGCCTCAGGTGGTGAAGCAGCAGCCACTCCATGGTCTTCATTACATGCGACATCAGAGCGACAGGCCAGAAGTCATTCAGCTCACTAGGATGTGATACCTTTGGGACTGGGGTGATACAAGATGTTTTCCAAAGCCTTGGGACTCTTCCCTGTTCCAGGTTCAGGTTGAATATGTGCTGTAGAGGACTTCCCAGTTCCAACGTACAGGCTTTCAGAAGTCGTGGTGAGCAGTAGTCAGCAGTCTATGAGCACTATGACTCCTAAATCCTTCTCATAAGGTGGAGTTTTGATTTTCCGCCCTCCCATTGTGTATTCAAACCTCAGATTTTTATTTCCTACCTGTTATACTTTACATTTACTGACATTAAATTTAATTTCCCACAAATCTGCCCAAGCCTTTATGCTGTCCAAGTCCTTCTGTAATGAAATTCAGAGACACTTGATAAAATGTGGGCACAGATCTCAATCCAATGGAGTATTTGTAGCTGGTCTTGATAAAAGCTGTTCACTCGTGATCACCATGACACCTAACAGAGGTTGATTACCTTTCAGAAAAGAAGAATGGGGAAAAATGGCAGAGCCCTATCAACGACAAAGAGAGACAATCTAACAGGTTATGCCCTAGCATCAGAAGTACTCCTGGGTTTAAGATGAAAGAAGACACTCGACCTCCTTCAGGGGAGTTGAAGTCAGGTTTAAAGATGAACAAAGCTCACCTGGTGGAGTGGAAAGAAAAGGAAAAAACAGAAGAAGAGTGAATACTTAATGATCTGAAGAAATTTGACAAACTCATTTCTTTAGCTAACAGTTAAGCTGTCTCAACCATAGACACATGGAATGAATTATCAAGGAGTGTGGTAGACAGTAGAACTTTAGGGACCTCCAAATCACAATTTGATAAGAACATAAGAAATTTGACAAACAAGAGGAGCCCATTCATTCCATCAAGCCCATTTGTTTAGCTTTTAGCTAATGTGTCCCAACATCTCCTCCAGATTCTTCTTTAAAGTTCTCAGGATTTCTGCTTTAACTCCATGTCTCGGCAGTTTATTCCAGAGTCTCTCAACTCTTTCAAGAAGTTCCTCCTGGCTTCAGTTTTAAATGCACTTCCCCTTTATTTCCACTGATATCTTCTAGTCCATGACTCACCCTTTGGCTGAAAGAATGTTTCTGGATCTACTTTATCAATGTGTTTGAGGAATTTAAATACCTGGATGAGGCCCCCATTCAGTCTCACACAGCCTCCAAGTTTATTCTCTGAGACTGTCATGGTAGGACATGTCCTTAATACTTGTAGTTGTGCCACTTTTGGAAGCCCGTCTAAAGTATTTGTGATAATAAACCTTTGTATTTAAACCCAGGACTTGTATCATTGTGGTTGTGTCTGGGGTTTGGGGTGCTGTTCCACTCCCTAGTGTCACAAGAGAAAATACAAAACAAATTAAATAAAAAGGTTCCTGCCTTTTACTGTGTCTTTTATCGCACTACATTATTTCCAATCCCCCACTAAAAGTCTAAAGGGGCCCCCATCCATCTGTCAGAATAAACTTTTACTTAAGCTAAGCATATCTTGATTCAGACACCTCTAACTCTGGGGTGGAAGTATTAACATGTGTTGTGTCCACTTTAGTTGATCAACAATGGTCAATCCAAGAAATTTAAAGCTGCTGTCTTCTTGGTAGCACCCCTTCCATTGTACATGGTCAGTGTTGTCTTTTCTTTCCTCAGCCTCAGCTCTCTTCCACCTTTTTGAGTTTGCTGATATTAAGGGTTGGATTGTTGTCCTGGTGACGCTTTGTCTATCCTTTGTAAGCCATCTCATAATTGTTGGTGTTTGGGGAACACATGCATAAGACCTTGCTTTGATTCAATAGTAAAATTTTGGTAATGCTCGAAAGATAGAAACGGTGTATGCAAACTTACACACCACACACACACCTACACACACATAATTAGATTTTTTAACCCACACGTTCACCAGGTCTCATCCATCCATCCTCTTCCGCCTATCCGAGATCGGGTCGCGGGGCAGCAGCTTGAGCAGAGATGTCCAGACTTCCCTCTGTTCGGCCACTTCTACTAGCTCTTCCGGGGGAATCCCGAGGCGTTCCCAGGCAAGCGCCAAGAGACATAGTCCCACCAGCGTGTCCTGGGACTTCCCCGGGGCCTCCTCCCGGTTAGATGTGCCCAGAACATCTCACCAAGGAGGCATCCAGGAGGCATCCCTATCAGATGCCCGCGCCATCTCATCTGACTCCTCTCGATGTAGAAGAGCAGTGGCTCTACTCTGAGCCCCTCCTGGATGACTGAGCTTCTCACCCTATCTTTAAGGGAAAGCCCAGACACCCTGCGGAGGAAACTCATTTCCAAACGCATGCCAAGTTCCTTTATAAATTTCAAATCAACTTAACAGTATGCGCTTATGCATGTGCTTTTAGCCACTCCCCATCACCACCCACCAGTAACCATATATGACTTAAAAAACACCCCTTTTGAATATTCATGACCTAATATTCATAAACATTTGGTCATATTCCTGAGTGACATCTTTACTTTTAAACCATGGCAGGACAAGAAAACGATACTTCAGTAAACTTGAACTTGAGGTATTACTGGCATTTGGCAGAGTTTAGGGATCAACTGTGGTGAAGTGGGGGGCAGGTCATCTCCCCCCAGGACAGGATGCACTATACAGTGCACCCAGAAAGTATTCACAGCACATCACTTTTTCCACATTTTGTTATGTTTCAGCCTTATTCCAAAATTGATTAAATTCATTATTTCCCTCAGAATTCTACACACAACACCCCATAATGACAACGTGAAAAAAGTTATTAAAAATAAAAAAATTGAGGAAGCACATGCACATAAGTATTCACAGCCTTTGCCATGAAGCTCAAAATTGAGCTCAGGTCCATCCTGTTTCCCCTGATCATCCTTGAGATGTTTCTGCAGCTTCATTGAAGTCCACCTGTGGTAAATTCAGTTGACTGGACATGATTTGGAAAGGCACACACCTGTCTATATAAGGTCCACAGTTGACAGTTCATGTCAGAGCACAAACCAAGCATGAAGTCAAAGGAATTGTCTGTAGACCTTCGAGACAGGATTGTCTCGAGGCACAAATCTGGGGAAGGTTACAGAAAAATTTCTGCTGCTTTGAAGGTCTCAATGAGCACAGTGGCCTCCATCATCCGTATGTGGAAGAAGTTCGAAACCACCAGGACTCTTCCTAGAGCAGGCCGTCCATCTAAACTAAGCGATCGGGGGAGAAGGGCCTTAGTCAGGGAGGTGACCAAGAACCCGATGGTCACTCTGTCAGAGCTCCAGAGGTCCTCTTTGGAGAGAGGAGGACCTTCCAGAAGGACAACCATCTCTGCAGCAATCCACCAATCAGGCTTGTATAGTAGAGTGGCCAGATGGAAGCCACTCCTTAGTAAAAGGCACATGGCAGCCCGCCTGGAGTTTGCCAAAAGGCACCTGAAGGACTCTCAGACCATGAGAAAGAAAATTCTCTGGTCTGATGAGACAAAGATTGAACTCTTTGGTGTGAATGCCAGGCGTCACGTTTGGAGGAAACCTGGCACCGCTCATCACCAGGCCAATACCATCCCTACAGTGAAGCATGGTGGTGGCAGCATCATGTTGTGGGGATATTTTTCAGCGGCAGGAACTGGGAGACTAGTCAGGATAAAGGGAAAGATGACTGCAGCAATGTACAGAGACATCCTGGATGAAAACCTGCTCCAGAGCGCTCTTGACCTCAGACTGGGGCGACGGTTCATCTTTCAGCAGGACAACGACCCTAAGCACACAGCCAAGATATCAAAGGAGTGGCTTCAGGACAACTCTGTGAATGTCCTTGAGTGGCCCAGCCAGAGCCCAGACTTGAATCCGATTGAACATCTCTGGAGAGATCTTAAAATGGCTGTGCACCGACGCTTCCCATCCAACATGATGGAGCTTGAGAGGTGCTGCAAAGAGGAATGGGCCAAACTGGCCAAGGATAGGTGTGCCAAGCTTGTGGCATCATATTCAAAAAGACTTGAGGCTGGAATTGCTGCCAAAGGTGCATCAACAAAGTATTGGGCAAAGGCTGTGAATACTTATGGACATGGGATTTCTCAGTTTTTTCATTTTTAATAAATTTGCAAAAACCTCAAGTAAACTTTTTTCACGTTGTCATTATGGGGTGTTGTGTGTAGAATTCTGAGGAAAAAAATGAATTTAATCCATTTTGGAATAAGGCTGTAACATAACAAAATGTGGAAAAAGTGATGCGCTGTGAATACTTTCCGGATGCACTATATTTATAATTCTCAAATGAAAGGTATTTTGATTCCTTAATTTTTAAGGACACCATTAATGTATATATGTTAATCAATGAATTAGGTGCATGGTGACTCAGCCGTAGGTCTGAAGTCTTGTAGTAAGGAGTCTAGGGTCTCGCCCCGGGTGAAAGCTGCATGAAGTTTTCATGTGGCTCCCCATGTGTTTGCTCCGGTGTCCTCCCACAGTCTAAAGTTGAGCTTTGCTGGAGATGCTAAATTGTCCACTGATGAGTGTGTATGTAAGTGTGTGTGTTTGCATAAGTTGGTTCACCCTGTACAAGTGTTGTTCCTGCCTTGTACTCAATGCTGACCATGCTCAGGACAAGTGGATTAAGGAGATGGATGGATGGATGGATGGATGGATGGATGGATGGATGGATGGATGGATGGATGGATGGATGGATGGATGGATGGATGGACAGATGGATGGACAGATGGATGGATGGATGATAGAGCATCTACTTTAATGGCTTACTCTGAAGATGAAGATTTTCACGTCTGTTTTAGTTTTTTTCTCTTCACACAGAGCATATGTGACTTCGAGCCAGGCTATGAAGTGGTCACTGCCAGCTATCGGCTGTGAAGTGGTCTTAAACTGGCATTGATGATTTCATAGCATTTAGCTGATGTTAGCAATTGTTCGTGGCTGCCTGTTCTAATTAAATCATAAGACACACAAGCTGCCTGATGATTGCAGTGCTCAGCAGAGCGTTCCGACTCATACAGAACAAGTTCAGTTTAAATCACAGCACACTTTTAATTTTTTAGTAAGACATACCTATATGTAAGTGATGGAGGCCTTAACAGTTAGTAAAGGTCATGGTTGCTCTTATGAATGCAACATAAAGAAGGCAGCTTGTCTGAACTTCACTCTGTTGTTTGTTTTCTGTGTGTCGAGAAATCAGTAAAGTGCAAATCAAAGGAGACATGGCATCATGGAGAAGGACGAATGGGTTCGTTGCTCTCCCTTGTAGTAACATTCTTTCTCACTCGCTCTACATGGTCCTGAAATCAACCTAGTTGCTCATCCCTTGACTTTAATCAGTGCTGTTTTCTTTGTTAGTTTGCAATATGGAGACCAAAACTGAATAAAGTACTCAAGGTGAGACCTTACTTATATACCTTAAGTATAACCTCCTGACTTGTACTCTGCACATCATGATACACCAGTTCAGGTCAGGTGAGGTCTGCTGGAGGAGCATGCACTTGTACAGCGCCTTGCCGCACACCAATCACATGACAAAATAGCTTGGGATCCTGGTTGGCAACCCCCCAGGCAGACACATGGCCCAGTCCCAACCTCCAAAAATGACCCTCTATCTGCCACAGCCAGGCTTTACGTGGGCGTCCCCTTGGCCTGGTCTAGCCGCTTGGATCCTCAACAATGATGTTCTTAAGAGCCAGATCACCCTGGGGGAATTGTGCCACATGGCCATAGTGCCATAACTGATGCTCCCTCACAATGCAGGTCATGTGCCTCATTCGAGCACCACAAAGTCAAACCAGCGGGACCCAAGGATTCTCCAAAGAGACACACATGAAGGAGTCCAGTCTTCATCTCAGATCTCACAAACATGGAGTACCAGGACTCTAAAGACTTTGACCTTCGTGCTTTTGTAGAAATCAGGAGCGCCACACACCACTTTCCAGTGACCTCATGACCCCCCCATGCCCTCCCAATCCATCTACTAACTTCATAGGAAGAGTCAAAAGAGTCACATGAATGTCACTGCTGAGGTAAGTGAACCTCTGGACGAGGTCGACACTCTCTCCGCAGACAGACACACTACTGATGGCGGTGACCAAGAGGTCATTAAAGGCCTGGCTCTTTGGTTTTTATCAGGACCCTCACAAGCCCAGACACTCAGACTCCTCACTCGGTCTCTCGAGAGCCCTGATCAGAGCCTCCATTGACTCCACGAAGATCACAGCATCATCAGTAAAGTCAAGATCAGTAAATCTCTCTTTACTAACAGGTGCCCCACAGCTGCTGGACCCCACTCTCCTGTCCAACACCCAATCCATACAAGCATTGAACAGAGTAGGAGCAGAACACACCCTTGACAGACCCCACAATCAACTGGGAAAAATGCAAAGGGTCTCCCTCCACTCTGCACAGCACTCAAAGTAACCGGTGTACAGGCCGGCCATGATATCCAGCAACCTCGAGGGGATCCCGCAAAGTCTCAGGATGTTCCACAGAGCAGCTCGATCAACTACGAAAATTAACACAGGCTGCAAAGAAACTCTGCCAACATTCGCGTTTGTGCTCCATGACAACCCTCAGTGCCAGGATGTGGTTGACAGTAGACTTCTTAGGTGTAAAACCAGACTGTTCTGGTCACTGGTAGGTGAGCAAGTAGTCACAGTTCCTATTGAGGATGATAATAGCAAGGACCTTACCCGGCACCGAGAGCAGTGTTACATGACTACTCATGTAGTCATGTAACTCAAGTAGTTTCCACACTCCAGGAGATCACCATTCCCTTTCCAGATAGGGACCACAACAAATCCTGTTTTCCTGTCAATTGGAATGATGCCTGTCTACCAAATGGAAGTAAACATTGCTTGCAATGTCATAAGGACAGCCTTACCACCAGCCTGGAGATGTTCACCTCGGATACCACAGATCCCTGCACCCTTCCCTACCTTTCCCATTTGTGGTTTAGTGAAACAACATCCTGCTTGTTACAGAGGAATCAAAGCATTACGTATATTCCGAATGTTTTCCTTAGAGTGTCACAGTCAGGGTGGCTGATGGAACGGTCCTTATGGATGACACTGTACTGTAGTTGTGACCCGCTGGGCTTGCTACTTTGAGCAGATGTTTATGGCTGATCCTCTGGCTAGGATGTTGGACATCTCTGGGTCCGCGGTTCTTGAGGCTGATCCTCCAATTTGCTGTGAACCACCCAATCACACTGAAATTATAAGATTACGGTTGTGAACCAGCTGAGGGTGGGGATGATATACCACCTGACCAAAAACAAAAAAATTAACCTGGGACAAGGAACACCAGTCAAGGATCTGCATTCTGGAAAAGCAGGGAGAGTTGAGATAGCAGTTGACGGAAGCCCTACCAGGTGAGAAGTGCAATAGCAAACAAGAGGAGACCATTTGTTTAGCTAATAGCTAATTTGTCTCAATCTCTCTTCTAGATTCTTCTTAAAGGTTCTCAGGGTTTCTGTTTCAACTACTGTACAAGTCGTGCCCAAATGTTTTGAGAATGACCCAAGTATTGGTTTTCACAAAGTCTGCTGCTTCAGTGTTTTTAGATTTTCTTGTTTGATGTTTCTATGGTATAGTGAAGTAGAATTCCAAGCATTTCATAAGTTTCAAAGGCTTTTATTAACAATGACATGAAGTTTATGTGCAGAGTCAATATTTACAGTGTTGGCCCTTCATTCTTTTTCAGGACCTCTGCAAATCGCCCTGGCAGGCTGGCAATCAACTTCTGGGCCAAATCCTGACTGATAGCAGCCTATTCTTACATAATCAATGCTTGGAGTTTGTCCGAATTGGTGGGTTTTGGTTTGTCCACCCGCCTCTTGAGGATTGACCACAAATTCTCAATGGGATTAAAGGTCTGGGGAGTTTCCTGGCCATGGACCCCAAATTTTGATGTTTTGTTCCTCGAGTCACTTAGTTCTCACTTTTGCCTTATGGCTCGGTACTTCATTGTTGGTCACCAAACTGTTCTTGGATGGTTAGGAGAAGTTGCTCTTGGAGGATGTTTTGATCCCATTCTTTATTCATGGCTGTGTTCTTAGGCAAAATGGTGAGTGAGATGACTCCCTTGGCTGAGATGCAACCCCATACATGAATGGTCTCAGAATGCTTTACTGTTGGCGTGGCACAGGACTGATGGTAGCGCCGTTCACCCAAATCTTTTTTCCGGATGCCCCAAACAGAGAAAATGACTTGACCCCAGCAGTCCTCAGCAGTCCAATCCCAGAATATCAGTCTGTCCCTGATGTTTTTCTTGGCTTCTTTGCTGCCCTTCTTGACACCCACCAGGCTATCCCCCAAAAGTCTTCGCCTCACTCCCACCTGCCTGCTGCCATCTGTATAAGCAAACTTAAAGATACGAAACAAGATATAAGCTATAAAAGAACTGTTCTGAAACAGTCCAACCATTTCTAAATGGTCAGAAAATGGTATGCCTATCCCATGCCATAAACTTCAAATGGGTCTATGGGTCCATGCTAGTAATGAGACCAATTCCAAACACACACTCAATTAACACACTGTTATTACTGATATAGCAAGAAAGTTCTATCTCAAATTAACTTACAGGGGGTGAAAGGCTACACCATAATCTATAATTATGAAAGAAAATTGTATGCTATTCTACGTAAGCAAACACTAGTATGAGTGTTGTTAGATTGGCTCTTACAACGGGATATGCTCCAAAATGCAATAAAAACTAAAATCTGTGATACGTTAATTCACGTGAACCTTAATTTAACTGACGAAAGTGCAAAAGATTTTCAATAGGTTTAGTGGCCAACTTAATTGTATTTTGCAAATATTGTGACGTGTGAGTCCCTGTCTTGCACTTCAATAAATGAGGCTGAGCCTCAGCTGCAAAACCAGCTTTATTCCCCTTGAAACAGGATCAGCACGGTTATATATTGTAGCAGATCTACCGCTTACATACACAGAGACAGCAATCAGGCAGGGTTGTGGCCAGGTTAGTGGCCAAGTAATACTGTTCCCTGCATTTATAATGTTCCTCGCATCACTCATCGACAACGGTGCTTATAGTGTGACCTCGGTCGGCTTGGATTTTCTTTCGCGGCGAGCCGCTGCAGGGCTGGGAGCTTGTGGTTGGCCCGGCAATGGATAAGCCGTCTTCCACAGATGTGGTGATTGCGCTTTGGGACGCTCTTCGCTGTGTCGTCCCGTTGGGTTGGAGTCCTAAAAGAGACTGAACAATGAATGAAAAAATTCTGAATTTGATGGCTGCAACACACTCAGTAAAAGTTGTGTTGTACCGCTGTGTTCCACCATCTTTCCTTTTAACCCTTAAACCGCCGCAACCAGCTATGGTCGGTTCCCAGTGCAATTTGCCAGCACGCCGGAGCTGATCAGTCCGTGCTGTACATTCGATGACCAGCCAGCTCATGCCCACTCTCCCTGGGATTGAACCGCTGCACTAGAGGAGCCTGCTAGCATAAGTGTTGTCCTCTGTGTGCTTGCATGCAGCCAGGTCAAGCGCAGTTGGCTCGGTGATTTACTGAATTTCACCAATGGCGTCAGTTGCACCTTGTACATATCATAATAGATTGTTGCAGTATTATTTTTTTTTACAGTTCATTGGCAGTGTGTAAAATAATAATACATGCTGTATTATTTATACAAGGCACCTTTCTAAACACTCAAGGACACCGAACAAACAAAAAATAAAAAAAAATTATAAACAAAACTTAAAACATCAGAAAATACAGAAAATATAAAACTTTAAACCAAACAAAGCCACTGTAATCATAGAGAAAAAGCCATTTTAAAAAGATGGATTTTAAGTTTACATTTGAAGGTTGAAAATAATTTGATAGTTCTAAGCTCAAGTAGGTAGTGAGTTCCAGAACGGCTGAATGCTCCACTCCCCATGGTGGTTAGACGGGAGAGATGAACGGTCAGATGGATGGAGGAAGAGGATCTAAGGTTACGGGAGGGAATACAATACAATACAATTTATTTTTTGTATAGCCCAAAATAACACAAGAAGTGTCGCAATGGGCTTTAACAGGCTTGACTTGCCCCCCAGCCTTAACTCTCTAAGAAGACAAGAAAAAACTCCCAAAAAAACCCTTGTAGAGAAAAAATGGATGAAACCTTGGGAAAGGCAGTTCAAAGAGAGACCCCTTTCCAGGTAGGTTGGGCGTGCAGTGGATGTCAAAAAGAAGGGGATCAATACAATACAATACACAGAACAGAACACAAGGAATCCTCAATACAGTATAAAAATAAAAAATATTACAAGTACAGAGCAGAATTTATCAGTAGATGATATCACATCATAGGATTTGGATTTGTTTAGAGTCCTGGAGACCTCAGTCATCAAGCTGCTTCCCCCATTTGGCCATTCCACAGCTGAAATAGCGCTAATCTGATGAAAGGACCCCTCTTTCCCACGATTCCTGTGATCCTCCATTAGGGATGACTTTACCTTAGGCAGGCAAAACAACTTGGCAGGAGGACCATGACACCAAGTACCACATTTGAGTACTGAGAAGAGAAACAGAATAGGTGAGGGTTAGTAACAAATTATAACTATCATGTTAATTATGTTTTAGTGCTAATGACTAACAACAGAGATGCAGTCTGTACAGTTAATCAGCAGCTCTAGTCAGGGTGTACTAAACTGAAGTCATGCGTCTTTGAAAGCTGAGACCGAAGGGGCATCTCTTATAGTAGCAGGCAGACCACTCCACAGTTTAGGAGCCCTGTAACTAAAAGCTCGACCTCCCATTGTTATTTTATTAATCCTTGGAACCATAAGCAGACCGGCATCCTGAGATCTTAATGTGCGCTCAGGTTTGTAAGTCATGATAAGTTCAGATAAGTAAGCCGGACCTTGGCCATTTAATCCTTTATATGTTAAAAGGAGGATTTTGAAATCTGCCCTAAACTTAACCGGGAGCCAATGTAAGGATTTAAGAACTGGAGTTATGTGTTTGTATTTTCTTGTTCTTGTAATAATTCCTGCAGCAGTATTTTGGATTAACTGGAGGCTGTATAAAGAACAGCTTGAATATCCAGTGAACACCGCATTGCAGTAGTCAATCCTACTAGAAATAAATGCATGAATTAATTTCTCAGAATCCTGTTTATTTAGAAAGCACCTTAATTTCCCAACATTTTTAAGATGGAAGAAACATGATTTGGACAACTTTGTAATGTGCACTTTAAATGACATGCTAGAGTTAAAAGATAACTCAGAGATTGCGGGCTGATTCAGTAAAATTAATCGTGATTCCAGCTGAGTTCAATGATGACAGAATATTGTTATGATCCGCGTCATTCCCTCCAACAATTAACATCTCTGTATTATCTGTGCTTAAAGACAAGTAGTTCTCATCCATCCACTCTTTTAATTCACTAACACAACTAATTAAAGACAACATTTGAGAAACTTCAGTTGATCTAAAAGAAAGGTATAACTGGGTGTCATCTGCATACAAGTGAAAATTAACATTATATTTCCTAATGAGAGATCCCAGTGGAAGCATGTAAAGTGAAAACAGTAAAGGTCCCAGTACTCAGCCCTGCGGGACACCATATTGAACTTCTGTGTATAATGATGGAGGACTGTCAGCACATTTCTGTACATATCGGAATCGATTTGATAAATAAGAACTAAACCAGGAGAGCACAGTGCCTGTAACCCCAACATAATTTTATAGCCTATGTAGTATAATAGAATGGCCAATGGTGTCAAATGCTGTGCTTAAGTCTAACAACATAATTACAGTGGAGTTTCCTTCATCAGACTGGAATTTCTTAAATAAATTGTAATGCATAAGGTGTGACTGAAGATGATTGGTGACTACTTTATCTAGTATTTTAGAGAGAAAGGGTAAATTTGAAATAGGCCTATAATTATTTAGTATGTGTGGGTCTAGGTCTGACTTTTTAAGTAATGGTTTAATGACTGACACTTTTAGTGTATCAGGTACTGTGCCATGCAATAATGCAAGAACATCCATTGAACTTTTTACTATAGTTTTGTTGACACTGGATCTAGGGAACAAGTAGTGGGCTTCATTTTAGAAATTAAAGTTAAGACTTCCTGCTCAGTTACAGGATTAAAATTACTAACATGCTGAATGCAATATGATGCAGGGTCTGCTAAGCTAGTATTTGGTTTGTACTGTGATGCTGAAATCTGGGATCTTATATTTTTAACTTTCTCATTGAAGACGTTCATAAAGTCTGTACTGCTAATATCTGTTGGTATTTTGCACTGTAGATCTGAATTTCAATTTGTTAATTTAGACACTGTTCTAAACAGTATCCGAGGATTTTTATTATTGCTATCTATTATTGTAGAATAGTATTCTGAGAGAGCTTTAAAGAGAGCTTTTTTATATTTTTTAACACTCTCTGTCCATGCAATTTGAAAGACATGTAGCTTTGTTGTTCTCCATCTGCGCTCCAGTTTTCGACACTCTAATTTAAGAGCTCGAGTGTTTTAATTAAACCATGGAGAGTTTCTATGTGCTTTGATCACTTTTGTTGTAAGGGGAGTCACTGTGTCCAGAGCATCTCTCAAGGTCACATTATAATGTGATGTTAGCTGATCTAAATTGTTTTCCTTGTTTACATTTGATGTTAACTAATCTAAATAGCAACATGAAGAAGGTTGGACAGATATGAAGGGGCGAGGTTATGAATAGCCTTAAATGTTAACAGCAGAATTTTAAAATAAATTCGAAACTTAATCAGGAGCCAATGAAGCTGCTGCAAGACTGGAGTAATATGATGAATAGATGGGGTCGAGTAATGATGAGGGCAGCAGAATTCTGGACCAGCTGAAGCTTATGGAGAAATTTATTACATACAGTAGACCAAAGAGGAGTCCAGACAAGAAGTAACGAAACTGTGAACAAGAATTGCAGTGGTATGGGGAGTGAGGGAGGGGATGATGTGATTTAATATTACGTAGGAGGAAGTAAGCAGACCGGGTAATTTTATTAATGTGAGATTGGAAAGATAGAGTATTATCAAGGATGACAACCAAACTCTTGACCTGAGGTGAAGTTGAAACAAAACAGTTATCAATAGCAAAATGATCAGTGTTGCAGTAATTGTGATGGTCTTTTGCATGTGAAAAAATGTGTTCCATTAAAATTTCACTTTTTCTTGGTGAATTGCGACGTTTGTTTAAAAAGTGCGGCAAAAAAAGTATTTGGCGTCTGGGGAGTGCGTTAACCTCTCAAAGTATGTGGTGGTTTAAGGGTTAATAACACTTTTTTAAATAATTTTGGAACTGAGGATAATAAATGAAGTAGTTTTGCAACTGGAAATTGTGCCCATTCTTGCTTGAAGTAAGCCTTCGGCTGCTCACTGGTCCGCGGACGCCGTTGTCTGATTCTCCTCTTCATGATGCGCCTTACATTTTCAATAGGAGACTCAGGTCTGGGCGGGCAGCAGGCCACTTGTGGTGGTGTGCCAAGTCTGCAGATTGTTTTTTGTCTATATTTTCATTATATTTTACTCAAGACAACACTAGATGAACTTAAATACAGGACACATCAAAGCAATTCCTCTTCCCAAATTGTACCTTACTTTTAAAACAGCTGTTAAAACAAAAAGAGGAAGACAGGGCGATGCCTCAGGCAATCAATTACTGTATAACCTGAGAAAGGATGGGCATCTGGGACAACAAGTTGATAAATGGGTTCACAGCCTGGGAAAGGAAAGACATGCTAGTAGGTACTAATCAACATCAGAAAGTTTAATTGTTAGGGAAAAAGGACGAGTGAATTAATTTCATCATATTGACAGCCAGCCAATCAGAATATCTAACTATCACATATTGCAAAACCCTCCGGTAGAATTTTATAAGAAATATGCATGATGAAGAATGACAAAAGAAGAGAATAGAATGATATCAGAGTAGGGTGCCAGCAACGTGCGGCCGTTTCTATCTGATCATCAGCAAAGCATTTCATGAACAACTTCGAGTGCTAGATCAATGCATCCCCGTGATCTTCATCCTTGACATCTTTACTTTTTCATAAGCTTTTCCTAAAGACTCTATCCAGACTTTACTTCTTCTTTTGGCTGTTCCCATTATGGGTTTCCATAGCAGATCATCTTGTTCTATATCTTTCTGTCCTCTGCATCTTGTTCTGTCACACCCACCACCTGCATGTCCTCTCTCACCACATCCATAAACCTTCTCTTAGTCCTTCCTCTGTTCCTCTTGCCTGGCAGCTCTATCCTTAGTATCCATCTCCCAATACACTCAGCATCTCTCCACTGTAAATGTCCAAACCAACACAATCTCGCCTCTCTGACTTTACTATTAATCTTATTTTCTATTATTCTTTGTTCTATTTAGTATTATTATTTGTGTAATAAATACCATGCTTTTAAATTTCTATGCTTTGCCTTCATGTCTAGAGTGATTGAAGTAATAAAGTAAATATTTTTTCGATCACCTGGAGCAGCCGGAAGTTTGCTATACGCTCCATGCTGCAAGGTTAGTTAAGGGCTGAGGGTGTGAGCTCCACCCAATACAAATTTATAGATAGATAGATAGATAGATAGATAGATAGATAGATAGATAGATAGATAGATAGATAGATAGATAGATAGATAGATAGATAGATAGATAGATAGATAGATAGATAGATAGATAGATAGATAGATAGATAGATAGATAGATAGATAGATAGATAGATAGATAGATTCCATATCTTTATGTATATTGTCACACATATGCGCTTGGGAAACAGTTTACAGTCTTGAATACTGGTATGTTTCTGACAAACCAGGGATTGGTGCTGCCCTCTAACTCTTTCTCCTCTTTCCCTGCAGACCAGCCAAAGAAAACCCCTTCTAAAATCTCTTCCAGTCCTCAGAAGCCATTCTACCTCACTTCCTCTTCCAGTCCTCAAGATCCCACCTCCACCCAGAATTCCATCTTCCTATTACATCACCTCCAGTCTGCCAGCTTTATGAAAAATAGATAGATAGATAGATAGATAGATAGATAGATAGATAGATAGATAGATAGATAGATAGATAGATAGATAGATAGATAGATAGATAGATAGATAGATAGATAGATAGATAGATAGATAGATAGATAGATAGTGTGGGATATGGCCGGCATGTCATCCCGGCCAACACCCCCAGGCCACCAGGTGGAGCCCTTCCTGCAGCATGGAGGTGCCCCGAATGCCAGCAGGGAATACTGGACAATGTAGTTTTTATTCCCAGCCCTGTTGGATACCTTGGGGCCCGCTAGAGGACGCTGCAGGGAGGCACAGAGACTATTTGCCTTACGCGCAGGAAGTACGTCAGAGTCATGTGGACAAAGGGAATGATGTGCTTCCTGATTGAAGAAAAGAAGGATTTTTTATCTGACCCGGAAGTGTTCCAGGTCACATGGACAGAGAGGGTGAAACGCTTCCGGGTCAAGGACTATAAAAAGGACAGTGAAACACCAGAGCGTGGAGCTGAGATGGGTGGAAGGGTGGCAACGTGTCTGGGAGTGGAGGATTAATTGATTATTGATTTATTATTGTGTATTATATGAGTATAGTGGAGTGTAGAGTGCTTGGTGCACATTATTATTATAAAATAAAGTCATATTGGACTTTTATCTGGTGTCTGATGTCTGGTCTGAGGGCTCAAGGGGTCGACAGTGCCTCTATCGTTCACAATAGATAGATAGATAGATAGATAGATAGATAGATAGATAGATAGATAGATAGATAGATAGATAGATAGATAGATAGATAGATAGATAGATAGATAGATAGATAGATAGATAGTGTGAAAGGCACTATATAATAGATAGACAGATAAGGCACTATATAATAGACAGACAGATAGATAGATAGTGTGAAAGGCACTATATAATAGATAGATAGATCATGTCAGCACATAGCAATGCAATCTCCATAGACCACTGAAGAGTTCAGTGACTTTAAACATGGCACTGTTATTAGGTGCCACCTTTGCCACAAGAGATTATATGAAATTTCTGCTCTGCTAAATCTGTCCTGGTCAGCTGTAAGTGCCATAATTGTAAAGTGGAAAAATCGAGACCAGGTTAATATCAGAGGTGGCATCTGTACAACTTTCCTTTCACTTGACCAATTTGGTAATTGTAGAGCCATGATAAAAGAATGGTGTGGATTTGTTATGTCCACATTTTCATTCTCCTCTTTTTCTACCAGTGGCTTTCCCATTTTTCCCTCCTTCAGCACCGTGAATGGCTCCCTGTGCCTTTTACTTGCTGTTCCCTTAAAAAAAAATGTGACCTTCAACTCCTCTTTGTGGTCAAGCTGCTTAAAGTTTGACTGCAGTTAAACTTCCATTGTTAGTATCTGCCCTGTGACTGACCGCACAGCCACAAGATTGAAAAGAAAAATCAATAAAGAACTGAGACAAGAGCCTGCAGGTCTGCCTCTCCATCGAGACAGTTGGTCTGCTAAGCACAATACGCCGCTCACAATTACAGGCCTCTCTCTCTCTCTGCCACTTTTTATTTTTATTCTTCCATGTCTGACCCACGACTGAGGTGAAGAGCGGCAGGGTGACAGATAATTGAGAGGCTCCCACCCAGCGAACAGTGGAGCTCCTGCCACTCCAAATGAAAAGGAGAACGTTGCAGTTTGATTTAACATGAATAAAAAAATATAACATGAAAAAAATAAAAATAACTTCAATCTCACTCTCAATACACATGTGCAACATACCAGAACTGGTGGTGGTACAGTGGCAACAAGGAATAATGACATCATTAGAGGACATGGTGTAGACAATACACTCAACTTTAACAAAAGGAAAAGTGCCTCTGTGTGTGTGCGCGTCTGTGTATCTGTCCAATTGCTGTGTCTCTGTTATATGTCATTCTAAATAGGATTTGTAAAAGCAGTGCTAATGTTTGTGATGCGCCATCTGTTGGAATGAAAAATATAATGAATCTTACTACTACATGCATAACAAAAGACATTCCAATAGATAGTGCACTGCAGCTGAGGACTGTATTAGTTATTAAAATTTCAATCCATCCTAGCACAGCTAGTATACAATAAAGCTAAAAGAAAAATTACTCATAGGGATCAGATTTACTAAAGTAGTGCAAGTGAAGGGAAGAAAGATCCAGATGTGACCAGAGAGAGAGATTGACCAGGGTGAAGAATTCCACCAGGGTGATAGTTGATTTATGTGAGATGCTATGTGGGTTGGGCGGCACGGTGGCACAGTGGGTAGCGCTGCTGCCTTGCAGTTGGGAGATCTGGGGACCTGGGTTCGTTTCCCGGGTCCTCCCTGCATGGAGTTTGCATGTTCTCTCCGTGTCTGCGTGGGTTTCCTCCGGGCACTCCGGTTTCCTCCCACAGTCCAAAGACATGCAGGTTAGGTGGATTGGCGATTCTAAATTGGCCCTAGTGTGTGCTTGGTGTGTGGATGTGTTTGTGTGTGTCCTGCGGTGGGTTGGCACCCTGCCCGGGATTGGTTCCTGCCTTGTGCCCTGTGTTGGCTGGGATTGGCTCCAGCAGACCCCCGTGACCCTGTGTTCAGATTCAGCGGGTTGGAAAATGGATGGATGGATGCTATGTGGGTTTATTAAGAAGCTGGACAGCTACTGGAAAGACACTGTGGAGAAGTTGTGAACAAAGCCAAATCCAATGATGTGATTTCATCTTCTGCTGAATTCTGCTCTGTACTTCTATTGCACCATTATATTGTATTGAGGATTACTCGTGTTCTGTTCTGTGTATTGTATTGTATTGACCTCTTTCTCTTTGACATCCACTGCACACCCAACCTACCTGGAAACAGGGTCTCTCTTTGAACTGCATTTGCAAAGGTTTCTTCCATTTTTTCCATTATAGGGTTTTTTCTTATCTTCTTAGAGAGTCAAGGCTGGGGGGCCATCAAAAGGCAAGGCCTGTTAAAGCCCATTGTGGCACTTCTTGTGTGATTTTTGCGGCTATACAAAAATAAATTGCATCATATTGTATTATATTGTGTGCTAGTCTCAGTGGTGATGCACTCATACCTCCTCCATAATGGCAGTTTGGTGATAAGATGATGGCCTGTGTGGATAGAATCAGCAATAATCTTACCCGCTCTACTCTTCGTCCTGGCAGTGACCGGCAGCCAATCATCTTTTCAGTTGAGTGGATCACTCAGTGCAGCCTAGTCATGGAGAGAAAGGAGGCAGCAGGGAGCCAGAATGTGATGGAAAAGGTCACAACAATAACGGCCAAGTAAAAGTTCATCAGGAGTCCACAGCACACTGCGAACGTTTGATGGGAGTGTTCAATAAAGATGAGGAAGATTACAACTGTTTATGTGTCATTAGCTTAATCAAATTGTGTTTGTGTATACTCGAGAACTGGATGAAGATCAGATGACATGAGCATGAGCAAGTCATTCAAAGAATGGTTTAGACTTGTTTACCCTAGGATTGCATATGAAGGCAACTCCTTGTTTCCTCTTTTATGTCTTGTGCCATTTTTTTTGTTTGTGTTTTTTCCAAAGTCATGCACGAGCGCATAGGGAGCCGCTTAAAGACCCAACGAGCAACGTAGCATACCGTGCCAGGGAACAAAGGCGGGGTACTAACCTCTCTTTCTTTATTTTCACAGAAAGAACGATGCACCACCGCCTTGAATTCACCCGGATTCCCTAACAAAACCCAGCCACTTCCGCGTTCCTTCCTTTCCTCTGGTCCCCTTCTGATGACGTCATGAATCCCATCCACCACCACGGTTCCTTCCCAGCATTCCGTCTGCCTGTTTCCGGTCCCACCTCATAAATTGTTCCCCTGCAGGTACCATGATTGTCTGTTGTAACCTGAAAAAGCGAACACTGACCGTAAAACCTACACAGTATACGGGGCCTGAAACCCAAAACCTTTATGCTTGTTTGTGCTTTATTTTACACCAGTCATATAAAAATTGCTTCATTGGCAGAAAGGATGGGCATCTGGGACAACAAGTTGATAAATGGGTTCACAGCCTGGGAAAGGAAAGACATGCTAGTAGGTACTAATCAACATCAGAAAGTTTAATTTTGACTCTTCAATTCCACCCGGGGGAGTAAACGTTAACATTATATAAAGTTATTGTCTGTTTTTACCTGCATTATTATCAATCTTTAATTTAATATTGTTTTTTGTATCAGTAAGGTGCTGCTGGAGTATGTGAATTTCCCCTTGGGATTAATAAAGTATCTATCTATCTATCTATCTATCTATCTATCTATCTATCTATCTATCTATCTATCTATCTATCTATCTATCTATCTATCTATCTATCTATCTATCTATCTATCTATCTATCTATCTATCTATCTATCTATCTATCTAATTGTTAGGGAAAAAGGACGAGTGAATTAATTTCATTATATTGACAGCCGGCCAATCAGAATATGTAACTATCACATCTTGCGAAACCCTCCAGTAGAATTTTATAAGAAATATGCATTGTCTGAAGAGAGACAGAAGAAGAGAACAGAACGACGTCAGAGTAGGGTGCCAGCAACGTGCAGCCGTTTCCATCTGATTGTCAGAAAAGCATTTCATGAGCAACTTCGAGTGCTAGATCAATGCCGCCCCGTGACCTTCATCCTTGACATCTTTACTTTTTCATAAGCTTTTCCTAAAGACTCTATCCAGACTTTACTTCTTCTTTTGGCTGCTCCCATTAGGGGTCTCCACAGCAGATCATCTTGTTCCATATCTTCCTGTCTTCCTCATCTTGCTCTGTCACACCCACCACCTGCATGTCCTCTCTCACCACATCCATAAACCTTCTCTTAGTCCTTCCTCTGTTCCTCTTCCCTGGCAGCTCTATCCTTAGTATCCATCTCCCAATACACTCAGCATCTCTCCACTGTACGTGCCCAAACCGACACAATCTCGCCTCTCTGACTTTACTATTCATCTTATTTTCTATTTTTCTTTGTTCTCCATCCATCCATTTTCCAACCCGCTGAATCCGAACACAGGATCACGGGGGTCTGCTGGAGCCAATCCCAGCCAACACAGGGCACAAGGCAGGGAACCAATCCTGGGCAGGGTGCCAACCCACCACAGGACACACACAAACACACCCACACACCAAGCACACACTAGGGCCAATTTAGAATCGTCAATCCACCTAACCTGCATGTCTTTGGACTGTGGGAGGAAACCGGAGCGCCCGGAGGAAACCCACGCAGACACGGGGAGAACATGCAAACTCCACGCAGGGAGGACCCGGGAAGCGAACCCGGGTCCCCAGGTCTCCCAACTGCGAGGCAGCAGCGCTACCCACTGCGCCACCGTGCCGCCTTTTCTTTGTTCTATTTGGTATTATTATTTGTGTAATAAATACCATGTTTTTAACTTTCCATGCATTGTCTTCATGTCTAGAGTGACTGAAGTAATAAAGTAAATATTTTTAAGAGCACCTGGAGCAACTGGAAGTTTGCTATACGCTCCATGCTGCAAGGTTAGTTAAGGGCTGAGGGTGTGAGCTCCACCCAATACAAATTTATAGATAGATAGATAGATAGATAGATAGATAGATAGATAGATAGATAGATAGATAGATAGATAGATAGATAGATTCCATATCTTTATGTATATTGTCACACATATGCACTTGGGAAACAGTTTACAGGCTCCGCCCAGAATTCCATCTTCCTATTACATCATCTCCAGTCTGCCAGCTATATGAAAAATAGATAGATAGATAGATAGATAGATAGATAGATAGATAGATAGATAGATAGATAGATAGATAGATAGATAGATAGATAGATAGATAGATAGATAGATAGATAGATAGATAGATAGATAGATAGATAGATAGATATGACAGGCACTATATAATAAACAGATTGGTCGTTTAAATGATGAAATGTATGTCAACCCCTCGCCAAATCACTGAGTTCAGATGCTTTACTGTTTATAGGCACATCAAGTCAGCACATAGCCATGCGATCTCCATCGACATACAGATTAAAGTATCTATCTATCTATCTATCTATCTATCTATCTATCTATCTATCTATCTATCTATCTATCTATCTATCTATCTATCTATCTATCTATCTATCTATCTATCTATCTATCTATCTATCTATCTATCTATCTATCTATCTATCTAGATTGTGTCTTTAAATATGGCACTGTCACACGGTGCCACCTTTGCCACAAGTCATTATGTGAAATTTCTGCTCTGCTAAATCTGCCCCGGTCAGCTTTAAGTGTCATTATTGTGAAGTGGAAAAATCGATAAGCAACAACAGCTGTTGAAGTGTTTAAAAATGGCCTCTCCTCTGTGGCATCACTCACAATTCAGAATCAAACTGCCTTTGTTGACAAAACCAACTCAAAAGCTATGAGTCAGGAGTTTGGTGAAATTGATTTCCTAAGATTATTCTACACAATACCAAGCATTGTCTGAAGTGTGTAAAGCCCCCCACCCACTTTTAGACCCTGCAGCGGTTTTGTCTGCACTTCTGATGGTCCTCTCTGAGTTTGGTGGGTGCCAGGAGTCATTATCTTCCTGACTAGATAGTTCCTCTTGTAAAGTTTGGTGCAGAAGGTATAATGGTATGGTGTTGGCTAAGCCCCATGGTTCCAGTGAAGGATTCTGTTAATGCTACAGCAGACAAAGATGTTTTGTGGTAACAATTTGGGGAAGGTCTTTATGAGTTCCAGCCTAACTGTCCATAAAGACATGGATGAACTTGTGTGCAGTGAGCTCTTACGCCAACCCTATGCAATGTATTGGAAGGCCAATTGCAAGCCAGGTCTTCTTGTCCAGCATCAGTACCTGACCTTCTCTTATTTAAACAGCATATATCGAGGGTCTGGTGTTCTCTTTGCTGTTGACATGTGTGGTGCCATCACTACAACATCAAAAGAGCACTCTGGGGCCCTCAGAAGGTAAACTGTGGACGCCTAGGATTTCAAAAGATCGGTAAATAATTTGAAGTCAGTCAATTCCTCTGAATGGACACAAAGACCAATCTGAGACAAACTCCAAAATCTTGTAGAAATAGGAGAACTAACTTCATATTACGCCTGGGGCTGTGGAATGAGATGTCCACTAAGCTCATATAGGTGTGATGGTCAGGTGTCCACAAACATTTGCCCGTATAGATTATTTATCGGGGTGAGCCTTAACATCCCTCCCTATACTGTAACGTCATTTTTCCCCACAAGGTTGTTAAGAAGCATGTAGTAAATGTCCATATTCAATATAAAGTTTGACGGATGATAGATTCATTTTATGATTTTTTTCCAAAGCAGACACTGAAATATGCCAACTGCTTAGTTACAGCCATAGGAAAACAAAACCTCAGGAAAAAAAAAGACAACTAATTAAAAAAGGACATATTGGTATAAAACAAACACATATGTTGTTGATTAACCACCTTTTGGGTGGCAACAGTTGGGGTGTTGTTGTTCACTTGTGTGGATTCCAGTCCAGACTGTCAGTAGCAGGCCAATTGATACCGTCTGACCTCGTCCATATGGCTCTTCAAGCCAAGATAGCCGTAAACAACAAAACAAGCCGGACTTGGCCAAGGGAAGAAAAACAAGTGCCGTCCAAAGTCTGCTGAGAATAATCACCTCAAGTAACACCTGCTCTGCTGAAGATGGAGCCAAAACACACTTGTCGTTATTAGTTTTGTCACCCTCGACATGTAGCGTGTTGGCGTCTGCTGATTTTCCACATTAGACTTCGACGTGTGGCATCTTGAGAGGTAAAAGTACCTTCTCAAACTTTTATGACTGATGATATTTGTTTCTAGTGAACCTAAACACATACAGTAAATAGCTGATTTTGATGGCAGAGAGTGGGGTAAAGATAAGTAAGAGTTTCACACGTAAAAGTAAATGGAAATGTATAGCAACTAATCACCCATATTAAACATTTAATGGCTCGCAGAGAGCGCTCCTGCCACCCAAACCCGACACAGACGGACACAGGACACAAGTCCTGCACACACATTGTTTTTTTTTTTCACGTGGTAAACCCCTTACCCCGTTTACCACCCGTACAGCACAATTAAATCACTAGAAAATGGCACAAAGGCCCACTGTTTCTTTCTTTCCTCCTTCTTCTTCTTCTTCTTTCTCTCTCTTTGCCTCCACTCCTCCTCCAGCAATCTTTGCCCATCTCCTCTTGACTATGACTCCCAGAGTACTGGCAGCTGGCTTGTTTTATTGGGTACCCAGAAGTGCTTCAGGTGTCCGGTGATCTTCTTCCGGCAGCACTTCCGGGTGTGGCGGAAGTGCTGCACCAAAGGGCTCAGCCGTTCCTCCAGTGCCCCCTTGGCGGCGCCCATGGAACCCAACAGGGCGGCTCCAAACTCTAACTCTCAAGGAGCTATGTGGGAGTCCGAGACACTGCTGCAACCCAAAGGGGCTGCCCTCTAGCATTCCGGGGGAGGTAATGCCCTGAATATGCTCTCTCCCTGAGTCCTTCCTCTATATGGGCATCCCAGCCAGGCAAGGACCCCGGCCCGATGCCACAATTTCTTTCAAACTGCTGCATTGCAAAATTAAATTAATGCATAGGCAAATGAGAATTTTTTTTTTAAACTTCTTTGGAAGAAAATTATCTAGAATGTTAAAATGAGGGCGGCACGGTGGCACAGTGGGTAGCGCTGCTGCCTCACAGTTGGGAGACCTGGGGACCTGGGTTCACTTCCCGGGTCCTTCCTGCGTGGAGTTTGCATGTTCTCCCCGTGGGTTTCTTCCGGGCGCTCCGGTTTCCTCCCACAGTCCAAAGACATGCTGGTTAGGTGGATTGGCGATTCTAAATTGGCCCTAGTGTGTGCTTGGTGTGTGGGTGTGTTTGTGTGTGTCCTGTGGTGGGTTGCCACCCTGCCCAGGATTGGTTCCTGCCTTGTGCCCTGTGTTGGCTGGGATTGGCTCCAGCAGACCCCCGTGACCCTGTGTTCGGATTCAGCGGGATGGAAAATGGATGGATGGATGGATGTTAAAATGAAACATTTATAGTAATGTGAAAAAGTAAGTACACCCCACAGAAACTTTTCAACCTATTTCAACAGGCAAACCTTAGATCTTCATGCAAACAGACGTGGTGTTGTGGTATAGTGGGTCCACAGCTCTCTTAGCAAAGGCCGTTTTAAATAAATAATCATCGGGCTCGTGGTGTAGCGAGGGGGCATGGTAGTGTGGCTGAAGAGGTTCCCGGGTGGATTTGTGCTGCGGACATTTCTCACCTAAGTGCACAGGTGAGGGACGGTCTGCTCCGTAATTGTTCCCGGGAACTGTTGATGGCCACAGCTGCCACGTCCATTATAAAGAGAAGCCCGAGATGGTTAAGGAAAGAACAAAAGCAATTGCTCCAACAGTTGATCTATTTTCACCAAGCTGCTTGACAATTGCCCCGTAGCACCTTTCCAGCCTTGTGGAGGTCTCAATTTTGTCTCTGGTGTCGTTTGACAGCTCTGTGGTCTCGCCCATGGTAGTAGTTGGAGTCTGACTGACTGTGGGGTGGACAGGTGTCTTTAAAGAGCTCAGACAGGTGCTACTAATTAAGATTACTAAGTGGAGTAGAGGTGGACTTCTTAAAGGCAGAGTAACAGGTCTTTGAGAGCCAGAATTCTTGCTGATTGCCAGGTGTTCAAATACTTATGTGCAGCAGTGCAATACAAATAAATTCTGTACAAATCATACAATGGGATTTCCTGATTTTTGTTTTTTTTACATTCTGTCTCTCACAGTGGGAATGCATCTACAATGTGAATTTCAGACCCCTCCATGATTTCTAAGTGGAAGAACTTGCAAAATCGCAGGGTGTTCAAATACTTATGTTCCTCACTGTAACTGTGCTGTTCCTGTTTCAAGGGGAATAAAGCTGGTCTTGAAGCTGAGGCTCAGCCTCATGTTTTGAGGTGCAAGACAGGGACAATATTCACAAAATAAAATTAAGTTGTTCTCACAGGTGGCGCAGTGGTAGTGCTGCTGCTTTGCAGGAAGAAGATTGTGGGTCCGGTTCCTCCCTGTGTGGATAGTGCTTTGAGTACTGAGAAAAGTGCTATATAAATGTAATGAATTATTATTATTAAAACTATTGAAAAACTTTTGTACTTTTGTCAGTTAAATAAATTTTCACGTGAATTAATGTATCACAGGGTGGCGCAGTGGCAGCACTGCTGCCTTGCAGTAATGAGACTCACGTTTGCTTCCCGGGTCCTCCCTGCGTGGAGTTTGCATTTTCTCCCCATGTCTGCTTGGGTTTCATCCAACAGTCCAAAGACATGCAGGTTAGGTGCATTGGTGGTCCTAAATTGTCCCTAATGTGTGCTTGGTGTGTGGGTGTGTGTCCCTGCCTAGGATTTGATCCTGCCTTGCTCCTTGTTGGTGACCAACAATGACGGAGCACCAGGCCATAAGGCAAAAGTGAGAATTAAGTGGCTTGGGGAACAAAGTATAGAAATTTGGGGTCCATGGCCAGGAAACTCCAAAGACCTTTAGTCCCATTGAGAACTTGTGGTCAGTCCTCAAGAGGTGGGTGGACAAACAAAAACCCACCAATTCTGACAAACTCCAAGCATTGAATGGGCTGCTGCCATCAGTCAGGATTTGGCCCAAAAGTTGATTGCCAGCATGCCTGGACGCATTGCAAAGGTTTTGAAAAAGAAAGAAGGGCCAACACTGCAAATATGGAATCTGTGCATAAACTTCATGTTATTGTCAATAAAAGTCTTTGAAACTTCTGAAATGCTTGTAATTCTACTTTAGTTTACCATAGAAGCATCTGACCAAAAAAGATCTAAAAACACTGAAGCAGCAAACTTTGTGAACACCAACACTTGTTGTCATTCTCAAAACTTTTCGCCACGACTGTAGACGGGTAGAGAATGTCCCGAATGCCATCAACAGCCCTCGTATGTCACCACTGGGACGGAACCTCATGGGGTTTGAGTCGTGCCTTTTAGGCAGACCTTACCGTCTGTCTGAGACGTTGACATTGAGGATTACTTGTCTTCTGTTCTGTGTATTCTGTGTATTGTATTGTATTGACCACCCCATTCTTTTTGATACCCACTGCACGCCCAACCTACCTGGAAAGGGGTTTCTTTTTGAATTACCTTTCCTGAGGTTTCTTCCATTTTTTTCCCTACAAGGTTTTTTTTTGGGAGTTTTTCTTTGTCTTCTTAGAGAGTTGTAGCAGTGCTACTTAAGAACTGCATCTCCCAGCAGTCCCTGCTGGGGCTGCTGGGGTCAAAGGTAGCCACAGGCAGTTAAAAGGAGGGCAGAGGGCAAAGAGGAAAAAAAGTTTGTTTTGTTTTGTTGCGGTGTGTGTTGCGGTTATTTGTCGTTTCTGCCTGCTGTTATTGGTTCTCTAATCTTTTCGTCCTGGACTGTATTCGTTTGTTGGGGATCTGGATTGTCTGTCTACCTGTACACTGAGAACTGTGTTGGATTATTTGGTTTTCCAGAAGATTGGAGCGCTCCTGAATCAACCATCAACCATCAACATCATCAGTAACTACCGGTAGGACTGTATTTTTCCTTCTCCATTTCAACATACAGATCGCTGGACTTAACTTGGTCACTTTTCGTCTTCATCCTGTTTGGTATATATGGACTTTGCTGTGTTGTGTTTGTGTTTATATGTAATATCGCCGAAGGGGTCAGGGGTGGTATTACTGTTTTCATTATTATTTCAGGTCATTATATTTGTAATTGTTTGCCTTTCCCAGTGTGCTTTATTGTCTCTGTTGTGAGTGTGTGTGTGGGTCGATCTAAGGCTGGGGACGTTCCTGGGATCTCTTCAATTAAAATAAATAAATCACCGTCAGCTTTGACGGTGTGAATCTTAGCGGCCCCTGACCGCTACAGAGTGAAGGCTGGGGGGCTGTCAAGATGCAGGGCCTGTTAAAGACCATTGAGGCATTCCTTGTGTGATTTTGGGCCATACAAAAATAAATTGTATTGTATTAGAACATTAGAACACTCTAGACGAGAACAGGCCATTCAGCCCAACAAAGCTCGCCAATCCTATCCACTTATTTCTTCCAAAAAAACATCAAGTTGAGTTTTGAAAGTCCCTAAAGTCTTACTGTCTACCACACTACTTGGTCTCTTACTCTGTAGTTCTCTATGTGAAGAAAAACTTCCTAATGTTTGTGTGAAAGATTATGGGGTGCTCAGAAGATGTCCTAACTTTCTAGGAACTGCCAGAATACATAGCATTCAGGCCAAGATCAGCACACACATCCTAGGAAAGGATGAATGTTTTGGAAATGCTGGACAACAATGAACTTGTATAAAGATATCGATTTGAGAGATATGGAATAATATCCATAACAAATCATGTACATTACGTGGTCACTCCATCTATGCAGAGAAACAATGCACTATTTGTTAAAGAGAAAGTGATTGAGAACAGGCCATTCGACCCCAAAAAGCTTACCAGCCCCATTCACTTAATTCCTCTAAAATAACATCAAGTCGAGTTTTGAAGGTCCCTAAAGTCCTCCTGTCTACCACACTACTTGGTCACTTATTCTATGTGTCTGTGGTTCTGTGTGGAGAAAAATTTCCTAAAGTTTGTGTGAAATTTCCCCTTCACAAGTTTCCAACTCTGTCCCCGTGTTCTTGATGAACTCATTATAAAGTCACCGTCTCGATCCACTGGACTAATTCCCTTCATAATGTTAGACACTTCATTCAGGTCTCCTCTTCGTCTCCTGTAAAGGCTCAGCTCTTTTAATCTTTCCTCATAACTCATCCCCTGTAGCCCTGAATCAGCCTAGTTGCTCTTCTCTGGACCTTTTCTTGTGCTGCTATGTCCTTTTTGTAGCCTGGAGACCCAAACTGCACCCAGGACTCCAGATGAGACCTCACCAGTGTGTTATAAAGACTTGAGCAGAACCTCCTGTGACTTGTACTGCACACATCAAGATGCTATATAACCTGACATTCTGTTAGCCTTCTCAATGTCTTCTGAACACTGGCTGGAAGATGATAGCTTAGAGTCCACTATGAGGCCTCACCAGTGTGTTATAAAGCTTGAGCAGAACCACCTTGGACTTGTATTGTATTGTATTGTATTGCATTGTATAAGGTTAGCACGGATTTGCTCCAAGGATCAGTTCTGGGTCATCTCCTCTTCTCCTTATACTCCTCCTCACCAGGCCCTGCCATCCAGTCCATGGTTTCCCCTACCAGTGCCAAGCTGATGATACACGACAGTCCCTGTCTTACCCTCCAGGTGACCACACAGAATCAACTATAGTCCCTGCGTGTCTCAATGACATTGTAGCCTAGGCAAAGGAACATCATCTCCAGCTCAACCTGCCAAACACAGACCTCCTTTGTTATCCCGGCTTGTCCGTCAGTTCAGCACCCCATCACTACTCAGCTTGGCTCACTATCTCTATCACCTGCCATGTCGGTACACAACCTTAGGATGGTGATCAAAGAACAACCATCCTTCAAGGACCCTGCTGCAACGGTCTCTTGATCTTACAGATTTACTGTCTCTGCCATCCACAAGATCAGACCACATCTGATAAAACTGGCAGCACAGGTCCTGGTTCAGGCTCACATCTTGTCATGTCTGGACTTCTGGAACTCTCTGTCACCAAAGCACTGCAGATGATTCAAAATGCAGGGATGCATCACATCTTGTGTTTGGATAGCCATTGTGGTGACTTCTCTTTTCACATCACTGCACTGGTCACCAGGGTAGTCAATGGGTCAGCACCTGTTGTATGTATGTGGGGACACTGGGGATCTCCTCTGCTCCTTCTCCACCTCTCAGGTCTGCTGAGAAAAAAAAAATAAAAATAAATAAATAATAATAATAATAATAAAATAATAAAAAAAAATAAAATAATAATAATAATAATAGTAATGATAATAATAATAGTAATGATAACTAGGGGTGGCACGGTGGAGCAGCAGTAGCGCTGCTGCCTCGCAGTTAGGAGACCTGGGTTTGCTTCCCGGGTCCGCCCTGCGTGGAGTTTGCATGTTCTCCCCGTGTCTGCGTGGGTTTCCTCCGGGCGCTCCGGTTTCCTCCCACAGTCCAAAGACATGCAGGTTAGGTGGATTGGCAATTCTAAATTGGCCCTAGTGTGTGTGTGCCATGCGGCGGACTGGCACCCTGCCCAGGGTGTGCTTCCTGCCTTGCGCCCTGTGTTGGCTAGGATTGGCTCCAGCAGACATCCGTGACCCTGTAGTTAGAATATAGCGGGTTGGATGATGGATGGATAATAACTAAGGGGCTTCGCACCCTGCTCGCTTCACTCGTCAACCCCCCTGTCTGCGCTACGAGCCAGCAACTTCACTTCTCTGCCGCTCGCAAACAACATAACTTTTAATTCTCGCTGATACGCCTCTTCATTGGGATGAAACACTACTTTTCCATGATGGCAACACGAATTAGACAATGTACAAGTCTCCGACTTAAAGTTAAAGCCAAACAATATCTACATACTTCTGTCATATCACCTATGTCCATATATTTGCTCTCTTTTCGCTTTTACCTTATCGTTAATATCACATTGAATTTTGATTCCGTGTTTGGAATTACATCATGACAACACAACATCTAACTGCCCGTGAGTGAATCTCGTTTCTTTCTCTCTACACGAATTGCGTCTGACAATAGCATTCACACAAATGAGAAATGATTGAGCCGTGGGTGTGGTTGTAAATGTTTTAGATGTGAGCGGGACTTTTACAAATCTCTGTGCATAATGTCTTGTCTCGTGAGGCTTGAAATTTTGTCTTGCGGGATTTCACTTTCAGCAAACAACAAATCTTTTAATTCTTGCGGATACGCCTCTTCATTGGGAAGAAACACTACTTCTCACTGATGGCAAAGCATATTAGACGATCTACAAGTTTCCAACTTAAATTTTAAATCCAAAGAATATATTCGATTTCTTTTCGCTGTTCTATTATTTCACTGAGTAATAATTTGTTTGTTTGCGCTAATGTGATCTTTACTATCATTTTTTTGAGACTTTCGAATCTTCGTACTTCCATTATTTCTAACCTGCTTTCCATGTGTATTGCGCCAACATTTTTGAATACTTTACGATGTTCTACTTTGTCATCTACTCTTTTGTTTTATTTACGACCTTGGTGTGGTTAAATCTCTTGGCATAAAGTCTCGAATTGCGGGACGTGAAAATATCTCTCTGAGAAAGATCAAGTCTCATCACAGGATAAAAATTCTCATCTCCCAAGATTTTTTTATTAAAATAGAGAGATAATAATAATAATTTTTTATAGCATATTTCTATAGTGCTTTTCTCACCACTTTATATAGTGAGTAGGGAGCCACTTCAACCACCACCAATGTTTAACACCCACCTGGATGATGTGATTGCGGCCATTTTTGTGCCAATACACTCACCACATATGAGCTGTTGGGTGGTGAAGTGGTGAGAGATTGTTAGCCAAATATAGTCATATGAAAAAGTTTGGGACCCCCTCTTAATTCTTTGGATTTTTGTTTCTCATTGGCTGAGCTTCCTTTAAATATCTGACATGCCTTATGGACACAGTAGTATTTCAGCAGTGACATTAAGTTTATTGGATTAACAGAAAATATGCAATATGCATCATAACAAAATTAGACAGGTGCATAAATGTGGGCTCCCCAACAGAGATATGACATCAATACTTAGTTGAGCCTCCTTTTGCTAATCTAACAGCCTCTAGATGCTGTCCTCCTATAGCCTCTGATGAGTGTCTGATTCTGGATGGAGGTATTGTTCACCATTCTTCATACAAAATCTCTCCAGTTCAGTTCAATTTGATGGACAGCCTGCTTCAAATCATCCCATAGATTTTCAATGATATTCAAGTCAGTGGACTGTGACGGCCATTCCAGAACATTCTACTTCTCCCTCTGCATGAATGCCTTTGTAAATTTCCAACTGTGTTTTGGGTCATTGTCTCGTTGGAATATCCAACTCCTGCGTAACTTCAACTTTGTGACTGATGCTTGAACATTATCCTGAAGAATTTGTTGATATTGGGTTGAATTCATCCGACCCTCGACGTTAACAAGGGCCCCAGTCCCTGAACTAGCCACACAGCCCCACAGCATGATGGGACCTCCACCAAATTTGACAGTAGGTAGCAGGTGTTTGTCTTGGAATGCGGTGTTCTTCTTCCGCCATGCAAAGCGCTTTTTATTCTGACCAAATAACTCCATTTTTGTCTCATCAGTCCAAAGCACTTTGTTCCAAAATGAATCTGGCTTGTCTAAATGAGCATTGGCATACAGCAAGTGACTCTGTTTGTGGCGTGAGTGCAGAAAGGGCTTCTTTTCTCATCACCCTGCCATACAGATGTTCTTTGTGCAAATTGCGCTGAATTGTAGAACGATGTCCAGATACACCATCTGCAGCAAGATGTTCTTGCAGGTCTTTGGAGGGGATCTGTGGGATGTCTGTCACCATTCTCACAATCCTGCTCATATGCCGCTCCTGTATTTTTCTTGGCCTGCCAGACCTGCTGGGTTTAACAGCAACTGTGCCTGTGGCCTTCCATTTCCTGATTCCATTCCTTACAGTTACAGAAACTGACAGTTTAAGCCTCTGAGATGGCTTTTTGTAGCTTTCCCCTAAACCAGGAGACTCAACAATCTTTGTTTTCAGATCTTTGGAGAGTTGCTTTGAGGATCCCATGCTGTCACTCTTCAGTGGAGAGTCAAAGGGAAGGAAGCCCAACTTGAAATTGACCACCTTAAATACCTTTATATCTCATGATGGGACACACCTGTCTATGAAGTTCAAGGCTTAATGAGCTCATCAACCAAGTAATCAGCATTGAGCAGTGACAGGCATTCAAATCAGCACAATGACTAGGGGACCCACATTTGTGCACAGCCAGTTTTTCACATTTGATTTAATTTCATACAACTAAATACTGCGTCACTAAAAATCTTTGTTCGGAAAACACCGCAGTACTCAGATGTTCCTAGGAAATGAAAGACAGACCACTGTTATCTTTATTGTTGAAAGGAGAGTCAAATATGATGCAGGCTGAGAGGGGGTCCCAAACTTTTTCATATGACTGTAGAATCAGGGGATAATTTGGGGCCAGAATGACCAGGCCATGCTGAGCAATTTAAGCCTAGACTTTGTGATATATCCTGCTTTTTATGAAGGATGCCCAGGGTTAGGGTTAGGGTTTTTTGGGTTAGGAGTCAGCACTTCAGTTTTACATCTCATCTGAAGGATGGTGACATTTTTTCAGCACAGTGTCCCCGTCACTACACTGGTGACATTGGGATCCACATTCAGACTACAGGGTAAGCGCCCCCTGCTGGCTTCACCAACACTTCTCTCAGCAGTTACTCGAGCTTTTCCTAGATGGTCTCCCATCCCAGGAGGCCTACTGCCTAGGCCTCATCAAGCTTACTGTAGCTTCAGGTGGGTGACCTCTTCTGAAGTGCAGGTGGTCTGTGACCTCTATGTGGTGGTAAGTCTCAGTTCAGACTCTTTTCATGTGTTGCTCCTGACTTATGGAATGAGATACCCACCGCCATTTGAAACTCTGACTCCCTCAATGTGTTTACGAAATAACTGAAGACCCTCTTGTGTGGTGAATTTCATCTAAGGTGGTATTAGCTGTGAGGTGTTTTTATCTAGGAATTGTAACTCACTTGTATTTTGTTTTGAGCTCTTCACTCCTGATGATCAGTTTTGTCACCTTGTCCTGTCACCCTTGTTAAGTTTGAACTTTTTTGGTCCATAATCGGCATGTTTTAAAGACTTTAAAAAAAATAAAAGCATCAACTCTTTAGTTTTTTGAGTGAAACAGAATCAACTGTGGCACACCACTTCAGAAGACGAAGCTGAACAACACCACCCTCTACTGGACATTGCTATGTACTGCAAAAGGAAAAGCGATTCCATTTCTAGAAATTTCTGTTAACATGGCTCTACATCATTTTTTTTTTTCCTGAAAAAAACTGATGCATCATTGGCATATTTCAAGGACTAAACAATAAAAGAAAACACCCAGTTCAGAACTCTCCTTTGTATGTTGCTTTGGATTAAAGTGCCTGCTATGCAAATAAATGGAAATGGAATCCGCTTTGCGTTTTTAGAATGAAACTTAAAGGAATTGGATATCTGAATAATAGCCCCCTCTTTTGGGCATTTTTATATATTACATCCGTTAACAGACTGACCTTGTGACATAATTGCAGATTCCATCTGAAGAAAAATCAAATAGCATGGCTCTCCTTCAGTTAAAAAAATAAAAATAAATAAAATAAATAATTAAATAAGTAAATAATAATAATAATAATAATAATTTTTCATCTGGTATTTTAAGGATTGTTGAAAAAAGAAAAAACGAAAAAAAAATCTATAAATATAAAAGCCAAATACCACTGACTCACTCCTCATGAAATCTCCCGAACCAGGAGGACTTGGAACTTGAAATTTGGAATGTAGGTTACCCTTGGCCCATAGGTGCTTGCTAAGAAACAGTTTTAAAAATTTCGTGGTCCAAGCGCGTGGTCCACTTTTCACGTGAGAATTACTTAACGGAGTTAGATCGGGTTATTTTCTAGAATTTGCTTGAACTTTCCAGTTGATTTTGCAACTTCTCTCATTGCGCTAAGTACCAGAATTCAGTTGTGGTACCGATGTATTTATGCAAATCCAACAGAGTGGCTGTGGGCCGAGAGCAGGGGGGCGGGGCCTTCCTCATTCACTCGCCAGCCTCTGTTTGAGTTGGTCTACGTCACGCCACGTGTTGGAGCGCACCTGACCTCCGCTTAGCTAGCGATACTTGTTTGTTCAACAGACATATTCATCTACAGATTGAGTAACGTTTGACGTTTTTGAGAGAGAGATCATTGCTACGTGTGTTTTAGATTGCCAGAGATATCACGGTCATGTGCTTTTCTCCCCACGTGGGGAACGCTTTCCCGTTAGAGCTGAACATGATCAGATATAGTGCCAACATCTATTGATTTTTAAAGTTTGTCCTGTTTCATTACTATGTGGTTGCAGCCATGGGGTATAGCTAGTAAATAAATAAACACGTCAAATTCAGCCGCCTAGTCATTTAGAACAAAATGGAGTAGGTGTAGGTGTGGTGTTTCAGTATGAAATCGAAAACTGTTTGGTTTCTTACAATCAAATGGAGCCAGAAGCAGTTCACCTCATGACACATAAGCAAATTTCATATGAACAGTATGCATCCATCCATCCATCCATTTTCCAACTCGCTGAATCCGAACACAGGGTCACAGGGGTCTGCTGGAGCCAATCCCAGCCAACACAGGGCACAAGGCAGGAACCAATCCTGGGCAGGGTGCCAACCCACCGCAGTGAACAGTATGCATCCTCTTCTAATTATTTATTTATTTGTTTATTTATTTATTATCTGAACATTTTATGGACCTTTAAAAATAATAAATAAAAGCAGCCTCTTAATTTGTTAGAAAAACATGGAATTAGATCGAGTGCTGCATTCTACTATTAAGGAATAGGATGACTGAACAACAGTCCCACCTTGTGGACATGTTTATGTATTACGACAGGTGAATCAAATGAACTGACCGCATAACATATTTTCCAAATTTAGTTTCTAAAACGTTGCACGGTTCTTTCCTTAAATTACACAAAAATGCATACATCATGTATAATTTTCAAATCAACTTTTTAGCTTTCAATAGCAGAATGGAGCCACATGCAGTACACCATGTGAGTGTACAATGGATGGGCTGAATGAACGACAGCCCCATCTTCTGGTCACTTTCAAACTTTCATGTACTACAACACATGTATTGTTTAAGAATTGACTGCCCAGAGTATTTGAAAGTTCCTATTTTAGAAACCTGCAATAGCATGCTCCCTTCACTTGGGAAAAACAAACAAACAAACAAACAAATAACCTTTTCTGTATCACATGAACATTCCAAGGGCCATAAAAAATGAATCAGGGGGGCACGGTGGCATAGTGGTAGCGCTGCTGCCTCGCAGTTAGGAGACCTGGGTTCGCTTCCCGGGTCCTCCCTGCGTGGAGTTTGCATGTTCTCCCCGTGTCCAAAGACATGCAGGTTAGGTGCATTGGGGATCCTAAATTGTGTGCTTGGTGTGTGTGGAGGGGCGCCCTGCCCGGGGTTTGTTTCTTACCTTGCGCCCTGTGTTGGCTGGGATTGGCTCCAGCAGACCCCCATGACCCTGTAGTTAGGATATAGCGGGATGGATAAAAAATGAATCAAAACAGGAAAAGGAAAGGGAATCAGATGTAGTGCAATGTTTTAGTTGTCACAGGTGGCTGGGGGCGTGACCCGGCCGGGACGCCCCGGAGGACAGGAGGAGGGCTTATGCCTTGCCCAGACCACATGTGGGTGACCCCCTTGGTGGCTTTGGGGACCACGGGTGCAGAGCTTTGAAGCTCAACCCTGTAGGGGCCCGTGGTCACCGCCAGGGGGTGCCCCAATGCCTTGGGAGCCCTAGACCTCGGCACTTCCGCCACACCCGGAAGTGCTGGGGGGGGAAGAGGATCGGGGACACCCGGAGTGTTTCCGGGGACGCGGCCGGCACTTCTGCCACACTGGGGAATGCTGGCGCAAGATTGTCGGGAGGCACCTGGAGCACATCCGGGTGATTATAAAAGGGGCCGCCTCCCTCCATTCGAGGGCTGCAGTCGGGAGAGAAGGAAGAACGAGGTCTTGGCGGAGTCAAGGAGACGGCCTGAAGAAAGTGAGGAATTGTTTGTTGGCCAGGACTTTTGGGGACTTTGGGGCTGTGTTTCACAATTGTAAATAGTAGGATGTACAATAAATGTGTCGTGGGTGATTTGAACGTGTCCGCCTGTCTGTGTCCGGGTCATCTTCCACATAGTATATGGTGAATATACCCCCCTCTTCTGGACAATTTGTTGTACTACAACCAGTAATAGGAACTTCATCGTTTCCTTTCAATTCAAACCAAATGCTGCATTATCTGAACATTTTAAAAACCACTACAAATGCATTGATGTTGATTATTTAGCTTTTTAAAAATGAAACAGAACCTGATTTTATGCAAATTTTTGCCCCACCTTCTGGATAGTCTTCTGTATTACAACAGGTCATACACAGGAACTGCCCACACAACATATGTGCAAATTCCCCATTAAAAAAAGATGAATCATAAAAATATTTTAAGGACTATTAGCAACTGAGATAAAAAAAAGCGTCCAAAACGAAATCTACTACATATGAATAAATAAATGAAAAAATAGAACATGATGCCTTGCAGTGTATTAGCACAGGGGTTCCCAAACTTTTCAGCTCACGACCCCCAAAATAACCATGCCAGTGACTCGTGACCCCCACTATCCTCGGAAGTGGTTAAAATATACAAATGTTGCGTGCAACGGTGCACATGCGCCAATAGGCCTATCCAAACATGAGAATGACAACACGAAAGAACACAATGGTCTAACAACCATATAATTTTTTTTAATAGTAATTTACTCATTTGTTTAACTTCAACAAAATATCTTATCCAAACAAGAGCATGACAACAAAAAAGAACATAACGCTCTAACAACCATATAACTTTTTTCATCCAGCTCAGAAAACATATCAATCCTTCCTATTTCAACTCGCTCAGTCCAGCGCTCAAGTTTTCTCTTGAATGCGTGGATTTTATCATTTAGCGAAATTATGTGTGTGTTCTCACCTTGAAATGACATATTAAGTCCATTCAGTTTTTCAAATATGCAAGCCAAATACGCTAGCCTTGTTGACCAGTCAGGATCAGTGAGGTGATCAGCGAGCTGGGACCCATGCTCCATCAGAAATAAGCGCACTTCGTCCCGCAGCTCAAACAGGCGGCAGAGCACATTCCCTCACGAAAGCCACCTGACTTCTGTATGGAAAAGCAAGCACTCGTGCTCCGATCCCAGTTCGTTACAGAGAGTGGGAAACAGTCTGATATTGAGTGGATGCGCTTTTATATTGTTGACCATTTTTATCGAAGTTTCAAGAACACGTTTAAGTTCTGGGTCAAGTGTTTTGCTCGCAAGAGCTTCTCTGTGTATAATACAATGCGTGAATTTTACGTGAGGCGCCACTTGTAAGACTCTTGCTTTAAGACCTTTCTTTTTCCCCAGCATCGCTCCAGCACCGTCTGTACACACACCGACGCACTCGCTCCAAGACAGTCTGATGGCTTTTTAATTTGCATGTTTTTTTTAAATGTAACTATTAACTACTAGTTTTTATCTTTTGTTAGTTATGGATAAAATGTTATTTCTAAAAAATGTAATTGATTAATTTCTAAAAAGTTTAAAAAAAGTATTTGATTTCTTGGAAATCATCTCGCGACCCCCCCCCCCCCAAATGTCTCACGACCCCCACTTTGGGAACCACTGCATTAGCATATATAATAAATCATTACAGGACTGAACAACAGCCCCACCTTCTGGACATTTTCAAGTATTACAAAGTTAGGGCACAAAATTTGAACACGACATATTTTCAGATTTCATTTCAAGGAACTTCCATCCATCCATTCATTTTCCAGCCCACTGAATCCAAACACAGGGTCACGGGGGTCTGCTGGAGCCAATCCCAGCCAACACAGGGCACAAGGCAGGAACCAATCCCGGGCAGGGTGCCAACCCACCACAGTCAAGGAACTTCCAGCACTATGTTTCTCCTTCAATTCTTGAAAAAGAATGCTTTGTTATCTGAACATACTTACTATTACTTACTATTTCAAAATGAAAAGGAACCAAATCTAGTAGGTCTGTTTTAGTATGTAAGGTATATGATGGCTGAACAGCAGCCCCACCTTTTGGATATTTTCACGTATTACATCAGGTAATACACAAGGACTGACCATACAACATATTTGCAAATCCCATGCCTAGAAACCTCCATTAACATGACATCTTTTCTTTATTTTTTGAAAAATAAATATGTTTAAAGAATATTAGAACAAAGAAAAGTGTCAAAACTGGCAGCTTTGTTTTTTTTCAACCAAACAGACTCAGTTGTAGCACTGCACTGCAGTATATAAGGAGTAAAGATGGCTGAACATCGGCCCCACCTTCTGGACATTTTCAAGTATTACAAAGTTAGGGCACAGGGTTTGAACGCATGACATATTTTCAGATTTCATTTCAAGGAACTCCTAGCACTATGTCTCTCCTTCAGTTCTTGAAAAAGAATGCTGTATTATCTAAACGTATTTACTATTACTTACTATTTCAAAATGAAAAGGAACCAAATCTAGTAGGTCTGTTTTAGTATGTAAGGTATATGATGGCTGAACAGCAGCCCCACCTTCTGGATATCTTCATGCATTACATCAGGTAATACACAAGGACTGACTGTACAACATAACTGCATTTGCAAATCCCATGCCTAGAAACCTCCATTGACATGACATCCTTTCTTCTTTTGGAAAATTAAACATATAAATCAAATGATGGAATATATACATGTTTAAAGAATATTAGAAAAAAAAGTGTCAAAACTGGCAGCTTTGTCTTTTTCAACAAAAACAACACTGCACTGTAGTATATATATACTTTATATATATATATATATATATATATATATATATATATATATATATATATATATATATATATATATATACTTTCTACTTTCTCCGGTCCTGTTCAGCCTATATACATCGGACTTCCAATACAACTCCGAGTCCTGCCACGTGCAAAAGTTCGCTGATGACACTGGTATCGTGGGCTGCATCAGGAGTGGGCAGGAGGAGGAGTATAGGGACCTAATCAAGGACTTTGTTAAATGGTGCGACTCAAACCACCTACACCTGAACACCAGCAAAACCAAGGAGCTGGTGGTGGATTTTAGGAGGCCCAGACCCCTCATGGACCCCGTGATCATCAGAGGTGACTGTGTGCAGAGGGTGCAGACCTATAAATACCTGGGAGTGCAGCTGGATGATAAACTGGACTGGACTGCCAATACTGATGTTCTGTGCAAGAGAGGACAGAGCTGACTATACTTCCTTAGAAGGCAGGCGTCCTTCAACATCTGCAATAAGATGCTGCAGATGTTCTATCAGACGGTTGTGGCGAGCGACCTCTTCTACGCGGTGGTGTGCTGGGGAGGCAGCATAAAGAATCCACTGCATCCACTAAACAGGATCATCTCCAGACAGAGGAGCAGCTTCAGCGACAGACTGCTGTCACCGTTCTGCTCCACTGACAGACTGAGGAGATCGTTCCTCCACTACTCTATGCGACGCTTCAATTCCACTCGGGGGGGGGGGGGGGGGGGGTATAAACATTAAAATTATACAAAGTTATTGTCTGTTATACCTGCATTGTTATCACTCTTTAATTTAATATTGTTCTTTATCAGTATCAGTATCAGTAATCATCACTTGTGCTTCTATTACATACTGTAAAGTCCTATTTTAGTTATGCAACGTAAATGTAGCATCTTGTTTTGGGTACTGAATCAGGACAATGTCAAAAGTGTTTTCTTTTTTTGTTTGAGAAAAATATAATAAAAAAACACAACTTTATAAATAATAAAAAATTAACAAACAATGAAGACTCACTGATGTGCTTGTCTTGTGGTCATGTATGTATGTTATCATCCAGTTGACGCTTGTAACCGGCCAACTCTATTTAATTTGAAAAGCAACAGGGGCGTGCTGTGCTGCTCAAACATAAAGAATGCTGGCAGTCACCTCCAGTTCGCCATCTAGTGGTCTTTCAGAGTGTCAACTGGATGACAAAATATATACAAGACCACAAGATCACCCCCCACCCTACCCAGAAAGGGGTGGGTTAGGGTGGATTTCACCCTGCATTATTTTTAGTCGACCAATGAGGAACATGTGTACCAAGTTTCATGAAAATCACTCGGAAGTGATCTTGGAATATACATTCATACACATGCACAAACATCCATCCATCCATTTTCCAACCCACTGAATCCGAACACAGGGTCACGGGGGTCTGCTGGAGCCAATCCCAGCCAACACAGGGCACAAGGCAGGAAACAATCCTGGGCAGGGTGCCAACCCACCGCAGTGCACAAACATTGACTTTTATATAGAAGATATAATTTATTATACATCACATATATACATATATAAACACCCCTGCCACTTTATTAGGTATACCTTGCTTATACCCAGTTGGAGTCCCTTTAGCCTTCAGAAGTGCCGCAATTCTTCATGGCATAATTCACTAAGGTTCTAGAAACATTCCTGAAGGATTTTTCTCCATATTCTCCATAGCATCACACAGTTGCTGCAGATTTGTTGCCTGCACATCCATGATATGAACCTTCCATTCCAGCACATCTCAAAGGTGATCTACTGGATTGAGATCTGGTGACTGTGGAGGCCATTTGAGTCCAGTGAACTCATCGTCATGTTCAAGAAACCAGTCTGAGATGGCAAGAACTTTGTGACATGGCACGTTATCCTGCTGGAAGGAGCCATCAGAAGATGGGCACACTGCGGCCATAAAGGGATGGACATGGTCAGCAACAATACTCAGGCAGGCTGTGGCATTTAAATGATGCTTAGTTTGTACTGAGGGGATTCCCACACCATTAGACCACCACCACCAGCCTGAACCGTTGACACAAGGCAGGCTGGATCCTTGCTTTCATGTTGTTGACCCTATCATCCAAATGTTGCAGCAGAAATTGAGACTCATCAGACCAGGCAATGTTTTGTCAATCTTCTATATTCCAATTTTGTTGAGCCCATGTGAATGGTAGCCTCAGCTGCCTGTTCTTAGCTGACAGGAGTGTCACCCGGTGTGGTCTCCTACTGCTGTAGCCCACCTGCTTCAAGGTTTGAAGTGTTGTGTGTTCAGAGCTGTTCTTCTGCACACCTCACTTGTAACAAGTGCTTATTTCAGCTACTGTTTACTTTCTATGAGCTGTCCTCCTCTGACCTCGGGCATCAATAAGGCCCAGAGAACTGCCGCCCATTGGATATTTTCCCTTTTTTCAGACCATTCTCTGTAAACCCTTGGGAGGGTTGTGGGTGATCAGATCAGATCAGCAGTTTCTGAAATACAAAGAGCATCCCATCTGGCACCAACCACCATGCTGCATTCAAAGTCACTTCAGTCACCATTTCTTCCTCATTCTGATGCTCGGTTTGAACTTCAGCAGGCCGTCTTGTCAATGTCTGCAGGCCAAAATGCATTGAGTTGCTGCCGTGTGATTGGCTGATTAGATATTTGCGTTAAAAAGCAGTGGAACAGGTGTACCTAATAAAGTGGCCACTGAGTGCATATCCAGACACTGCCATCTATTGTACTTTCAATCATACTTTCTTCAGTTGGTATTATTATACTTTAATTTATACCACTTTGATTTAACGTGTCTATACTTTTGTCTTCATAACTGGAGTAAATAAAATAATAAAGTAAATATTTGTTCACCTGGTGCATGGAGGTTGCCAATGAGCTACAGCAGCAGTGGGGAGTGAGATGGGGTTAATTTCTCACGCCATGCAATACCTGCGGCTTATGGCCAATCCACAATCCCTGGGTTCATTGAGCCAGTTTGAGACAATGTGTCCAAGTTCTCTACGTTTGAAAAAATCGTAGGTTGGAAGGCGAGTTGCCTCTTCGGAGGGTTTCTGTCTCTGAGTCTCGGGTTTGTGCCATCACGATAGAAGCGTATTCTTGCACTTTTTCTCCGAATGGAAATCTGTGTAATAGCATTCAGTTAAATCGAGGCGGCTCTCCATATCCTTCCCAGAGTGACGTCTGACAGACTTTGCTAAATTCTCCGGCAAGGTATGTACTAAACAATCACAAGCCGTAAACTCAACAATTTTTTCTGCCGGATTCTCACCTGCACCTGCCATTTTATAACCCAAAGATTATGATCAGGAAGAATGTTCTGGATCAAATTTCCAATTGGGCGATTATTTCTCTTTTCAAAAAGTCATTAATTGTCAGCCTGTTCTTATTCCATGTCAAAATAAGCCTGTTGTGCCTCACCTGTGAGAAAAGTCCTTTGGATTTGAGCCCATTCTTTCTTTGATGGTTTATTTTGGGTGGCAATACATTTGAAAATCAATGAGTACCCTTCTGTATCATCCTTAGTACATAACAACAACAGTACCTGCGAAGGTCAGAAAAGAACTTTCGGGAATGTAATGACTCCCAGACTGTACATCCAGCTTCAAAATGTTCATAATGAGTCAACTATTTGACTTTGAGCTGGAGGACACCAATAACATATACAATATTTACTTGTTCCGTCATCATTTCAGAATCCTGCCGACTATGCCAATGTAATATTGGCAGAGAGGAAATGGGGAAAAAATGGACAAAATAAACAGCACATGGCTTGCAAAAAAAGCACATAATATGACTTGTGTATAATTTCTGTTTTTTGGTTTGTATACTTTATGTGCCTTTTTGTTGATATTTTGTTGTTGTCAACTGTTCTTACAGGACATGTAAGTAACAATTTATATTGTTCAATGCTCACTACACATACTTGATAATTAAGTTGAACTGGAACATGAGACCCCACAAATGTTAGGGAGATTTACTGGATGGTCACACAATTTATCACAGGGGGTTTCAAAGTGAAGACCAGGCTACCTTCTTATGGTATCCCACAAGAAAACGAACAAAGTCATTAAAACCGAGAGGTGAACAATTATCATATAGTCATATTTTAATATATAAATATAAATACATTTTGTCATTAAAAGGAAACATATTTTTACGAGAGAATAAATCCCAATTTATATGTACTTCCATTTTATGTGGAAAAACAACAAAATGCGAAACAATAAATACAAGGTGATTAATTTCTTTATCTGCCTGTCTGTCTACCCACAGATTAGATTATTGCTTGGGATTATGAATTCCAATAAAAGTATTGGAGTATATGTGTCGGTTTAAATTCTCTGTGCTGTTTTAGTGATTTATAGAGCACAGCATCAACTTAACAACATGACCTACTTTGCTGTTGTGTACTTTATAGAGACGCTTTATGTAAATCACAACTGGTGCTTAATGCCACCACAATATGTAAGAGCTAAAAGAGAAAGGATAATTAATTAAGATATTGTCACTTTGTCACTTGTCAATCAGAACTGATTACTCACTAAATCACCATTCATTATTAGAGATCAATTAAAGTCATTCTATCAGATTGTTAGAGATCACTCACATCTGTCTTTGCTAAGTGTCTCAAAAAAAGTCATAATCACATACAAATGCTGAAGTCATTTGATTTCTGTCCTATTTTAAGGGATAATAGAAGATCAAGCCTGCTGTTGTTTGAAATCTAAACACTTTTTTATCCATCCACCCATTTTAATAACCCGCTTTATCCTGAGCAGGTCACAGGGAAGATGGCACTTATGAGAGCAGGCATTGGGCACAAGACAGGAGCAATCATTGGACAGGGTGCCAGTCCATCAGCGGGTGAGCACACCCATCAGGGTCCAATATCACATCAATTTATTTACTTCTTTATGTATTGATTTATTTTCAAAACAAAGATAATTACATTAAATTACATTATCTATCTATCTATCTATCTATCTATCTATCTATCTATCTATCTATCTATCTATCTATCTATCTATCTATCTATCTATCTATCTATTATATAGTGCCTTTCACATCTGTCTACCATAGTGCCTTTCCTATCTATCTATCTATCTATCTATCTATCTATCTATCTATCTATCTATCTATCTATCTATCTATCTATCTATCTATCTATCTATCTATTATACAGTGCCTTTCACATCTGTCTGCCATAGTGCCTTTCCTATCTATCTATCTATCTATCTATCTATCTATCTATCTATCTATCTATCTATCTATCTATCTATCTATCTATCTATCTATCTATCTATCTATTATATAGTGCCTTTCACATCTGTCTACCATAGTGCCTTTCCTATCTATCTATCTATCTATCTATCTATCTATCTATCTATCTATCTATCTATCTATCTATCTATCTATCTATCTATCTATCTATCTATCTATCTATCTATCTATCTATCTATCTATCTATCTATTGTAAAAACATAAAATGATGTAATTGAACAAAATGTATGTGTGTAAGTACAGAAAATAGAACAGAATGATCAAACTTGTTTGTGTTTTGCGTACGTGACAAAAAGCATGTATACTTTCTGGAAGTTTTCTTTCAATGATGTGTGTGACAAGAAAATATACCTTTAGGGTAAGGACTTTACCAATTGGAATAATACAAAATGAGTCAGGACGCTATTTTTATTGCTTACATGGTCAACGATCAGGAGACTAGAAAGCTATAAAAGAACAAGGATATCTGCGCTCCAGGCAGATGAAGTGCGGTGTCCTAGGACTGTATTTCTCTGTCATTTTACCCTTGCCTGGTATGTATCAATAAAAGGTTTTTACTAATTTTAATTTTCTTCTCTGTCTTCAGTCACAAAAAGTGTCCACACTATCTATCTATCTATCTATCTATTATATAGTGCCTTTCACATCTGTCTACCATAGTGCCTTTCCTATCTATCTATCTATCTATCTATCTATCTATCTATCTATCTATCTATCTATCTATCTATCTATCTATCTATCTATCTATCTATCTATCTATCTATCTATAATATAGTGCCTTTCATATCTATCTATCTATCTATCTATCTATCTATCTATCTATCTATCTATCTATCTATCTATCTATCTATCTATCTATCTATCTATCTATCTATCTATCTATAATATATTGCCTTTCATATCTATCTATCTATCTATCTATCTATCTATCTATCTATCTATCTATCTATCTATCTATCTATCTATCTATCTATCTATCTATCATAATGTGCCTTTATATATCCATCTATCAACCTTAAATACATAAAACGTTTATCATATTGATAAATTATTATATTTTTTAAATTGAATTTTGAGTTTCAAGTTAGGTAGTTCTACTAACTTGATATTGTGCTGGAGAGCAGCAACATGTCACATGTTGATTAGCAGACATAAGTAAGAATTTCATTAGATTCTACATGAGATAATAAGGACCCAATAAACTCTACAATAATAATAATAATAATAATAATAATAATAATATAAACATGGTCATTGACACTGGAGGCTGCGTCATCATGTGGGACAGGACTATTCCCGCACACCATACCATAGGCCGGCCATCGTATTCTATGACAAGAAGAGCAAGTCATGTCTCCATTGATGTGACGATCCTGAATGACATCAACATCCTGAGCAAGGAGGGAAAGAAGATCCTCAGGTATAAAGACCTTGAGATCATAGTCAAGCGTATGTGGCACACGAGGACAGGAGTGTCTCCAGTAGCCATAAATGCACTGGGATCGATTTAAAACCGGGTTACAAGAGCAACCAGACAAACTCCTGAGTACACTTAGTGCAAAAAGAGAACCAGAAGATAGCACTCCTCATCACGGCCCACATTCTTCGATGAATCCTCAGCTGAACAACAAGAGCTCAAAGCCTAAGAGGTCTAAATGAACACGTCAGCATACCTTAGGGTGCAGAGAGGAGGTTGGTGATAAAAATAATTATAATAATAATCATCAGGCTGTGGTGGGCTGGCACCCTGCCCGGGGTTTGTTTCCTGCCTTGTGCTCTGTGTTGGCTGGGATTGGCTCCAGCAGACCACCGTGACCCTGTAGTTAGGATATAGCGGGTTGGATAATGGATGGATAATCATCAGGGAGTAGTCAACACTTTTTACAAAACTCATTCCAAAGCAGTGTTTTTCAAAACCAGTAAAGGTGGTGCCATTGTCAGAGAAATAAAGTTGCTTTGTGCCTTTCTGAAAGTGTTTTCCTGGGTTAATTCCACAAGCATCTACCTGCCTGTCATTTTAAAGAGTTAAATAAAGTTTCAGCTGAAAACAAAAAAAGAAGAAATTAATCAGTCTTATTTCAGACATGTATAGACATTTTGTTAAGTCATTAAGATGTTCGTTGTTGTTGTTCATCTGGTAGTTGAATGCCCGCTTTGCCAGTTATTATGACAGTCTTGCTGATTGCATTCACATTTACATTTTTTCACTTATCAGGTGCTTTTATCCAAAGTGGCTTACCAAGGAGGTTGGTATAATGGAGGAAATATCAGTCATGGGGATTGTTTGGGAACAAGTGTTACTGGACAAGGGTAACAACTGATTACAATCTTAAAGATGCATTGGAGACAGAAATGATATACTCGGGACATTCCTCCACAGCATGTCACACATGCATATCCTCATCGGAAAGAAGAGTAATAAGTGAAATAAAGTTGATCCATAAATTGTAAAATGTAAAACTCACTAAAATGAATGTATGTTTTATGTATATCCTGCATCCCAGACTGCTGTCTCCTTCCCCAGCCACTTTCCAACACCACCTGATCTTCCACAGCTCCTTCAATACCGCTCTAATGATATTTTCTCTGCCACATCCACTGACTGCACATTCACACCACCAGTTGCACCTCATTACTATTCTTTTGGGGTCAGAAATAACACCACCTGTGCTTACTTTCTCTAACCCTTGAAGCCGATCTAAGCCAGAATCCCACTGGAGACTTGTTAATGGTCAAATATCCAGGTTAATGGATTTTAGCAGCAGAGAAGCCCCTCAGAATGTATTGCAGATAATCCAGCATCACCCCTCCTGCCATGCATTACACCTGAATTTTGCCCTTCTTTTGAACATTGACGGAAAGATTACAGGTAAGATGAAAATGTGGTAATGATGTGAACATTTGCATCAAAGCGTCATTTTCATTGAGGAAAACCCATACAAATAATAATAATAATAATAATAATAATAATAATAATAATAATAATAATTATAAATAGTAGTACACAAGAACCTAAGAAATTTGACAAACTAGAGGAGACCATTCATTCCATCCATCCATCCATTATCCAACCCGCTATATCCTAACTACAGGGTCACGGGGGTCTGCTGGAGCCAATCCCAGCCAACACAGGGCGCTAGGCAGGAAACAAACCCTAGGCAGGGTGCCATCCCACCACAGCATTTATTCCATGTGTCTCCTATTTGTTTATTTAATAGCTAAGATGTCCCAGCATCTCCTCCAGATCCTTCTTAAAGGTTGTCAAGGTTTCTGCTTCATCTCCATGTCTCAGTAGTTTGTCAGACACCCACCACTCTTTGTTTAAAGAATTGCTTTCAGTCCTAAATGCCCTTCCTCTTAATTTCCATGGGTGTCCTTGAGTACGAGACTCACTATTAAGCTGAAAGACTGGCTGGATCAGTGACTTTGAGGATTGTGAAGACCTTAATGAGGTCCTGACGCAGTCTCCTCTGCTCAAGACTAAAAAGGCTTCAGTCTCTGAGTCTATCAGAGTAGGACATGTCCTTCAGTCCTGAGATGCATGTCATAGTAGTAGTACTAGTAGTAGTAGTAGTACTTGTGCCACCACCATCTACTCAAAGCACCGTGATGTTCCAACAATGTTGGATGGATTAAAAGCCAGAAGTCTGTATGACCATCAGCATCAAGTGACTCCATGAGAACCCTAATTACAAAGAGGACTATTTTATTTATGTTTAATAGAATGCCGAGAGGGGACTTGGTGGTCTCGTGGCCTGGAACCCCTGCAGATTTTATTTTTTTCTCCAGCCGTCTGGAGTTTTTTTTTGTTTTTTTCTGTCCACCCTGGCCATCGGACCTTACGCCTTTTCTATGTTAACTAATGTTGTCTTATTTTAATTTCTTATTTTGTCTTTTATTTTTCTTTTCTTCATTATGTAAAGCACTTTGAGCTACTTTTTGTATGAAAATGTGCTATAGAAATAAATGTTGTTGTTGTTGTAGTAGTAGTAACCATCTACATGCCATTGTATTACTTTTATTGTTACTTTTTTAACAATTTATGGTCATTACATAATCATCAGTGCTAAGTTAGATGAGTGAGTCTCAACAAGAGACTTATAATTCATTCCACACGAGAAACCTTCTCAGAATGTGTATTGTTCCAAGGTGTGTGATGATCTTCTGAACATCTCTCGCACTCAAGGTAGTTATTGAAACACTTTTTAGTGCTCCAATGACAACTGGCACTTTTGTCACCTTTGTGTTCCACATTAACTTGATTTCTATCTCCAGAGCTTGGTATTTGCTTATCTTCTCTAATTCTTTTGTTGAAGATTAGCATTTCCTGGGATAGCAAAGACAGTGAGAAGGTAGGTCTTCACCTTTCTGTCTTGCAGCACTATGTCGGGGTGATTGGCTGCTGTTTCTCGGTTGGTGTTGACAGCATCGTCCCACTTGATGGTAACATCACCAATGTCTGTGACATCTTGTGGCTTGTGCTCATATCAGAGATTAGGTACTTCATAGGTACTTCATGGCAGAGTTCTCTGGACCCTGACCACTGTACTCAGCTTGCCACTGTGTTATGCTTATTTGCAAATATTCTGTAGGCACTAACGCTTACTATTATTAATTTTATTAGTTATCAATAGTAGCAATATCAGGATGATTTTTTTATTGTTACTATTAACTGACTCCATAACATTATATTATTCTTATTATTTTTTAGTTAGTAATAGTAGCAATATCTTTGCTATTTTTATTATTATTATTAATACTGAAGGTCCTTTACCATTATTATTATTATTATTATTATTATTATTATTATTATTATTAGTTATTAATAGTACTAATATCACTACTCTTTTTATTATAATCACTATTAAATGTCTGCATAACATGGTATTATAATTATTTTTATTTTTAATTAGTAATAGCGGCTATTTCATTACTATTTTTAATAATATTACTATTGAATGTCAAAATACAATTGTATTATTATTATTATTATTATTATTAACTATCTCCATACCATTGTATTACAAGTATTTTTATTATTAGCTAGTAATAGCAGTTGAATTACTGTATTTTTATAATATTTTTTCCATATTATTATGAATACTATTTTTACTATGATTATTTTTACAAGTTGGCATTGTTAACTGTTACAACATTGCATAATAATAATAATAATAATATTAATAATAATAATAATAATAATAACAGTTATTATTATTTTATTATTATTATTTTTTTAATTTTATTTATAATTTCATTGTAATAATTTATACAAATCAATCAATTTTTTACAAATAATAGTATTGAAAAAAAATAAAGAAAAATAGTCGACCCCCACCCCATGTTATTATTATTATTACTATTATTAATAGTAGTAGTAGTAGTAGCAGTAGTTTTAATATTATTATTAAATATCTCCATACCATTGCATTACAATTATTATTATTAGCTAGTAGTAGTAGTAAGTATATTATTTGTATTTTTATTATATTGTTTCCATATTATTATGACTTTTGTTCTTACTATGAGTATTTTTATAAAGTTGGTATTGTTAACTGTTACAACATTGTATAATAATAATAAAAATGATAATAACAATAAAAATAATAATAGTTTTTATTATTATTATTAGTAGTGAAATTAGTAGTAGTAGCAGTAGTTTGAATATTATTATTAAATATCTCCATACATTGCATTACAATTACTATTATTAGCTAGTGGTAGTAGGTATATTATTTGTATTTTTATTATATTGTTTCCATATTATTATGAAAGCTGTTCTTACTATGATTATTTTTACAAAGTTGGTATTGTTAACTGTTGCAACATTGCATAATAATAATAATAATAATAATAATAATAATAATAATAGTAATAATAATAATAGTTGTTATTATTATTATTATTATTATTATTATTATTAGTAGTAGTAGTAGTAGTAGTAGTAGCAGTAGTTTGAATATTATTATTAAATATCTCCATACATTGCATTACAATTACTATTATTAGCTAGTGGTAGTAGGTATATTATTTGTATTTTTATTATATTGTTTCCATATTATTATGAAAGCTGTTCTTACTATGATTATTTTTACAAAGTTGGTATTGTTAACTGTTGCAACATTGCATAATAATAATAATAATAATAATAATAGTAATAATAATAATAGTTGTTATTATTATTATTATTATTATTAGTAGTAGTAGTAGTAGTAGTAGCAGTAGTTTGAATATTATTATTAAATATCTCCATACCATTGCATTACAATTATTATTATTAGCTAGTGGTAGTAGATATATTATTTGTATTTGTATTATATTGTTTCCATATTATTATGAATACAGTTCTTACTATGATTATTTTTATAAAGTTGGCCACAATATTACATTATTATTATTATTATTATTAGTAGTAGTAGTAGTAGTAGTATTTATTAATAAATATCACTACTATTTTTATTATTATTACTAGTAAATGTCCCAATATTGTTGTATCATTATCATATCCTTGTCATTGTAGTGGTAGTAATAGTAGTAGTAGAAATATTATTTTTCTTATTATTAGCAGTAGTAGAAACATTATTATTATTATTATTATTATTATTATTATTATTATTAGTGTTACTTAATATATTCATCACCTGTCTCCAAGCCATCATTGGGATTTTGTTCAAATAAATGTAATCCCTGTTAAGATGTCGACGTGCTCGTATACCTGGTGCGCTATGAAAAGTTGAATTTCTATGTAGGTCAATAAAGTCGGTTTATTATGGATTTCTGCAGGGTGCAATTCAATTATGAAATGACACAGTAAATGAAAACTCCCAGCAAATGAAACTCTTCACAGAAGAGGCACAAAGTCGTCATGTCACTAGGCCGCCATTCTGCTGCCACACACTCCCTCGTCGAGAGCCTGAAGTTGCGCTTTTTTAAATTTCCCAGTCCGCTATGAGGGGTGAATCGTTTCAGTCACGCATTTATTTCTTTAAATGTAATTAACTGGTATATTTTATCAAAGAAGCAGGATGGCCCAGGAGTGGAGTGCCTGGTTAGTGGTGCTGAGAGGACTGCACTCATGTCCCCGTCTGGTTTGCACATTTCTCCGGCTCCCTTGTCGGTTATTTCTGAGCATTCTAATTTTCCTCTGTGATTCCAGAGGGTGGGCTTTTTAAACTGGTACGCTTGTAGTCACGCCTGGTGCTTTCTTTGTTGTTCCTGAAGCTGATGATGCCAATGGGGCACAATTCTGCTCACTGCTAATCTAAGACACGATAAGATGGATTTGGGCAGTAGGTGGGTGGCTGACCTCTAACCTGCTCAGCAGGTTGTCCACCTTCCTTTAATTCTTCCATCACGCTGTCTTTGTGCTACTGATGTTACAATGGCAGACTTGATATTGTCAGGTTCTTGCTGTTCATTGAACAACATCATTAACCTTCAATCAGTCACCTCTGGCATTAAATGTAAAAGTAAACCTTGTAGGCAATGCAGTAGACTGGTCACTATTCACATCCAGAAAGTGGACGGAAGGCATGGATATTTATTCATTTCTGTTATTGGATTTTGTCATTGTATATCATATTGCCTTTTTCAATTTGTGTTAATAAATCTTCATTTTATATAATGTATTGTTCTCCTTTTGTTCATAAGCCAGAGGTTTATGGTCACCTTCTCCTTTGTAGGACATTTTTTTGTTACTTTTCTGGGGCTTTCTTTGTATTTTTAACTTTTAAAAGCAGTTTCCCAAGATGGGCCTGAGCAGGCTGAAGCCTACAGATGGCAGTTTGGGATTTGGCCTACTTTCTGGAGCACTCTGTGGGGGTCTCATACCCCTTTGGTCATGTCTGAGACTACCTTACACAACACTTCGCTTGCATGTTTTACTACTGTGAAAATGATTTAACTGAAATGACTTTAAGCAGAAGATGTGGGTTGGTATTGCAGAGATTTAATGGCTGTTATGTTACACCCAGGTTCTGTTCCCTGAATTATGCACAATTTCCCTTTTATTGCTATTTTTGTATACTTTTTGAATTATTATCGTTTATGCTTTTATGTAGTGTCCATTCACATTGTTTTGTGCACTTATTATTTAATACTAGCAAAATACCCGCGCTTCGCAGCGGCGAAGTACTGCTTTAAAATTTTAAATAATAAACTGAGGGAAATTATACCAATAATTATTTGTTAAGGATCTCTTTGTATACCATGTTGTCAGTTCGCCCCTCCGGTTGTAATATGACCAAGTTGTGCGCTGAGCTTACTCTTGAGCATGCAACGTATACTTGGCCATGTGAAAAGCAAATCAAGAACAGCAAGACCGCGCCAGCTGCAGAGCTCAGCTCGGAGCGAAATGAAGTGAATGAAATGAGGTGAATGGGAGGGGAGATGATCACGTGACTCCAACACCCACCTTAACTCTCCATCCCTCCACAAACACACAAGCACAGTCCCTCGGATCCCAACTCTCCTTTATATATATAGATAAATAGCAAAATACCCGCGCTTCGCAGCGGAGAAGTAGTGTGTTAAAGAGGTTATGAAAAAGTAAAGGAAACATTTTAAAAATAACGTAACATGATTGTCAATGTAATTGTGTTGTCATTGTTATGAGTGTTGCTGTCATATATATATATATATATAATATATGTGTATGTGTATTTTTAAAATGTTTCCTTTACTTTTTCATAACCTCTTTAACACACTACTTCTCCGCTGTGAAGCGCGGGTATTTTGCTAGTATATATATATATATATATATATATATATATATATATATATATATATATATATATATATATATATATATATATATATATACACACATACACATATATTTTATATATATATATATATATATATATATATATATATATATATATATATATATATATATATATATACACATATATATATATATACACATATATATGTATACACACATATATATATACAGTATATATATATATATATATATATAAATATATATATATATATACATACATATACACACATACATGCAGTTTCAATAACATAGAAATCAATATAAACAACATTAACATCATTATCATATGAGAATATGAAATAATATATAAGAAGCACATTTCATATAAAAATAAATTATTAAACAGTAAAATCTTCTTCTATAATTTGCTACCGTGGCTATTCGTTTGTCTGTCCAGGATTTTAAATCACTTGTAGCTCGCAAACCGTTTCACCTATTGACTTGAAATCTGGTACACATATAGAACGTCACGTCTACTATCCGCTTTATGGGTCATGATTGTATTACTCTTTTTATTCATCCATCCATCCATTTTCCAACCCGCTGAATCCGAACACAGGGTCACGGGGGTCTGCTGGAGCCAATCCCAGCCAACACAGGGCACAAGGCAGGAAACAATCCTGGGTTTTTATCTTTATTTTTATTTTATTGTAGAATCAACTCCTATCTGCGCACACCAGGGCGGCCGTGGGCGGATGCGTATGTTGTATTCACTCCATGTTATCGTGCATTGCGCTGTCACTGGTATTTTGATAAAAGAATTTGAACAACATATAAGAAGCGTATAAATTATTAAACAGTAAAACATTAACATTTAAGAAGTAAAGTTACATTAAGTACTACTGCAGTGCTTTTTCGGTTCAAGGCTTCATAAGCTCTTTTATGTTCTATGGTGTACTTATCCCAACCCATCATCTTTGAATGTTGCAAGACTTTCGTCTTGTATGTAGATCAGGTTAATTACATTCATTGCATTCCTAGTCTGAATCACAATCTGATTGTATGGGTGGTTACCTGGCACTGTAGGGTTGCCACCCGTCCTTTAAAATACGGAATCGTCCCGTATTTGAGAATGAAATTGCGCGTCCCGTTTTGAATCAATACGGGACGGGATTTGTCCCATATTTTTTTTATCATTTTTTTTAAAGCAGCGTCTCATGCAAATCATCCCACACGCATTTTATGAAGACGCCTCCTTTCCTACTTTTGATTGGGTAATACTTGATGTCATCGTTCGTTTGATTGGTCTTTTTAACTGTCCAGTGAGGAGGGCGGGTCTTTTAAGTAGAGTCTGCAAACTGTTGGCACTGAGATGTGGCACCCGCTGCAGTATGCGTCCCTTATTTTTTTGTATTAAAAGTGGTAACCCTACCTGGCAGGTAACACTTATGTTTGGTCATGAAGTCGTCTAAAATCCGCCACGTGCCCTCTTTTAATTGTGAGAAGCAGATATATATAGCCAAATTCTCGCGCTTCGTTGCGGCGAAGTACTGCTTTTAATTTTTTAAGAAGAAAATAAAACCTTTTTAAACGGATCGAAAATATACCAATAACAATTTGTTAATGATCTGTTTTTTTGTGAACCTCGCTTTTCACAGCTGTCCCGCTACGGCGTGTGTTTCGTTTATTTGACAGTATGTAGATCGTGGTAATTAAATTCATGGCATTCGTTTTCTGAATCACAATCTGACTGTATGGATGGTTACCTGCCAGGTTACGCTTGTGGTTGATCAGGAAGTCGCCTTACATCCGCCACGTGCCCTCTTTCTGTTCCCAGAAGCTGATCATAGAATGGTTTTAATAGTTTACTTTCAAATAATGCAAAGAGTATGCGACACTTGTTTCTCCTTAATTCTGGGCTCATCAGGCATACACACTCACTGCATCCCCTCTCGAGAATCGAATATCGTCAGCGCCAGAGTTGAAGCCCCTAACGTTGCGGTCAGCAAGTGGGCTAACATCCGCCATGTGCCGTCTTTCAGTTGCGAGAAGCAGATCATAGAATGGTTGAAACTGTTGCCCCTAACGTTGAGCTACGGCGTGTGGTTCGTTTATACCTCGTGTCTTCTCATTAAACTTTTATCTCGCGAATATGTTATTGTAATCCGCAGCGGGAGCGTTTCTATAAACTTAATTTAAACTTACGTTTTACACCATGCTTTGTTTCCCTTATGAACATGCTTGTATGCTTCACTCGCTCCCTTCTCAATTGTTTAATGAATTTTTTGTTCTTCGCTGTTTGCGGCTCCTCCTTCATTTGTCCCTACTGCATTCACAGTCTTTTCACGTTATTGCAATCCGCAGCGGGAGCGTTTCTATAAACTTAATTTAAACTTACGTTTTACACCGTGCTTTGTTTCCCTTATGAACATGCTTGTATGCTTCACTCGCTCCCTTCTCAATTGTTTAATGAATTTTTTGTTCTTCGCTGTTTGCGGCTCCTCCTTCATTTGTCCCTACTGCGTTCACAGTCTTTTCACGTGATTACGTGGGAGGCGTGATGACGTGACACTCAACTTCTTCTCCCACGGCCATCGAGCTGCCGTCCATTACAGTATATTGTGAAAAAAGAGGTTCCAGTTATGACCATTACGCGTTGAATTTCGAAATGAAACCTGCCTAACTTTTGTAAGTATGCTGTAAGGAATGAGCCTGCCAAATTTCAGCCTTCCACCTACACGGGAAGTTGGAGAATTAGTGATGAGTGAGTGAGTCAGTCAGTCAGTGAGTGAGTGAATCAGTCAGTGAGGGCTTTGCCTTTTATTATTATAGATTAATTCTTTACCTATTCAAGCATGCATATGTTCCTTGGGGGGGGGGGTCCACCAAGATGCCACTTCTGAAGGACCACCCTGATCTTTTATCTGCTAGTGAAGGAGATGAACAGAAAGCCCCAGTTTAGGCCTGCGTAGGCCGAAGCCTGACTGTAGTAAGGCCATCTTAAGACAGGTTAGTGAAGGTCTTGTCCTGTTTAGTGGGTCTTTTTTTGAGAGCCTTACACCCTTCTTACCATGTTTATGTTACCAGTGCGCTATAATGCACACATTGTCTCCGAGAGCAGAAAATAAAATAAATTAGGGCCTAGATTTTTATGAATTTAGAGAATATACTGTGTAATCTCCTGACTTGAGTCTACTCGAATCTGGCTGAAATAACCAGAGGAAGGGAACAGGAGTGGTGACATCAGGGTGGCCATACCTCCTCGGGCTCCAATCCCAATGGAGGCATGTTTAACCCTTAAACTGCCACATACTTAGGGGGTTAATGCAAAAACCAGAGGACAAATACCTTTTTGTTGCAGTTTTTAAGTAAACGTCACAATTCACCAAGAAAAAGTGAAATTTTATCGGAACACTTTTTTTTTTCATGCATAGAGCATCACAATTACTGTAACATGAATCATTTTACACACTGCCAATGCACTGTAAAAACTACAAAAAAAAACTGCAACAATCTATTATTATATGTACAATGTGCAAATGACGCCATTGATGACATTCAGTAAAATTGATGACATTCAGGCTCATCTAGTGCAGTGGCTCAATCCCAGGGTCAGTGATGCTGATTCACTAGGGGGCGCCAGTGGTCATGAGCTGGCCGCTCTAATAATTTATGGCACGGACTGATCGGCTCTGGCGTGCTGGCAAATTGCACTGGGAACCAACTATAGCCGGTTGTGGCAGTTTAAGGGTTAACTCTTTAAGGGATAATTATTTTATTTTCCTTATCTCCCAGGGCTGAATATTTTCCTAAAAAAACTCACACATAAATCAACATAAAATACTTATTTATGACAAATGTCACTCTGTTTTATGTTCCCTGAGCTCCTACAGCAGTGTTTCCCAACCTCGGTCTTGGGGTCCCACTGTGTCTGCAGGTTTTTGTCCCAACCAGCTTCTGTTTTTAATTGGGCTAATTAAGTGATGTGTTATTTCTCAAGTTCTATATTTTGGGAACAATATAGAAATTAGAAAACTAAGTTTGGTAAACATATACAGTATACTGTATCTACTAGCTGATTACCCAGTGTCTTCACTCACTGAGTGCAAGGGAAAAAAATAAAATGTAGTATTTATAAAATAAGTTTGTTAATTGCCAATTTTATTTTTCAACAAATAAAGAGCATTTACAATAACATAGAAATCAATATAAACAACATTATTAACATCTTTATCATATGAGAATATGAAGTAATATGTGCATAAAAATTATTAAACAGTAAAATCTTCTTCTATAATACGCTATACCGTGGCTGTTCGTTTGTCTGTCCAGTATTTTAAATCACTTGTAGCTCGCAAACCGTTTCATCTATTGACTTGAAATTTGGTACACATATACTACATGACATCTACTATCCGCTTTCAGAGTGATGATTTTATCACTCTTTTAATTTTTATTTTATTTTATTGTAGAATCAACTCTCTGCAGCGCGCAACAGGGCGGCCGTGTGGCGCATGCATACAGGCGCCGTTCTCATTCCCTACCACCTTCGCTAATCATTCTTGAGGCAGATTGAAGACTTAAGTCCCAGCTTAAGTGAAATGTTAAAGAAAACATACTAAGTAATTACAACACAACCGCTAACTTAATCAGTTTTAACGCAAAAAGATGCCGATGAAAGAGAAGCAGCGGGCCGCTAGGGTGGAGTAAAGAGCAGCTGCTCAGGAAGCAGCAAGCGCATCAACCTCTGAGCAAACAAATGGTAAACGTACAGAGAAAGAGGATGAAGACTATGAGTGCTCAAGTCAAGTGTATTCCCTGCATGTTATAGTGCAGTGCGCTGTTACTGGTATTTTGATAAAGGAATTTGAACAACATATAAGAAGCGTATGACAGTAAAACATTAACATTTAAGAAATAAAAATACATTGAGTACTACTGCAGTGCTTTCAGGGAATACTACATTTTTTGTTTGCCCATTACGTGCATAAATGTATACATTTTTTGGTGTACCTACCCGAGAACACGCGACATATAACTGGCCATGGGAGAAGCATGGATTTTAAACACGCGTTGAGTTTATCCGCTGGTGTCCCTCATGGAATAACTGGTAATGTTTGACGAAAATCTCCTAACGTAAACTTTACTCCTAAGTAAAACGACAGTACCTCCCATTATTTTGGTAGGATCTCTGAGATCTTGCGTTGTTCGGTTCAAGGCTTCATAAGCTCTTCCATGTGCCATGGTGCACTCATCCCAAACTATTATCTTTGAATGTTGCAAGACTTTTGCCTTTCCAGAGCCCATGCATATGTTGCAAATTGGATTTTCATCGTGAGCGAGGTTTAATGGTAATTGCAATGTCAAATGTGATGCACGGCCTTCATCTAATAATTTAAAAGCGATTCCCGATGATGCTACAGCCAGAGCTATGTCACCATTCGCTCTCTCGGCAAGAATCAGGTTTATTAAGAATGTTTTTCCTGTTCCTCTCTGGTCATACGGAATTTCCATTTCAAACATGAAAAGAATTTTATATATATAGATATATATATAGTGGAGACCTGCCCCTGGCACAGACAGGAAGACACCGATGGTTCAAACACCAACACAGGTTTATTATACATATTTACAAGTGCAGACAACCTGGTGCCCCAGCACTACACACCCTCAGTCCAGGCATCTCACTATCCAGCCTTCCTTCACTGCCTCCACTCCTCTCCTCTGAGCTACGTCCTCTTCCACCCAGCTGATGAATGGAGGGAGGTGGCCCCTTTTAGGTCCACCCGGATGTACTCCAGGTGCCTCCTGATGAGCTCATTGTGGCACTTCCTGGTGTGGCGCAAGTGCTGACATCCAGGGCTTCATAGGCATCTGGGCGCCCCCCTGGCGGTGACCACAGGCCCCTATAGGGTTGAGCGTCCATGCTCTGTTGCCGTGGTCCCCAAACAAACCAGGGAGGCTGCCCTCTCGTGGTCTGGAGTAAGCGTAGTCCCTCTCCAGGTCCTTCCAGGCATCGCAGCTGGGTACCGCCCCCAGACGCCAGCCATAATATATATATATATATATATTGTAATTAAAGACACAACAATCATAAAGGTTTGGGGTTTTTAGGCCCCATATACTGTAAAGTAAATCAAAAGATAATTTTTCTGTCAGTGATTTCAAGCACAGTGCAACCGACCGGGACAACATGGCTGGGTGGACAACTTATAGTGGGGGACAGGAAGTGACACAATGATGGGTAAGCCATGGGTGGATGAGTAGATGATATCATCAGTAGGGGACCAGAGGTAAGAAAGGAACCCGGAAGCGGGTGGAATCAGAAGTCTTCTGGGAGTGGTCATGGCGGTGATACTTCGGTTTTTCTGGAGGAATAGAAAAAGAGAGGTTAGTACCCCGCCATTTTCCCCTGGCATGACTTGTTGAAGTGCCCGTTGGGTCCTTAAGCTGCTCCTCATGCGCTCATGTGTGACAATATATATATTCCATTCATATATATACAGTGCATCCGGAAAGTATTCACAGTGCATCACTTTTTCCACATTTTGTTATGTTACAGCCTTATTACAAAATGGATTAAATTCATTTTTTTCCTCAGAATTCTACACACAACACCCCATAATGACAATGTGAAAAAAGTTTACTTGAGGTTTTTGCAAGTTTATTAAAAATAAAAAAATTGACAAAGCACATGTACATAAGTATTCATAGCCTTTGCCGTGAAGCTCAAAATTGAGCTCAGGTCCATCCTGTTTCCCCTGATCATCCTTGAGATGTTTCTGCAGCTTCATTGGAGTCCACCTGTGGTAAATTCAGTTGACTGGACATGATTTGGAAAGGCACACACCTGTCTATATAAGGTCCACAGTTGACAGTTCATGTCAGAGCACAAACCAAGCATGAAGTCGAAGGAATTGTCTGTAGACCTCCGAGACAGGATTGTCTCGAGGCACAAATCTGGGGAAGGTTACAGAAAAATCTCTGCTGCTTTGAAGGTCCCAATGAGCACGGTGGCCTCCATCATCCGTAAGTGGAAGAAGTTCAAAACCACCAGCACTCTTCCTAGAGCTGGCCAGCCATCTAAACTGAGTGATCGGGGGAGAAGGACCTTAGTCAGGGAGGTGACCAAGAACCCGATGGTCACTCTGTCAGAGCTCCAGAGGTCCTCTGTGGAGAGAGGAGAACCTTCCAGAAGGACAACCATCTCTGCAGCAATCCACCAATCAGGCCTGTATGGTAGAGTGGCCAGACGGAAGCCACTCCTTAGTAAAAGGCACATGGCAGCCCACCTGGAGTTTGCCAAAAGGCACCTGAAGGACTCTCAGACCATGAGAAAGAAAATTCTCTGGTCAGATGAGACAAAGATTGAACTCTTTGGTGTGAATGCCAGGCGTCACGTTTGGAGGAAACCAGGCACCATCCCTACAGTGAAGCATGGTGGTGGCAGCATCATGCTGTGGGGATGTTTTTCAGCGGCAGGGACTGGGAGACTAGTCAGGATAAAGGGAAAGATGACTGCAGCAATGTACAGAGACATCCTGGATGAAAACCTGCTCCAGAGCGCTCTTGACCTCAGACTGGGGCGACGGTTCATCTTTCAGCAGGACAACGACCCTAAGCACACAGCCAAGATATCAAAGGAGTGGCTTCAGGACAACTCTGTGAATGTCCTTGAGTGGCCCAGCCAGAGCCCAGACTTGAATCCGATTGAACATCTCTGGAGAGATCTTAACATGGCTGTGCACCGACGCTTCCCATCCAACCTGATAGAGCTTGAGAGGTGCTGCAAAGAGGAATGGGCGAAACTGGCCAAGGATAGGTGTGCCAAGCTTGTGGCATCATATTCAACAAGACTTGAGGTTGGAATTGCTGCCAAAGGGGCATCGACAAAGTATTGAGCAAAGGCTGTGAATACTTATGTACATGGGATTTCTCAGTTTATTTATTTTTAATAAATTTGCAACAACCTCAAGTAAACTTTTTTCACGTTGTCATTATGGGGTGTTATGTGCAGAATTCTGAGGAAAAAAATGAATTTAATCCATTTTGGAATAAGGCTGTAACATAACAAAATGTGGAAAAAGTGATGCGCTGTGAATACTTTCCGGATGCACTGTATCATTAATTAAAAAAGAACAAATTGGTATTTGAGTGTTCCTTTCAAAAAAACATTGGGGGGTGGGGGGCTCGATTAAAACTGTTATGAAGACTCGGGTCGCAAATACTTAAAGGTTGAGAAACGCTGATATATGCAATGTGTTTGTATAAATAAAAAGGGGAGAAGCGTGGCGGACACTGTGGGTGCGTAGGGGAGAAAACGCTTATGTGACGCCCTGTCCATTTTTTATCCTTTTCTTTTGGAAAGTTTCATGAAGAGGAAAATAAAAGCTTCTGTTTTAACCCTACGCTCCTACATGACAATCATTTACACGACGCAGAGAAAAGTGGATTACAGTCGGTTATGTTTATATGTTTAAAGTGTTTTATGTGCTAGCGTGCGAGTTTACTTAGTTTCCTTTAAGTTTGAAGGTTTTTCCAAAAACTTGCTTAGACTTTGAAAGTGAGTCAAAGGACCCAGCAGAGTCTCCATGTCCCAAAACAAAAACTTGTTTCTTCAGTTCCATCAAAAACACAGCGTCCTTGGTCCCCAAAAAGCAAGCAAGCAGACCAACATTAAAAACAAAAACAGCGGCCTGTAATTAATACTGCCTGTCTAAGCCACTTAAAGAGATGTCAAACAACTCCTTTTAATAGTCAATAGTTCTAAAACCAATAACAAGGCATATAAACCCAAATGCTGGCTGAAATAAATATAAATGTGCATGCCAAGCACAGCACTGTCAAGTCATGGCACACAGCTGCACGGAGGTCTGACAGAAGCCAGGCTGCTGTTTAAGTCACAGCACATGTTCAGGAAAAAGTCCCTAACTTTCAACAATCAACTCTTAAGCCCCTATTGTGCTCAGACTAACTAATATCATAATACATTGTATTTTAATCTTATTGCTTAAGGTACTGAAGAGCCCTAATACTTCTAAATGCCATTGGAGTGCTTATATGTTTAATGTGCTAGCCTGAGAGCTTGCCCTTTACTCACACAGGCAAAGGTCCTACACTTGCATCCTTAAAACAAAATCTGTCTGCTTGCTTCCTCAGAGCGCATGATGACCTCGTCTCACAGCTTGGCTCACAGAAACTCAAAACAAAGCAAGTGAGAAGGACAAGCGGCCTCTCTAACAAAGTAAATGGTGTAATTTTAAAGTTGGTCCTGGCTTAGGCTTTTCATAGCTAAAAGCACTAGAACTCATAATAAAACATATTGATCCTTAACCAAAATTCTCAACGTGACTTATAATGAAAATGCAATGTTTAAGAGCAAGACATAATTAATTAAAAAATCGAGTGATCTAATGTTTATGAGGTACTTATCTTTACAATTCTCTTTACAATTGTTGCTTTCAGTCCTGTAACTGGGTGTACCCTATATGTAGATTCACTGTAGAAGCAAATGAGCACATCATAAATCACTATATTATTCTCGATTAATCCAATTTAGAGTTGAAGGAGGTGGACATCTGTAACAACAGCATTGGATTCAAGGTGGGTGCCAGCCCTGTTTGGAAGTGCCCATTCATTTTACTCACACTCAACACCAGGCCACCACCTGAAATGTATGTCTCTGGGTGTAAACCCTGCGGGGGATTGTGCAGACTCAGTGTATTATCGTGATATTTCCCTCTACTTACCCTTTACCGATTTTCTTCAGGGATAAGTGTACTCATCAAGTTCGTTACAGTCGCACCTTAAGATTAACACACACATACATAGATATATGCAGACACACAAACCCTAACCACAAAGTACCATATACACATGCATGTTATCCCCCTAGCACTTTAACCCGCACAAGTACCATATGAATAACACAAGCACAGTCCGCCTTCCCTAGTTCTCCGAAAGACTTACTTATCGTAGGCATGAAAAACGTCTTAGATATATCTCAGACCTAAATATTACCGTTGGTCTCCAAGAAAATATTCAAACATACAAAAGCTCAACCTACCTGGCTGTAGGCCATTTATCAACCAATGAATGTTTTACTTTAACACAGTGTTGATTACTGGACAGAGCTCTTCATCCGAGGCTCGATAAACCTCGCAGATTGGTTCACATGGCACTTCCTACTGCTCCAGGTGCTCTAAAAAGAAAAATGACCTTATTACCTCAATTACTGTGTATATGAAGACAAAGTATTGAAAGTTAAAAGCAATGTGGTATTTATTAAAGAGCAATAATACCAGTGGAGAAAAGCACAAAAGAAAATGTGGATAGAAAAATCTGGATATATATAGTCTTTAGTAAAAGCTTACGAAAAGTCAAAGATGTCACAGATGAATGTCCCAGGGTGGCGCTGATTTAGCAACCGATATTCATGAAATGCTTTAGCTAATGATCAGATGGCTGGTGTCTTCTCCAGACATCGCTCTGTCTTCTCCTCTTGACGTCACTCTCGCCCTCTTCTGATGTCGCTACGTCCTCTTCTGACGTCGCTCTGCCTTCTTCTCTTGACATCGCTCTCGCCCTCTTCTGACGTCACTTTGTCCTCTTCTGACGTCGCTATGTTTTCTCCTCTTGACATTGCTCTTGCCCTCTTCTGATATCACTATGTCCTCTCCTGACGTTGCTCTGTCTTCTCCTCTTGACGTCGCTATGTCCTCTCCTGATGACTCTATGTCTTCTTCTATTGACATCGCTCTCACCCTGTTCTGACATCGTTTTGTCCTCTTCTGATGTTGCTCTGTCTTCTCCTCCTGACGTCGCTCTCGCCCTCTTCTGACGTTGCTCTATCTTCTTCTCTTGACATTGCTCTCACCCTCTTCTGATGTCGCTCTGTTTTCTCCTCCTGACGTCGCTCTTGCCCTCTTCTGACGTCGCTATGTCTTCTCCTCTTGATGTCGCTATTGCCTTCTTCTGACGTCGCTATGTCTTCTCCTTTTGACGTCGCTATTGCCCTCTTCTGACATCGCTCTGTCTTCTCCTCCGGACGTTGCTCTCACCCTCTACTGACGTCGCTCTCGCCCTCTACTGACGTCGCTCTCGCCCTCTACTGACGTCGCTCTCGCCCTCTTCTTACGTCACTTTTTCCTCTTCTAACATCGCTATGTTTTCTCCTCTTGACATCGCTCTTGCCCTATTCTGACATCACTATGTCCTCTCCTGATGTTGCTCTGTCTTCTCTTGACGTCACTATGTCCTCCCCTGACGCTGCTATGTCTTCTTCTCTTGACATTGCTCTCGCCCTCTTCTGACGTCTTTCTGTTTCCTCTTCCTGACGTCACTCTTGCCCTATTCTGATGTCACTATATCCTCTTCTGACGTCGCTCTGTCTTCTTCTCTTCACATTGCTCTCGCCCTCTTCTGACGCTGCTATGTCTTCTCCTCCTGACGTCTCTATGTCCTCTTCTGACATCACTCTGTCTTCTCCTCCTGACATCACTCTCGCCCTCTTCTGACGTTGCTACGTCCTATTCTGACGTCTTTCTGCCTTCTTCTATTAACATCGCTCTCGCCATCTTCTGACATCACTTTGTCCTCCTCTGACATTGCTTTGTCCTCTTCTGACGTTGCTATGTTTTCTCCTCCTGACATTGCTCTTGCCCTATTCTGACATCACTATGTCCTCTCCTGATGTTGCTATGTCTTCTCCTCTTGATGTCGCTATGACCTGTCCTGGTGTCACTCTGTCTTCTCCTCTTGATGTTACTCTCGCCTTCTTCTGACGTTGTTTTCTCCTCTTCTGATGTCTCTCTGTCTTCTCCTCTTGACATTGCTCTCACCCTCTACTGACAATGCTCTCGCAATCTTCTGACATCGCTATGTCCTCTTCTGACATCGCTCTGCCTTCTTCTCTTGACATTGCTCTTGCCCTCTTCTGACGTCACTCTATCTTCTACTCTTGACATTACTCTCGCCCTCTTCTGATGTTGTTTTGTAATCTTCTGATGTCCCTCTGTCTTCTGCTCCTGACGTCGCTCTCACGCTGCCCTGACGTCGCTCTGCCTTCTTCTCTTGACATTGCTCTTGCCCTCTTCTGACGTCACTTTGTCTTCTCCTGACGTCACACTGTCTTCTTCTCTTCACATTACTCTCGCCCTCTTCTGATGTTGTTTTGTCCTCTTCTGATGTCCCTCTGTCTTCTCCTCCTGATGTCACTCTCATGCTCTCCTGACGTCGCTCTGTCTTCTCCTCTTGACATTGCTCTCACCCTCTACTGACGAATGTCTCGCACTCTTCTGATGTCGCTATATCCTCTTCTGACATCGCTCTGACTTCTCCTCTTGACGTCGATCTCGCCCTCTTCTGACGTCACTGCTCAGACGAGAAATATTTATCATAAAATTCCGTGGGGAGTTCACAAAACTGTGATTGTTACATACCCTGATCAGCTGGCTTTCAATATGATGGATGAAATTTGCTCAAACTCTTTAATCTACTTGAGTATGTCTTTTTCCCAAATAATAAAGTTGTTGATGTTTTAAGAATCTCCTGTCTCAAGGTGTGCAGTAAACTAGTTTGGCAGTTTCTAGTCCCACGGCATTTCCTTCTGTTCGCAGGTTATAAAGCAATCGGATACAGCTTGAAGCATCAGCAGGTCTTCCTTTCCCAGGCTGTAATCCAATTTAGTCGTAGGTGCAACAGATGTCACTGTGCTTTGATTACTAGCACAATTCAGGAGAACAGGATGCTTTGATGTTAAAACTGCCCATGCAAGTGTCCTGTATTTAAATAATAATAATAATAATAATAATAATAATAATAATAATAATAATAAGGCGGCACGGTGGTGCAGTGGTAGCGCTGCTGCCTCGCAGTTAGGAGATCCGGGTTCACTTCCCGCATCCTCCCTGTGTGGAGTTTGCATGTTCTCCCCGTGTCTGCGTGGGTTTCCTCCCACAGTCCAAAAACATGCAGGTTAGGTGGATTGGCAATTCTAAATTGGCCCTTAGTGTGTGCTTGGTGTGTGGGTGTGTTTGTGTGTGTCCTGCGGTGGGTTGGCACCCTGCCCAGGATTGTTTCCTGCCTTGTGCCCTGTGTTGGCTGGGATTGGCTCCAGCAGACCCCCGTGACCCTGTGTTTGGATTCAGCGGGTTGGGAAATGGATGGATAGATAATAATAATAATAATAAGTTTTATTTATGTAGCACCTTTCATACACTGAAGGACACATTGCAATTCAATAATCACAATAACAAGACAGTAGAAATTACATATAAGAAAATTAATAATACTCATTGAAACAATATGTTTTCAACAGGAGTTTGAAATGAATAATCGATTTTTCCTCGTGAAGACATCCCAAATTTTAGGGGCCATCACACTGAAAGCTCTGCCACCCACAGTTACTAACCTGTATTTAGGTACAGTGAGTAAGTTAGGGTCTGATGACCTTAATTCACGGGCAGGAGTGTAAAGAAGCAGCAGCTCAGACAGATAAGGGGCTTTAAAGGTGATGAGAATAATTTTATATTTGATTCCTGAAGAAATTGGTAACCAATGCAAATCATAGTGGAAAGAAGTGATGGGAGCAGATTTTTTAATGTGTGTAAGTAAAAGAGCAGCAGAATTTTGAACATATTGTAATCTATTGATATATTTAGTCGGGAGGCCATTAAACAATGCATTACAAAAGTCCAGACAGGTAGAATTCACTGTCTTTTTTCCATCCATCCATCCATCTTCCAACCCGCTGAATCCGAACACAGGGTCATGGGGGTCTGCTGGAGCAAATCCCAGCCAACACAGGGCACAAGGCAGGAACCAATCCTGGGCAGGGTGCCAACCCACCACAGACTGTCTTAATCTTCTTTATTTATTTATCTGGTTTGTACAATGCTTTATACTGTATACACTGCTGTTCTTTATTATATTCTGTAAGTGCCTTGAGCATGGGAAAGGTGCTATATAAATAAAATGTCTTATTATTATTATTAGTGAGGAAAGCGTGAATGAGTGTTTTGGTGTCTTTCACACTGAGGAAAGAATGCAGATGAGCAATGTTGCTGAGATGAATAAAATCTGTCTGTACTATTGAACTAATGTGTTGTTGAAAAGTAAGGAGCTGATCAAAGATGACACCCAAATTACAGACTAATGCTGTGGGTTCAAGCAGGATCCCATCAACGTCAAGTTTTAGCCCACGAAGGGTAGAGAGGACAGATTTAGCACCAACTAATAAGATTTCTGTTTAATCAGGATTAAGTCGTAAAAAATTATTTGTCATCCAATGATTGATTTCCCGAATGCAATCAGTCAGTGCAACAGGTGAAGATGTTGCAGTTGCATCAACACTTACATAAATTTGGATGTCATTAGCATAGCAGTGGAAGCTTAGACCATACCGACGATTAATCTCACCTAATGGGGGAAAATAGATGTTAAAGAGGATTGGACCCAGAACTGACCCTTGAGGGATACCCTGTGTGAGTGAAGTAGTGGCAGATTTGTATTCCCTAATGAAGACGTAATACTGGCAGTCACTGAGGTATGATGTGAAACAAGAAAGAGCAGCAACAGAGATACCAATAGCTGAAATTCGGGACAGTAAAATGTCCTGGTTAACTGTATGAAATGCTGCACTTAAGTCAAGGAGAACTAGAAGACTGCGGTGGGTTGGCACCCTGCCCAGGATTGGTTCCTGCCTTGTGCCCTGTGTTGGCTGGGATTGGCTCCAGCAGACCCCCGTGACCCTGTAGTTAGGATTCAGCGGGTTGGGAAATGGATGGATGGATGGAACTAGAAGAGCAGCCATCCTAGAATTTATGGTTATAAGTAAGTCATTGCTTACCTTAAGTAAAGCAGTTTCAGTGCTATATAGGGCTCTTAGTCCAGATTGGAAAGGCTCAAGCAGGTCATACAAGTTTAAATAATCACTGAGTTGAGCAGCAACAGCTTTTTCTAAGATCTTCTTCTTCTTCTTTTGGCTGCTCCCATTAGGTGTTGCCACAGCAGATCATCTTCTTCCATATCTTTCTGTCCTCTTCATCTTGCTCTGTTACACCCATCAATTGCATGTCCTCTCTCACCACATCAATAAACCTTCTCTTAGGCCTTCCTCTTTTCCTCTTCCCTGGCAGCTCTATCCTTAGCACCCTTCTCTCATTATACTCAGCATCTCTCCTCTGCACATGTCCAAACCAATGCAATCTCGCCTCTCTGACTTTATCTCCCAAATGTCCCACTTGAGCTGACCCTCTAATGTCCTCATTTCTAATCCTATCCATTCTCGTCACACCCAGTGGAAACCTTAGCATCTTTACCTCTGCCACCTCCAGCTCTGTCTCCTGCTTTCTGGTCAGTGCTACCGTCTCCAATCCATATAACATAGCTGCTCTCACTACTGTCCTGTAGACCAGGGGTCCTCAGTCACGGTCCTGGAGGGTCGCAGTGGCTACAGGTTTTTGCTCCAACCCAATTGCTTAATAAGAAGCCCTTATTGCTCAAGTGACACTTCTGCTTCACTTTAGTTGTCTCACTTGTTAAGATTTTGAACCCTTATTGCTTATTTTAGTCTTCAACAGCTGTAGTCTTGGTTTTTAATTGCTCCTAATTAGCAATAACATGCAAATGACAAAAGAGACCAGCATTTTTCCATTTAGCTTGTTACCATTTACACCTGTGTGTATTTTTCATGCACTATTAGGTTTAATTAAATACTTGGAGGTAAAGTGAAGAGAAAAAAGTGAAGGACAGAGAATTACTCATCCATTTTAGCCTTCAAATCATTTGGATGATAAAGGGGAAGAAAATCTAGGATTTGAGAATTACCTGACATAGCAGAGTTAAAGCACCGACAAGCCATGAAATTAAATTATTGGCAAGAATTGCTTTCTAATTAAGCAACCAGGTTAGAACAAAAACCTGCAGCTACTGCAGCCCTCCAGGACTGGGATTGAGGACCCCTGCTGTAGACCTTCCCTTTCACTCTTGTTGATACCCGTCTGTCAAAGATCACTCCAGACACTCTTCCTCACCCATTCCACCCTGCCTGCACTCTCTTCTTCAACCTCTCTTCCAAGTCCCCATTACTCTGTACTGTTGATCCCAAGTATTTAAACTCATCCACCTTCGCCAACTCTACTCCTTGCATCCCGATATGGACATTTGTATTGTTGTCCACATATTGATTAGGCAAATTTTTACACCGGATGCCATTCCTGACATAACCCTCCCCATTCATCCAGGTTTGGGGCCGGCACGAAGAAACACACTGGTTTGTGAATCCCCTGTGGCTGGGTTAACAGCTTTTTCTAAGATCTTAGCCATAAATGGAAGATTCGAGATTTGGCGATAAAGCTTTAGCTGTAACGGATGTAAGCCAAGTTTTTTTTTTAAGCCAGAGGTTACAGCAGCAGTTTTTAAATCACATGGAACAACATAGGTGTGGAAACTACAGTTGATAAAGTGAGAAATGGGACAGGAAAGTTTGTCAGTGCAAACCTTAATCAGTAAAGTAGGTGCAGGTAGATTGATTTGATTTAGATATTACTTCAGCAATATAAGTTGGTGTAGTAAGGTTAAATTTAGATAGATAGATAGATAGATAGATAGATAGATAGATAGATAGATAGATAGATAGATAGATAGATAGATAGATAGATAGATAGATAGATAGATAGATAGATAGATAGATAGATAGATAGATAGATAGATAGATAGATAGATAGATAGATAGATAGATAGATAGATAGATAGATAGATACTTTATTAATCCCAAGGGGAAATTCACATACTCCAGCAGCAGCATACTGATAAAGAAAATATTAAATTAAAAAGTGATAACAATACAGGTATACAGACAGACAATAACTTTGAGTAATGTTAAGATAAATAAACTGTAGATTTAGAAGTATAAATGGTTGACAGAGATGTGGAATGGTTAGTAGAGAAACCTTGATATCTATTCTTGTGAGCGCTGAAGTCGGAAAACGACGGGATAAACACCAATTTAAAATTAAAAGCAATTTCTTTATTATTTATTCTTTATTCTTGGTGAGAGATTGTGAGACTGCCCTCACCATTACCCCCCCCCCCCCCCCAAAAAAAAGCTCAGCAAAATTATTTGAGTTTTGGGCAGACTAGAAAAGAAAAAACTGTTCCCCCTTTTATGACCTAGCTTGTTCATTTAGCTAAAGAGAGAACAGAAAAAAACATAACAGTTTATTTTGAGGTCATCCATAGATTAGGGGACATCTTAAATTTATGACATACAGGAGTACAGAAAAACAAAACAGTACCAGGCGCCTACATTATCTAAAGAATGTGCCATCTCAGTACAAACCCATTTTAAGCAGTTTTCTTAAAGTTCATTGCATTAGTTATAAAGAGATTACATTCTTTTAATTTTAATGTCTTCATTAGATTATATTTGGTTGATTAAATTAATAAACCTTATTTATTATTGCTCGTATAATTACTAAAACACCCTATTCTGATCACATTACACCCGTTATTCAGCAGCTTCATTGGCTGCCAATAAAGTTTAGGGTCAACTACAAAATTTTAGTCCTTACATATAAGGCCATTCATAATCTTGCCCCCACATATCTCTCACAGCTCCTACACGTCATTAAACCCTCTCGTATGCTCAGATCCTCTTTTTCCATCAACTTAAATAATCCACCAGCATGTCTTGTTACGATGGGATATCGAGCATTTAGCAGATCGGCACCTTCCTTATGGAACTCATTACCTGCTTATCTTAGGAATATGACTACCCTTAACAAATTTCAGGCTAATCTTAAAACTTATCTGTTCAAAATTGCTTATTCACTGTAACTGTTATTGGTGTTTTATCTGATGTTTTATTTGGATTTTAAATTTTCTAGTCATTGAATGTTTATTTCTTAACCTGATTGTACAGTGACCTTGAGTTTTTTGAAAGGCACTTCAAATAAAATGTATTATTATTATTATTATTATTAATTCATAAGTAACTTGTTTTCTTATAATATTAAACAAGAATAAAGAAAGATCACATTGATTTATAATATCTCAGGGTGTTCTGTTAATATCAAGAAGTTAGCACTTTCACATAGAAAAATTAAATCAGTCTCATATTCTGTGCATAAACATAATTCGTTTCCTATCTAAATGCAGATAAAATCATACAGTTCTCTGCAGCATGATTAATACAAAATTCAGTTATTGGTATTTTGTGAGTTAAATACTTATAATCATCTGCGGTGGGCTGGCTCTCTGCCCGGGGTCTGCTTCCTGCCTTGTGCCCTGTGTTGGCTGAGATTGGCTCCAGTTAGAATATAGCAGGTTGGATAATGGATGGATAGATGGATACTTATAAACATTACAGTTAATAATGTTTTTTCTGCGTTCTCATTCTATAAATATAAAATCCTAAACCTAAAAGTGTAACGATTTTATGTGACGTTTTTATGTGACGTTTTAAATCGGTCTTATTTTAAAACCTACATTTATATGTTTAGTATCATTCTTTTCACAATTTATCAAACTTTAATGTGATGTTATTAGATTTTCAGATTCTTATTCTGTTTTTAAATTATAAACTAAAAAATATCAAGAACTCGTGTCCCACGAGACGAGACTTTGTGCTAAGAGATTTAACCACACCAGGGGCAGGAAATAAAAGACAAAGAGTAGGACAGCCTTCTGTACAGGCTATTAAATGTTCAAAGCACCACGTGAGATGCAGATCATATAACACGGCGGCAGCAGCAGCAAGCCGGCAGCTGATCGAGCAAAGAGAAGGTAAAAAAAAAAAAACTATTTGTTTCCTATTGTATCACTGTTTAAGAGGGGGTTTTGGAGGACCGACCGTGTATCCTTGGGGTGCGTTCAGCCCACCTCTTCACAACGCAAGAGGCAGACTGGCCACAACTTGGGGTTGGGCACCAAAGGCGCCAGGGGGGCTTACCCCCCTAGTACGGTCATAATTTTTGACTGAAAATAGTCCAGAAATAGATTACAGTGCTCAACAGAGGAATAAGGATTTTTAACAGCAGGTTGACAAAGCTTGTTAACTGTGTTAAAAAGAGATGTAGGGCGTCAAGTGCCAAAGTCAATAAGGGTGGAATAGCACTTTGGACGTGCAGCCGATAAGGTGCATCTGTATTCCTTCAGGTGTTTGATGTAAGCCAGGGCTTGAAGTCCATCTTGTTTTGTCTTGAGGAAAATATAATGAACATATAGACAAAAATTTGCAGACTTTGCACAACGCCAAACTCAGAGCACTGGATTCATGAGGTTTCTGCTGCACCGTTCATGTTTGTTAAGTATAAATGTACTAAAGACGTGGGTACTGTTAACTTTGGGAAAACAGGTTAATAAAGTGACTGCCACCTCTACTGCCATTTCGAGGGAGTGGACTTCATTCATCCTTTCATTCATTCATTCATTGATTTTCAGACCCACTTAATTCAATCCCAGCTGGCCATTTACTTGCATAATTAAACCAATACAAACACACACAAATCACCAGCACGTCTTCTTTCTTTGATTTATTAAAAATTCTAAAGACTAAATGGCTCTTTCCTTTCTTTGTGCTAAGCCATTATCCTGTTGTACGTTCTGTTTCATATAGATGGTGACAACATTTTACTGGCTCTACGGTACAATGAAATGGCAAAGAAAGCAAATAGTGAACCTCGTGGAAATGAATTAATTGAGGGAGATTCTGGGAAATCAGGAGAACAATAAACTCCACAATTAACAGGCCTTGGACAAAAGGTATCTACTTGTCTTTAATAGGAAGCTTTTGTTAGAGCATCCGCCTCTACGGCCATTTGTGTGACAGCACATGCGTCACTTAGACGTCCTCCTGTACAGTGGAAATCAAGAAATTTTTATCATTTCCGTGAATTTAAAGACAAATGAGTAATGGCAACATTTGTGATATCCCTCAGTTTTGACTTATTTCTGCATTGTTAGGGTTTGTCCTTTTCCTCAGTGATTCCAAAAATAAAGACACATTCAACATTGCAAATATGTTAAATGTCAGGAACCTTCTTTTGCCTGCAATATCTTCCAATCCTTACTACCATCATCTGGTCCCCCACCTCTAATACCTCTCTTTGACTGTTGTCTTCTCTTGGCCTCTCCCACCAGTCTAGGGTAGCACCTCACCACTCCTTTGGCCTCTCCAATTTAACTGAGCTCGCCCCGTATCACTTCCTTTCACCCGTTATCTTTCCTTGTCCCTTCTTATCTTGCTTGGGGTCCACCCCTTGTCCCTCATTCCCTGCTGTCTACACCTGGCCTCTCCCTTCTGTCTGTTGCTGAAACCTCTCAGCCCTTCTCTTGCCTGCTGTATCCTCCTGGCCACTTTTATCTGTCTGATGTTTTTCTAGTAGCCCCCTCTCTTTGACTGTGAATGGCACCTGGCCCTCTCCTTCCTGTCTTGACTCCATCACTTGTTCCTCATTTTGCCCGCTAACTTCCCCTGCCCTCCCTTACCTGTCTGAGGTTTCACCTCTTGCCACTCCCTTTGTCATCTCTCTTCTCCTGGTCCCTCCTATCTGTCTTGGCTCTCACTTTGCTAGCTTTAATTCCTTGGCCTTCCCTACCTGCCTGATGATTCACTTATAGCCACTACCTTTGGCTGAAAATTTTCTCTTGGCCCTTCTTGTGTGTCTTAGCACCACCGCTTACCCCTCTTTTTGCCGGCTATGTTCCCTGGCCCCCTCGTATCTGTCTAGAGTCCACCCCTTGTCCCTGATTTTTGCCTGCTATCTTTCCCAACCCCTTGTACTACTCTGATGTTTTAGCTCTAGCCACTCCCTTTCAATGCACTCTTCTGTTGGCCCCTCCTATCTTTCTTGGCTCCACCCTCACTTTGCCAGCCTTCTTCCCTTGGCCTCCCCTACCTGTCTGATGTTTCACCTCTAGTATCTCCTTTTGCCTGCTGTCTCCTCTCGACCCCTCTTATCTATTTGATGTTTTACTACTACCCCCTCTCTTTGACTGTAAACTGCTCGTGGCCCCCTCCTGTCCGTCTTGAATCCCCCACTTGTTCCTCATTTTGCCTGCTGTCTTCCCCTGCCCTCCCTTACCTGTCTGAGGTTTCACCTTTTGCCACTCCCCTTGTCTTCTATCTCCTCCCATCTATCTTGGCTCCACCCCTTGTCCCTCCCTTTGCCAGCTTTAATTCCTTGGCCTTCCCTACATGTCTGATGATTCACCTGTAGCCACTCCCTTTCTCTTGGCCCTTCCTGAGTGTCTTAACTCCACCACTTACCCTGCTATGTTCCCCTGCCCCCCTTGTACTTGTCTAGAGTCCACCCCTTGTCCCTGATTATTCCTGGTGTCTTCCCCACCCCCTCTTACTACTCTAATGTTTTAGCTCTAGCCACTCCCTTTCAATGCAATCTTCTGCTGGTCCCTCCTATCTATCTTGGCTCCACCCTCACTTTGCCAGCCTTCTTCCCTTGGCCAGTCCTGCCTGTCTGATGTTTCACCTCTAGCATATCCTTTTGGCTGCAATCTTCTCCTGGCCCCTCCTATCTGTCTTGGCTCCACCCTTTACTCCTCTTTCTGCCTGCTATGTTCTTCTGTCCCCCGTCCTGTTTGTTTTAATTCCATCCTTTGTCTGTCATTTTGCCTCTTTGCCTGTTATCTTCCCCTAGTCCCTTCTGACAGTCTAGCCACTCCATTTTCATGCAGTCTACTCATGTTCCCCCCATATCTGTCTTAGCTCCACCTTTTG